>NW_024884253.1:32715339-32774884 GCF_019232065.1 Centrocercus urophasianus
GCGGGCGGGCGCGGAGGGGCGCGGAGCGGCGCGGAGGGGCTCGGGGTGCGCCGGGGCCGCGTTTCAGCACCGGGACAGCGGCCGCGCTGCGCGCCCCCCGCCCGAGCCCGGCTGTGTGACCCGCGCGTGTCCCCCACCCGTTCGCCCCGCTGCAGGTCCGGCCCCGACCATGAAGCTCCAGCCGCTGGTGTGCGCAGGGATCCTGCTGCTCGCCCTGCTGCCCTGCCACGAGTGCCGAGCGCTCAGCAAGAGCCCGGGAGCCGCCCGCGGGGCTCTGCAGCAGCCCGATTTCTTCCCGCAGCAGCAGCAGCAGCAGCAGCAGCAAACTCTGCCCGTCCTGCTCCGCATGGGAGAGGAGTACTTCCTGCGCCTGGGCCACCTCACCAAGCGCCCCGCCGGCCCTTTCTCCGCCTCCTCCGGCGGCCACCTCCGGCCCGAAGCATCCGCCGAGTTGTTGCGGGCGGCCGCGGCGCAACTGCAGCGGTCGGGGAGCCCCGAGGGGGACGAAGGAGCGGGGGAGGCGGTGGAGAGAGAGAAGCGCTCCGAGGAGCCGCCCATCTCCCTGGACCTGACTTTCCACCTGCTGCGGGAAGTGCTGGAGATGGCCCGCGCCGAGCAGCTGGCGCAGCAAGCCCACAGCAACAGGAAACTGATGGAAATCATCGGGAAGTGAGGCGGCCCCCCCGCGCCTTGCCAAAGGGACCCCGCGGTCAGCACCAGAGCCATCACACCGCCCGACGTACCATAGTGCTGCTCTGATGTCATCTCTTTATTTTTATAGAGCTTCGAACCCCGAAGGGCGCGCTCCGAGCCGCCGCCCCCCCCTCAGCATGCGCGGACGCGCGGTGCCACCGGGCCCCCCCCCCCCCGACCCTTATTTATTTCTCCATTTCCCATAGCGAGAGGGCTCCGCAGGGACGGCCGGGGGCGGCGGGGAGCACGGGGAGCGCCGTGCCGGGGAGGGAGGCGGGAGGGGAACCTCTGTCCGCTACTTCGAGTCCACTTTTACCCTGTACAACATTTTCACAATAAAACATCTTTTCAGCGCTCGGTCGATTTTGTTGTGTAAGAGAATGTTTAATATTTATATTTTTAATAAAAGCTGCAAAGGAACGATGGCTGGACACGCTTTCTTGCCTGGCACCGTGGGCCGCCCGTCCCGCTCGGGGGTGGCACAGCACTGCGCTCCGCTCAGCCGCTCGCTGCGGGTTGCCAGGGTCGCGGAGACACGACCGGGACCACCACCCCGGAGCCGATCCTCCTCCTGGACGGACACGGCGATACGAGTAGCAGCAGCGCTCCGCTGTCAGCCCCAAAGCTCTGCGCAGCCCTCATCCCCCCGGAAGTTCCCCTGCAGGAGCGTTTTCTGGAGGCAATAAGCACCGATCGGGGCTGAGCCCCGCACTGAGGTCGCTCCCGCACAGCCCCGTGCCCACAGTCCCAGCTCAGGGCTCGGCTCTGGTACCGAGCGCTCCTCCCGTCTCTCTCAAGCTCTCTGTTACCTTCAGCGCGCTAGGAGCACTCCTTTTAAGACAGGAATTTTGTCAGAAGAATCACCTCAACGGTTCAACTTCTGCTGTAACCCCAACATCTGCCCCATGCTGATGGGGTTTGCCTGTCCCCACCCCTCCTGCCGTGGCCCCCCTCCCACCCCCCGCCCAGGTGAGCAAGGCCCTTCGGGAAAGTAGATGCAAAGGGAGAAAGAAGGGGCAGTTTCCCTCTCCCTCCCCCAGTATGGGAAGCCATGGGGACCGCGGGTGACAAACATCATCCCTCTCTCGGGGGTGCCGCAGACGTATCTCCAGTGTTGCTGGGTACAGGGAGCTGCTGGTGAGCACTGCAGCAGCATCTGCCAGAGGGACTGGGAAGCAGCTACACTCACACAGGGACACATCAAAAAGCAGACGAATGACAAAATGTGAAGAGTACTTGTCCTGCATCTGTAGTGATGCCATTTTTCCCTCAGAAACAAGAAATTATTGGAAAACACTCTGACTACATAGAGAAGTACAGCCATTTGTCCCCACGCTCCCGTCCCTTCTAGGACACTGCTGTCTCCATGGCTGGGTATGATGTGGATGGAGGTTTTGGGCTCCTGGGAGCATGACCTGCTCAGGTGTCCCCTCCTGGGCCTGCTCCTGCGCTGACCCCAGGTGGCCCCTCCAGATCCTCATTCAGTCAGGGAATTCAGCCAGGAGAAGGAGAAGATGTGTCGGGTTGGCTCGGTGCTTGGCTCGGTGCTTTGCTCGCTGCTCCCGACAGCGGCTTCCACTCGCCCCGCAGGGGATGGCTCAGAAGCAGTCTGCAAAAGAAGGAGAGGTTGGCAGGTGGGCAAGAGAAATTGGGTTACAACCCTCTCTATTTCACACCACGCAGGAAGATAGAGTGGAATGGGAAAGGGGAGAAAGGCGGGGAGTGTGGAAACCTCAGGAGGGCATGCTGACAAGCCAGAGGAGATCATGACAAGAAGGACCACGCTGTGTGAGCAGAGCCCATGCAAGGGGCTGCGTCCAGATTTGGGCCTCTGGGATACCACTGCATGAAGGTGACAACTGCCTGTGACCCAGTGATCCCTGGAGCTAAGCCAGAAATCACCACAGAGCACTGCCACTTGGCACTATCAGTGTTCAGAAATCTGCCTTCAGTTTGCTTCGATTTTTGTTTCTCTTTAAAGTCTTTTAATATTTAATTCACTTTAATTTCACTCAGACCAAGAAAAGAAAATGTAAGCTTTCTACAATCCATTCTACGATCTCAGAACAAATTTTGCTCATTATTTGCCCAAGGAGCCCATTTCTGAAAAAAAAAGAAAAAAAAAAAGAAAAAAAAAAGAAAAAAAAAAGGAATCTGGACATGATATGCTGTGCCTGCTGACCATAGGAATTGTCATTATGTTTTAAAGGGAGGTAGGTGGATCTTCAACAGGTCACTATAATATATAGAAACATATCTTTGGCAGAGAATGAACACTGGCTTTGTGAGAAGAACCAGAAATCCTATTAAAGGTAAAACACACAAAAATGGATGATTGGGCAGCTAAGGGATGCCTTCTGTCTTCATCAAAAAACATAATTTAGCACAAAATACACAGGATTTCTTAGCTCTCTTTCTGTAGATGCACATTATTGCACATCCTTAAAATTCAAATAGTGCTATGGTCTTTGGGTCAATACTGCCCAAATCTCTGTGCAGGGTTTCTCCTTGCTCCGGGAAGTTCAGGCTGATCTCTGAGAACTGCTTGTTATCACTCAGGAGAGGGAAAATGGCAGTGCTGTGTCCTTTAACACATTATCTTCTGTAATACCATCCTAAAATGGAAAAGTTACCAAAGCAGCGATGCTAAGATACATATCCAGGAACAAACAGGGAAGCAGGGGTGCTTACGAGGAACTGAAGCATGGAATGATGGTTTGGCGTAGCATTTTTTAAGTACTTCATGTTAAAGTGTGCCACAGGAATCGGTGAGGGGACGGTGGTTATGTGCCAGTGGGCTGCTGAGCTTCATTCAGTTTCTCCCTGCTTGAGTGCCATGACACCAATAGCCAAAGCAGAATGGAGGGATGAACATATAGCTCCCTATTTCTTCATTTGTGTCTCATTAGATTTCTGAGTTCCCTTTTTAGACCTGGATCCTCAGGTGCTCTAGGCTGGCATTGCCCTATTTGTTCCAGTGAAATACAATCTGAGAATTTGCTTTAATATTTTAAATACTCACTCATCTTTGGCTTACATTTGTATCTGCAAAGCAAGGCAACTCTCCTACTCACAGCAACACACAGGGCTCAGAAATGAGTTCAGCAGTGTCGTGAGAAGGGTTTTCCCAGGCTTGTGCCAAAGCATTGTGCAGAGTAGGGCCTGTGGGGCCAATGCTCAGCTGGAAAGGCCAGAGCTGACTGAGTGCCGATGTGACTCTCAGACCGGGAAGTGCTGAGTGCAAACCTTTCAACTGAAGCGTTCCAGCCCAGATTACAGAGCCAGATATCAGAAGTGGATACGTGGCAAGACTTTCAGAGACGTAAGGGATTCTGCGCTCCCTACATCTCAGCAGATGCAGGAGCGTGGGTGGTTTATTAGTCCTCCGTGGTGTTGAAAATTTTGCCTTTTATTTTTGGAAGGACAACTGCAGTGCCTGGACTGGCTAAAAGTGGTTTTGAAACTGCTTGTGCAGTTGTGCACACTGAGCCTCAGCAGTGTATGTGAGCAAGCACGGGGCAGACCCCTCATTGCTTTCACCTCACAAAGGCTGGCAGGAATCTAACAAGTCATCTTCTGCAATTTTATATATTTCTTCCAAACTTCTTAAACTTAAAACCATCCCAGTATCTTGGCATTTGTCCTCTTGTGCAGGACGGGCTTTCCTTATCACCTTCACTTGCTATTCTGCTAAGCCATTATCCAGAAATACCCACCAAACCAAGCTCGACGTTGAAGCAAAGAACGATCTATGAGCTTCATCTTAGGTAGGCATGGCACCTAGCACATCAGAAGAGATAACGACTTGGATGGGAAAGGTGACCGCATTACCTCGCTAACCAGCATTGCTGGTGCTGCATTTCAAACAAAACAATCTTTGTCTACACCACTGACAAGGCCATGTTTCATCATGCGTTGACTCCTTCATATGCTACGGAGATGACATCTCCCTGTGTCAGCACAACACCGCCAGAGCCCAGCATGTTCCCATCGGATCTGGCTGGCTGAAGAACGCCTTCTCCCCGCACCTCAGTGGGCTCAGCAGGCTGCCAGCCTGCAACACCTCCACCTGCCCTTCCAAGAGCAACAACCCAACAGCAGGCCTGGTCAGGTGTGAGGCCAGCACAGAGCTGGCAGCGGGGCCATTCCCTGGCTTTTAGGTTTGTGTTTTCACACCTGTGACACTTTGGTGTTGTTTGTGCACTGAGTCACACAGGTCCCAGCCCTGCCCACTTGTCTTCCTGGGGTTTTGGACTTAATGCTTGGTAGTGTGTGCTCAGGGCTGTGAGGAACTGGAACTTGATCTGGGTTGTGACGATCTCATGGGTAGCACTTGTTTTCCACACTACCTAGAATTACAAGTCCCAGCCCTTGATTTGGGCCTCTAACAGTAAAAAGGAATAACTGAAGTCTTTCCCTCAGATGACATGAACCGCATTAGGCCAACGCTGAGAGAGTGCTGAATACTTACTCCTTGATGTATATTTTCCCCCGTGGTGTTGAGTGACATCAGATGATGCTTTTAATGAGCACCAGGAATTTTCACCAGGCCAGCTCACAGAGCAGAGGGAAGCACACCCTATATGACTGATGGCTGGATCTGCTTTTCCCATCAGAGAAGTCCAGGCAGGACTTACATGCCAGCTCTATGGAGGTGCTGAGCAACCGCAACTCCCACTGAAAATCCGTTTAGCACCCCTCAGTAGCTGGCAGGCCGGGATGTGCCTGAACAAACAGCACAAGATCTCAGGGTTTTAACAGATGAGTCGTATTGAACTTGCAGGTATTCAGCACCTTTCAGCATTTGCTTCCTTAAGCACAAGCACAAGCAAAATCTTTGTAGTGTTCTAGCAAAGGGCATGGAAGGAAGAAGGGCAAGTGGGCTGGCTTTGCACAACCTTTTCATTCATCATGTTTATCTTGTAGCAGTTATCCTGTTTTTGCTGGGGAAAAACAGGCAGTCCAGGCCTTCCCAAAATTCAAAATGGAATGAAGCCCACATGCTGTTTTCTGCTCTGCCACTACTGATTTCCGTAGCCTTTAGGTGTAGGTGGGACCCATGTTAGCGAACTCTAGCCATCCAACAGTGGAATACTCAGTCAGGCAAACTGTATTCCTTCCTCAGTGGCAAAGGAACCACTGGAGGGTGATTTGCGCTGTCCTAAAAAGGTGCCTCTTTTTCTCTCTTGGCTCTAGAGATGCTCTTCGTGACCAGATTAGATGAGATTTGGCTTTTAAATAACTACACAGGGAAGGTGTAATAATTACCTCAGTATATCAGAAAACTCTTAAGAGAAGAGCTGCAAAATTTGATGGCACCATTACCTTCTACAAGATCAACTTCCTATATGTAGGAAGTGGGGAGGAAACGTGAAAGGTATTCATAGTCTCTTTCAATTTTATTTTTGTTTTAACAATCTTTTTAACTTATTTTTTGATGACTTCTGATAAAGTATATTTTATAATGAACCTCTTGGAGGTTGCGTCACACCATCTTGCAAGGAGATGTGAAAGAAATGAAGGCTGAAATAGCTGTTTCCTCCTCCAGGGCTGTAGATCCCCCACAGTTACATTTCATCTAGCTTGAACGTGGCTGAATGATCAGAATTCTGTGTAATTAGTAAGAAAACAAAAAAATAATTGCTGGCTTTGTGCTGGTCATAGGAGAATAGCAAAGACAATTCTGCAAAGCCAAAATTACCTTCTCGCATTTTTTAACAAATATGGTCCTTCGTTTTGTACTGATTGAAGGCTTTGCGAGTATGATATTTCTGATTTCTTCTTACAGCTATGTAGGTGGATACACTAGTTGGTTACAAATAGTCCTCTTGGACAGCTATATGAATATTTGCTGGAGCAACAGCAATAACTAAAGAAGGTCGTGCCCCTTGGCTCCCCATCCACCTCTTCCGGCTTTCCCTCCCTGGCTCACTGTCCATTTGCACCACTGCAGCTGTTTGCAAGGCTGTGCTAAGAATGGGAATGTCACTGGAATGACATCAATTTTTTTGTTGTTTTTGAGGTGAAGAGTGATATATTTAACCTGGACCATTTGATTAAATTCCAACACAGCCCAAAAAAACCAGCTGCATCAGCACAGCTGCCATGCAAGTGGTGGCATCTAGGCAGGAATAAGAAGCAGGGCCACTTGGCAAGAAACTCCTAACTACCTTTGCTGCCAGAAAAAAACAGACCTTCACCCTTAGAGGCATGTGAGCTATGCAATGCCTTTGCTGCCTAATTTCGACCCAGCATGATAGCAAGAATGTGAATTTGTAAGAAAATGTGGGTCTTGGAGAGAAAAACAGTGAAACTACAAGATTTTTTTTGCTTCTATGGAACCTCTAACCTCAGAAAAGGAGCGAGAAATTAAAGTTAATTCCCTTATTTTCGCTTGCTTGTTTAGAAGCAGCTTCCAGTGTTGACAAGAACAGGCATGATTAAAACATTCTAGCTGGTCGCAAAGCCATCACAGAATCTGTAGGCTATGTTTGTCTGCCTCAAATGTCAAGTGTTACTCTTTTGGCACTCAACACTTCCAGGCAGCGGAAACAAAGGGAGCACAACAGGTTATTTTTAAATAGTTTAAACTTTAGTTCAAGCATTTTGTTTTCAAATTTTTATGCAGTCTAGCTCTTTCAGCAAAACACCTGGCAGCTGTCACACATATCACAGCAATTCTCTTTCAAGCTAAGGAGTGGCTTCCTCTGTATGGATCTTTTCTTTTTATTAGTGGGAACCAATGGAATATTCTGTGAAATAATTGCTACGATTATCTGTCACAAAAACACACATGGTGGCAGACCAAATAATAAGCATAGACAAACTCCATCAATCACAGTACTAGCTATGTCACTTTCATAATAGTGGTTGGCAATGAATTTTAAAAGTTTATTGGGTGAAAGTGAAGTAAGGCAAATGCCTTACTTTAATAGATTTTCATTATATTGCAATTAACTCTGTGTGGCTACTGCCTGCCACAAGGTCTCCTGCATAATGACCTTAAAGGGACTAGATGTGGTTCAGAGGGAAACAGACTACTTAGCTTATTTTGGTGTAGGATATGCACATCTCTCATGCAATACCGAGTTCCAGAACCAGTGCTGGAAGCAGTTTTAGAGAATGAGTAAGAGGCTGCTTGACTTCTAGCTGGCACTTGGGACAAGCAAATTTGCTCTCTAAGAGATTTTTTTCATGACTCAAAAAGAAAAAGAAAACAACAAATAAGACACACTTCTTATGTTTCACCCATTGCTGCAGCAGTATCAAGGAAAATGAAGGAAATTCAAGGTGGGAGGAGTCTTACAAACGTGAATATGAACATAATCAGATGTGTATTTTCTGGATTTATCCACCCATCATTCTTTGCTCCTCTGACATTGAAGTCCTTGAGGATCTCCTGATCAGTGAACCAACTATCATTTCTAATTTCTTCTGCACTTCTGGTCCTGCTGGACAAGTCTAGCAAAGGAAGAACCATCCTGAGAGGCTGCAGGAATAAGTGGACATCATTTCCAGAAAGCTGCTCATGGCTACCACCTCTCACCTCTTCCTTCTAATTCTTCTTCTTTCCATAAGTAGATGTGATTTCAGATCAACAAATTAAATGTGAACTAAAGGCCTTTCAACAGCTTCTCTATGATAGTAACCCATTATTCCATGTTAGAGAAACTTCACTCTTAACTTTCAGTGAGAAGGAGCAAATCTAGCAGGTTTAACGTCCCATTTGTCTCTACTATACCATCTTTCCTTTGTAACATGGAGTGTTATAAATTAAAACTTTTTCTTCCTCTGCAAATGGCATTTTTTGTAAAGCCAATGGATGAGACACAGTGCCAGTTCAGACAGTGACTCACTCCAGAGCTCCATTCACTGGATCAGATAACAGAGCCAGAATGGCAGCGAGGTGTGGACACATACCAGGCTCTGGAGATTGAAGTACTGCTTGTGCTCGCATCATGAGCAATGGACTCTGCTGGGTTGTTGTAAGCATGTTGTGGTGGCATATGTGAACTGTGGACACAGCACACATTCTCTGAGAGAATTACACTGATGGATATGCGGGAAGAAAAGCTAGAACATCGGCTGAAGCAAGAGGTTGCCACCATCTGATGCCACTGTGCAACACACACAGAAAGCCTACGGCACAGCAGATTCTATCTCAGTTATTGACCCAGTTATTATTGGTGTACAGACCACAGACAACAGTCACCAGCGCCAAGCTTCAAAATGACCTGCATCTGAGCACCAATTTCATTAAAAAAAAAAAAAAAAGTCTATTTATTTTATGAGATGAAGTTATAAAATTGCATGCAAATGTAAAAATGAGGGCATTTGAAAAAGTAAATCTGGTGCCAGACATTGAAAATGTTCCCAGTAGTGATGGAGGAAACAAAAGCCACCTTTCCTCAGTAAGGCATTTTGTAATAGAGCAAGTGTGTCATCATGAAAAATAGTCACTTCTGTGTGCAGAAGTGCTGAGTCAGGAGTGCTTGAAGAGATGGGCTATGTATCAGTCACCACCTTTGGTAGCTGAGATAGGTTCAGGCAGATTTTATAGGGTGCTCTCTAAATGAAACAGAACAATAAGAAACTCAGATCACTTATTCTCCAGGGCTGTGAGATCCTCATCCTCGGTTCAGTGAAAGGAGAAGTGGGTGTTACATCTCTGTGGGACATCTGGAGCATGATTTGGATATCACGGCACCGATCTATCTCCATTGGACGGAAATCTGGGATAGCAGGTTGTCTGAATTAGTCACTGGCCTCTTACCTAACGACCTGAAGATTACTGTAAAGGTGTCAGGAATATAAACCACCAGAAAAGGGATCTAAGACTGAATCAGTGCTGCATGTGATCTGACCCTCTCCTTTTTTCTGTCTCCTTCTGGATGCACACACAGCCATCCAACCTGCATCTCCACATCAAATGCTCCAGTCCCTCCCTGTCCTGCATCCAGAAAAGCCTGGAAGTAGCAGGGCAGGATATTCAAACACAAGGGCCCAGCCCTAATTAACTACTAATTACTGCTAGTGGGACTTTCAGTACGGCTAGTTGGATAGATTGCTATTTAAATATTGGTCCATCTCCAAGGGTTCAGAAACAACAGCCACTACTTTAAGTGGCTCAGTTCACAGCTGCAATGAAAGTCTGAAGTGTCTCAGGGTAACGGGATGACAACTAACCAAACACTGTACAAACAGATGGCTTGTGTTGTTGAGACATAAATCTTCCATAATACGATGTAGGATGATTAAGAAATACCTTTTGTTCACATTCTATTTTCTTTTCAAAATGTCTTCATGAACAGAGTGAGCAATGCTTTGGGGAAGAGGCTTAATGGAGGCAGAATTCAGTATTTAAATGAGCTAGTTGCTGAAAGACAACATCTAGGTGAGCCTGGCTTTGTATTAATTTCAACAGGAGAAATAACTCTGTCCGTGCTGTCATTGTTGAATCCTATTGCTAGTAATGGAGTGAAAAATGAAATATACATAAATCAGATGGTACCTATGACTCACCAGACAAATTGCAGGCCGGACTCTTCAAGGTAAAACTTCAGGTGAAATATTTGCCACTCATATTAATTATGAGAAACTGTTGTCTGAAAGCTGGCCTTAATGCATCGCCCTCACGACTCATCACTGCTGCCTCTGAATCACTCAGATAATTCTCAGAAGTGAGGGAAAGAGGTGTTAAAAGAAGAGCAATCAAGACTTTCCTGATTTTCTCTGTGTGTGTCCACTAAACAAAAGGGAAAAAAAAAACCACCTCACCTTAAGCACAAAATCAAGATGCAAAATGGAAATGTACAGGCAGAATGTGCCACCAACTAAATAGCAGACTCAGACCTGAGCGTTGTACCTGAGTCCCATCTCAGTACTTCAAGTTACGGAGAAGCAGAGGTGGATTTTTTTTTTTGAATGTTAACAGTGGTTTTTGCATATAGTGTCTGCCCTGTATTTCAGCACAGGCTGAAAACTTTTTTCTCAAAGTGAAATTTAAGAGGCACTTAGGATGAAGCTTCAAACAGAATTCAGCTGGGGCTTGTAGGCTAACTGGTTCATGGGTCTTCTGCAAAAGGCTCAGCTTCACTGAGGATAGATGACCCATTTTTCTTTCAGTCAAATTGGGCAGATATTTTAAGTCTACAGGCATGGCAGAAAACCACACAGTTTTTTTTCTTGAGGAAAGATATGCTTCAGGCATACCCAGAGCTAGGTGGTAAATATCAAATCAAATTTTGCTCTCTGTATCTCCAGACCTTTCAATAGCGCTCAGTACAATTGTTCAAGGGAGCATATTATCCTTGGAGCAGTCTCTGCTGCTGACACCCGCTCCTCATCCTGCTCTGTGATACACTGTGGGATGGCTGTGTTGGAGAAGTATCGCTCCTCCAAAATCTGGCCTCTCAAGAAAGCCATCCCCTCTGTGGGAGCTGTTGGCTTTAGAGGTGTCTCAGCTCGCTAACCTGAGCAGATAAGCAAGATCGAATTTGTAGAAGTGAAACAATTATTTGTGTATCACCAGCATCTGTGCAGTCATCCCAGAGCAGCGCCCCACTAAAATCGGTACCTGTACCTTTTATAGAGTGATGGAGAAATAGAGGCACGCGAGCAATGAACACAGTGTGCATTTTGATTTTAAATGATCTTATTTTGTCCGTATTGTCTTCATAGTGACATGACAACCAATTGGCTAAAACTTAGCTAAATACTGACCCTCTGACATGTGATTTGAAGCTGTCTCTGGAAAAATATATGAAGGATCACCTGCTGAAATTGAAGCGTTCAGCAGCAGGGCAAAGAGAGCTACAATACATGAATACAGAGAGAACTGTCCCTGTGGTAATTTTGGCAGATGGCAGAAGGTTGCAAGCAAGTAATAGAAAATTTTAAAACTAATAAAACAAGATTAACATAGGCCACTCTATTAGTATTTCTCCTCCCAAACAGCTCAGTCCTGATTATATTTTATATCCTCGTGGAATTAAAGCACTGTACTGTACTGGCAGCAAAGGGAAATTAGATTATAATATTGTTTGTGGATGATTAACTTGCATTTCCTTTCAAACTGGATGTGTGTGCCTGAGTCCTCCGGTGCAACAGATAGGCATTTCTCTTGATGGGGGTTTTGAGCAACAGAATATGGGGTCCAGTACTTCCTCTGAGGTGAAATAGACCAGAGGATCACAGACCCAGGTGAACACAGGGCTTTTATAAACTCTCACAAATTTACATGATGTCTCTACATGAGAGATGTGGCCTACAAAAGAAAATGATTAGGGAAAAAAGAACAAACTCTTCCTTATTTTTCTATCAATTACCTTCCGTATTTTAACCAGACCAAAATAATTTGAGCTGCCTTCTTTCAGTGATAACACAAGAAGGTTTTGTTGTACAATACCCCACCATTGCTGATGTTGGGATTCCTCTGTTATAGACTGAGGAACAGAGTGGTTCTGAATGTGAAGCCAATTTCAGGATTATACATTCCTGGAAAGAGCTCTTCTGTGCAAGGCTTTTTCCAGCTATCAGAGGTCTGCACAAATTAACTGAAGGGCAGAACTTAGGGCCAGCTTTTCAAGTTTGGTTGCCTAAAACTAGGCAGCAAGACGGACTTACATCACTGTATTGAGCATTTGCATTTGTAGAAGAGTCTGATACTGAGGGCTCCTAGAAACCAAAGGAACTGCTAAGGATGACTCAGTACGTATCTGGAAGTCAGATTTTTGAGAGACTGAAGGCCCCTATCCCCTCCAGGTGTACCAGTCCAGCAGCTAGGTGCCACAGGTGTTTATAAAACAGACACACAGTGCATGCCACTGGTAGCATCCTCCAGGTATAATGAACACAAAGCACACATCTGAGTCCTGAAACGTCAAGCTGTTGAAGGAGTTTCTTAAGTCTAATGCACAACATGTGCACTTTTCTCTCTATTCCTCTCTGCCTGTTTTCTCAGACTGAAGACAAGAAGACGATTTAAGATTCAGTAAAGGCTAGCTTCACCTCCCTCTGTTACCTGTCACACACACCATCTCTAAACTTCCTTGTTTTTGTTTTGGACTCTAAGATCTCAGTCTCCTGTGCACCGAATGGGCTGCTTGTTAATGCCTGTGTCATCCTCCCTAACACATGACTCCCCACAGAGGCAAGGCAGCGTGTGGATCTGTTCCCACCCCGTCTTCCAATCTTTCACTCCCGTCTGTCACTGCAGCGGCTCAGATTTGCTTCAAAACATCCCCCTAACATCAAACGCTGAGCAGAGACACCTGGGTTAGGAGCAGAGTCACCTCCGTCTCAGCTGATGAATGTGAAGAGGGTGCCAAGTGCGCAGCGGCTGTTCTTAGCGAGATGCCTCTCACTGGCAATACCTCTCTTTCTCCATTAGCTGCAGGAGCAGCCCACGGTGACTATGCCCCTAACTTTTCACTCCCTGGAGTGGGAAGTGTCTCTGTAAGGCTGAGGTTTCTATATCTTTCACCCTGAATCACCTCATGCTGCCCCTCCTCAGACCCAATAAGCCAACCACCTGCGGGCTGCACCCTCTGCTCCTTTGTCCCAAGCCCTCCTGTGCTATAGGGGAACAGTCAGCAATGTCATCTCTCACAGCAAAGTGCACTTAAATAAAGAAATTTGTGAGGATCTGGCTTCTTGCTGTTGAAAAACATGGAAAACCCTATTAGGGCATTCTGTTGAAATAGCCTGGAAATAAAGTATATGTTGCTATTAGGATAGTCCTGCAGATTTATATTACTATTATTATTATTATCATCATAAAATGTCATTAGCATTTTTATTTCCAGTAGTTTTGTTATTTGGCTTTCAGGGGCTTATCACACAAAAACGAAAAGGGCAGGGACCTGATACTCTGCACGACAGATAAAGGCACATAACCTGTCTGAACAGCCACCTCACTGCACTTGGGGAAGCAGATCATTTTGATGCAAATAGAGTCTGAGACCAAAATGTCTTTCTCCCTCACCTCCTTTCTATTTCATGATTAAATAAATCATAAAGCTGTCACCAGAGACTCACAGAAAGAGGTCTCAAATGGTAGAAATGAGAGCTTTCTACACTGGTCTATTTTAATTTCAAAAGGTATTTTGAATTAAAAAAGAAAGAGAAAGGAAAAAAAAGAGCATAATGCTGTTTGCATGCCTGATTCCCCGGGAGTACAAACAAGCTCTGTGTCCTCTTGTAATAATATAACAAATTTTCAAAACTAAACACAAATAAATGAAAATTAAACGATGCTCCGTAAATTTAATTGAGATTCACAGTGTCCGATGCTTTTCAAATTCAAATTACCACCAGACAGAGTATCTTTTTACATAACTTATGCAGATAAAGCATAGATGATAGATTATTTTTCCCCTCCTTTTTTTTTTTTCTTTCTTTTTAGAAGAGATGGACTTCAGTCACAGTGCCAGAATCTTTGCATGTAGAATCTGAACAGAAATCTAACATTTCTCGTAGAGGCACCGTACCATATTGTTATAGTGTACAGTGCTTAAAGTGAATTACAGAAAATGAGCATGGAAAACCATCATTTTTGTATTGAATAATAGACCAAAACTGCATTTTTCTGCCATTAGAATGAACACTCAAAGCTAACTACTATTGCTTTGTGTTAGATGTCTTTCATCTTCAGTAAATAAGATTGAATGCATGAGTGCAACTCAGAATTCTCTGCAGATCAGCTGTATCACTTCAGAAATAGAATATAAATACACAGCTTACCTAAGGAGGGTGGAATTTGGAGCTGAAAAAACTAAACCATGGACACTGTCTCTGAGAGAGGAGTTACTCCAGAAGAAGTTACAAAATAGTTAAGGTTCAGTTTATATTCATTGTATTCAGGACAACTTCACTGCCAGGTGAAGTTCCTAGTCCTTGGTCTTGTAGGTATTTCATCTCTAATTACTGCAATCTAAGGAAAAAGGCTTTTCCTACAGAAAGAAAAAAAAAAAAAGTACTAATCATGCTGTGCCTCAATATATAACAGACTCCTTAGTTTAGATCTTCTTGGGAAAAAAAAAAAAAACAAAGAAAAAAGAAAAAGGAAGAGGAGTCAGAATATTCATAGTCTGCCCTGGAACTCGTGTTTTGGAATCAGCTCCTCTATTTATGACATAAATCACAGAACAATAGAATGACAGAATCATAGGATGGTCTGGGTTGAAAAGGACCTCAAAGATCATCAAGTTTTAACCTCCCTGCCGTAGGCAAGATCACCAACTGCTAGACCAGGCTGCCCAGAGCCACATCCAGCCTTGACATGTTGGCTGAAAACCTGGGAGTACAAACATGGGAGAGGTGGCTTTGGATGCCTTTTGGTAAAAAAAAAGAACTGGCAAGGAGTCCCCCCCTGCAAGGTATACTGTGTGGGCTGTGGCATGAGGTCCCCACAACAGAGCTCCAAGGGGACAGCCTGGGCTCTGCTGCCTGGAGGGGACAGATTGCTCACAGTGCGAGTACTAGCAGCAGAATTATTCAGCTTTTTCTCTTTCCTGATGTTTTACTTCCCCATTTATTAGATTTAATGAGCTTGGCTCAGCACATCTCCTGTCAAACTTCAGGGTGTCCATCCTGCTGGTCAGCTGAACAGCAATTGAAATACAAGCCCACAAACCTGAGGACGTACATTTCTCTTTCCGTTGTGAACCAGGGAGATGCAATGTTCAACCATGCAGGAGTAAGCTGAAGGGTGGCATTTGGAAGGTGCGAGGAAGAAATGTTTTAGGCAGTTTGAATTATGAAGTAGCATGATGTTTTTAGATAGGGGAAAAAAAGGAAAAACTTCCTTTAAGTCCATAGAGGAACATCACCAGAGACACTATTTGAACTGTTAGTTAACGGTAAAATGAAATATTTCCTACCCATTAAAGAACAAATGTACTGAATCAGATTCCAAAGATGGTGTAGTATGATAAGAAATGCCAAAAGTGATATGCAGAATGCTAACTCCTGTGAGAAAATAAGAAGAATGCTTCACCAGTGTTGTCATAACACGAACTTGTCTTTACCACTAAGCATTTTTCCTTAACACTCTTTAATTGGAGTAAGGGGGTAAAAACAGTGGCATAGGAAACATCAACCAGGGCAGTAAATAAGTAAATAATACTTATTCAGTAATACAGTTTGAGAGTTGGTTGTGCAAGTCACATGCAGAAAGAAAACAAAGTGAACGTTCACTAGAAAATGACGACTGACATGGGACAGTGGCCATTTTGCTTGTGATGCACAATCCAGCTCAGATTCATGACTCTGGCCATGGTATCACCCTGCTACCAGCTTAGCTTGCTCACTTCAGTCTTTCTATTCCTCAGAACACCCTGCACCCTCCTGCTCCCTCTGCTTTCCCATTCCTTCCCCTGCCTCCAGCCCAGGGACAATCCCCTCTTCAGTTCTTCCACTGTTCCCAGAACCATGCACTATTCTTCTCAGCATTCTTCTCCTCCCCAAATGTCAGTGTCACTCACGATCCTAGAAAATATCAAGGGACAGCACCCACAAATCTGCACAGCCACAGGCACTGGCAACTTTCCCACCTGCCTGTTTTCACACCCTATACTTGGCCATGAGTGGAGCTGGGTACTGCACTGCTGCTGCACGTGACCGAAAGCCACAGCAGTCCTTTTCCAGAAGGCTGGCCACACCAAGCACTGGTTTTGTTCTTTTACTTCTAGCTGGTAAATCTGGACCCAAAGAAGCATACCAGAGTCAGCCAACCCTCTGGGTAATTATCCAGTAAAGACTTCACCTGCTTCTGCTGAAGCTTGTGATCCTGTTCATTTGTGGAACTGATAATAAGAAACAGTGCCAGCAAATTTTGCCAGATCATTTGGAGTATACTTAAGAAGATAAGGTCATTGTGATTTGATAATTTTTAAATGTATATTTTTATATATCAAAACCTGACTTTGAAAAATAGCTGGAATTTGTAGGTCAGTTTTTGCTCTTGCTACAGCCAAAGTCACTGACAATACTTCCACCAAATTCAAGTGTCACCACAGAAAGCTTTCAGCCAACAGAGTTCTCCTAACTTTTTGCTCACCTCATGATGGTTTATTATCTTAGGGCTGTTCATGTATGCTGAGTGGCCAACTCTAACACCTAATGAAACAGCACTGAAGTATGTACTGCCCGCTTGTGCTTTTCTGCATGCACACACATACTCTCCTATCATCACATACGTGCAGGTAATGTCTCTGTTAAACCATACAGCTTGAGTCTGACTTCTGCAAACTGGGACGGTCTGATTTAGCGTGCTGCTGATGGGCTGGTCATCTCACTAGAGCACGAGCAGGTGTGATATGCAAATGCTTCCCATGCAGCCCCCTCAGCTCTGGTTCTTGAGTCTTTGACTCATTTGAAGTTTACACACCAATGCAGAAGAAATAATGTTCAAATTCAGGTTATCCCCACTCTAATATTGTTCTTTTAAGGGAAACAACCTCTCATAGCTCAACACATTAATCTCTGTTATCTCATCATGCTGCTGGCAGTCCAACACAGAACTGGAATATATTACCATCATGCTTTCCTTTAATCAAGTCACAAGAACTCACAGGGGAAACCCCCTGCAACAGACCTGAACACAGTAAATCATACAGCCTACTGAGAGCCAATCAAGCACACAAAAAGGCACTGAGTGTTTGCATGGCTTCGTGTTTGCAGGGAAAAGCTGTACACCCCACCTGCAGCCACCAAGCTGCAAAAGGCAAAGCCAAGCCACAGCTGCTTAGCCACTGGTGTACACAAGATGTACATAGGCTTCCAACAGTTGACAACAATAATCCTGTGCATGAGATTTGTCAGCTACTAACACATGCAAGCACCTATGGGCAGAGGCATCATGGCCCTTCTGGCAGCACGTGCATAAGCCACTCCGATTAGGTCCATTGGCAGCTAAGCACAAACAGCCTGTCATATCTTCCAATCATCTGTAAATCCAGGGGATTGGCCAAAATGACCATTTGGGCCATTTCCATATTTCTCTGATTATTCTTAACATGCAGAAGAAAATGAGGTCAGGTTTTCCTTAGCAGCTGCCGCTCCCGCCTTGCGGCGCATCACAACCCTCTGGGCTGACCTCGGTGGCACTGACCTTGGATGTCTCCGCAGTGGCATTACTTTCCTTACCACTCCCTGGTGTGCTCTCCTCCACTGCTGGCACTTCAGAGGCTTCTGCCTTCTTTGCACTCGTTTCCGGAGAAACTTTCCCCAGCCCACTCTCTGGGGCCGAGCTTGGGCTGCTTGCTGGCCGTGGCTGAGCCTTATACCAGCTAGGGTAAAACAAGGGATCGATGGTTTCTGCCGCAGGTGGCACTTGACTGTCAGACTCTGCAGTCTGTTGAGAACCACTTGGTGTCACAACCTCATCCTTAAGCAGGACAGATAAAAAGAAGAAGCAGAGTGCACCATGTTACCTTCCTGCCGTAGCCAAGGTTTCTCTGCATGCCCTGTTTGTTATACCTTTCTGCAAGGAAAACATTTGCCCTAATATAGGGTCTCGAAGAATTGCAATCAAATGAAGCAAAAGCAACCAGAGTTTGAATAACACAGATATGGCAAAGAATATAAGTTACCAAAAGCTAAAATAGAAGGGCTAAATTAGCTGGGAAGGGCAAAGTCGTTCCCTAATCTATGCTTGAGCCTCATTTTAAATCCATTTCTATGCCAGGAATAAATTTCTGGAAGTGAACTGAGGCATGTGACGACAACAATGGGCACAAGAGGAGAAGGCCATATCTCAAATACACTGTCCAGTGACTGTCCAGTACAGGGATACAGCTGCCTGGCAAATTACAGGTTCTTAATTAATTACTACATTTCATCCCATACACAGATAAAAACCCAATCCGATTCTGAAAACATAAGATATCCTGTCTAAGAGCCCCATTGGCTGGCACCAGCCACAAAGAGCAGGTGTAGGTGCTGGGTTTTGGATGGAGCAAAGCATTTGGCAGCAAACAGTCAGATAAAGAGGATATAAAGACACTGGAGAGAAATACTTTCCCACTGCTATCATGTCAATACAATAGCCAACCTCACTTGTACTGTGCTGGGAAGAGGAGCAGCTATAGGAGCTGCACTGTTCTGCTTGCACCAAGCTCTCAGGGCTCACTGAGAGTGCTATAACTACTGCTCTTCTGCTGTGCCTTTCTCACACCAGAAGGCAAAAGCTGAGATACACATATCCCACGCACTGCAGTGCCACATGCCATGTCAGACTCCATGTCTGACCAAGTCATAATGGAATTTACAATTGCTACAGCAGCATGCCATACCTTTTCCATTTTAGCCTTATAAGTGAGGGATTTGATATTAGTGGGCAGACTTGCTTACACCTACTTCTTGTTTGCATATCAGTTATGCCACACAAGTTTAGTGATATCAGCGCAAATCCTCAGAAGACAAACTGCAGTTAAATCAATAAAACCTGATTTAAGAGCACCTTCACATAACTGGTGCAAATTCATGTGTGTTTTTAAATCAAAGTAAGAATGAATCTACAGCAATTTTTTTCCCCCTTTGTTTTTTTGTGGGAAGCTTGCTATAGTCAACAATTCATCACTTGCTCTCTTGTTTTCACATTGACCTCTTCAAATATCATCAGAGCAGCCTTTAACCACTCAGCAGCTTCACCGGAAAAACTGCATACGAGCAGAACTTGCTAAACTAATTGTGTCTATGGGCAGATAATGTGGCATACAAAATACAAATATTTTTAAGTAGCCTTTTAGAATATGCAGCAATTATGGTCTCATTCTAATAGCATTCCTTAAGGAAAAGCGTTGGCCTGAATTATTTACACCCTGAATCTGTTTGTTGCCAGGCTGTATCTCTGCTAGGTTAAAGGCAGCTTCCTCTTTGGTTTGGTCTATGATACTCCTGCATCCTCCTAGATGATAGCCTGAGGACAACCAGAGCAGAAAAGAAGGTAAATGTCATTCCCAGTAAAGAGATTAGAAGCATGATTTGAAAGCCAATGGTGGAAAGCTCACTGAATCCACAGGGAATGCCAAATTCTCTTAGCATAAATATTTTATCAACTGTTTCATTTATAACAGTTAGTCTGAGTTAAAACACAGGAGGCAGCAAGCAGAACATCCATTATAATGCGTTTAACTCCCAAATTGAATCTCTTTTATTTATATATTATGTAACCCACATATATTCTGGTTTATATAGCAAGGTAATTTTTTGCCCATCACATGATATACATGCAGGCTGAGAGGACAGGGTACAGCTGCGTGTATGTGTGAAAGGGCAATAAGCAGCCTTGCTCTTCAGTGCAGGGAGGACTCCCTGGTGCTGCAGGAGCGGGGCTCTGGCTCTGCCAGGCCGCTCAGCAGAGCTGGCAGGGCAGCAGGGCCATGGGGGCAGTTACCTGGCCAGCCGGGGTAGCAGGCAGCAGCACTGGGACAGGTTCTGCTGGGGGCTCACCCGCTGCACTCTGCGGTTCAGGGTCCTGCTGAGGTGGCTGTGCTGCTCTCTCAGCTCCTTCCTCTTCCAGCTGCTCTTCTTCCTCCCCCTCCTCTCCTGATGACTCTGTGTGGACTTCATCCAGATCTTCCCCTTCTACTGTCTCCTCCTCTTCCTCTTCTGCCTCTTCCTCTAATGAGACACATGTAGAAGGAGAGGGCTGAGCAACACATGAAGATATGCAATCGAGGAACCATAGAATGACTTGGCTTAGAAAGGGCCTTAAAAACAATTCAGTTCCAATTCCCTCGCCATGGACAGGGCTGCCAACCAACTAGTTCAGAATGCCCAGGGCCCCATCCAATTTGGCCTTCGGTGTCTTGACGATGGCTACCCTGCGTAATGATAAAGCTGCACAGCAAAGCTGCTGCTCATCCACCTCCCTGGCAGAAGTGAGGAGCCCACATGGGGCACTGCTGCAGAGCCTTGCAGCTGGAAGCACACTCCACACACGTTTTGAAGTCTTAAACCCGGAGCAACCCATTGCTTTGTAAACTGTGGAGGTTTAGGGTACCAACTTCCCTAAAACCAGGCTGTTAAACTTTGTCAAATCATGATTTTACATTCTACGACACAGCCTACTGTCAGCGTTTGTGGTTGGGCTCCTTTCCAGAGGCAGTTCTCTAACAATGTGTTTGGTTTTGCATAATCATGTTATTCATCCTCACAAACATAGGGTGCTGCTCAGAAACATCCCGGTACTTCAGAGTATAAATAATCTGAGATAGATGCATTAGCCCACAAACTGGCTATGCATTTTGCACAGCTTGTAGTTCTGCCTGAACCTGTAGAAGGAATGTAGATCTGCATCAAATAACACTCTTGTACTGCAGAAATACAACTGCAAATAAACACTCCTGAATCTCTACTTCCACATCCTTTGCATGCAGATGACCTGATTGACTGCAGCAGGACTGAAGTCCTGATTCCCAAGGCCCTTACTAATGCCTTGTCCCCAAGAGGTGGGTGTCACATTCTCTATCACATGGCAGAGAGCACGAGGTCATGATCTTGGCAGACACGCATGGATGGCAGGGACATAGCAGCTGTGGCTGATCACAGGGACAAACAGGGCATGAGGTTGTACTCAGGGGTTGTCCCTCACAGCATAAATCCCTGGAGGTTCATGGCTCTGTGAGATGACACCTGCTGTGCTGCTCACTGGTGCCATGGCTGCTGTCCCGCTATGCTATGTCTCCTGTGCCAAGTAAAGTTAGTTCACGGATCTCATCCCATCCCATACAGGTGCTCTTACTGGGACCAGCCACACACACTGAAGTCAGTGTAAGTTGTGGCGTGGGAGCAAGCGATGGGTGCCACTTCAGTGAGTCTCAGGAATCTGTACAGGATTTAACTGGGCTAGCAGAGGTAAATGTAAATGTATTAACAGAACCCAGCACTAACCACAAAATTAGAGATAACCAGATGATAATTAGTAGAAGAGATGAGGCCTTTTAATAGGAGAGGTCTGCTTTTTTGAAGCATTTGTGTCCATTAATTTCTTGTGGCTTACTCTGTAAGCTAAAGCATAGGTGAGCATAGATTTCAGGCTACCCTGATAAATGCAGAATTGCAACTTTGCATTGGCTCATAGACATATGATGTATGTTTAGTCATGATGTCACAACAAATCGTGCAACATGTTAAATCTATGAAATATTATGACAATCTTTGCTTCCTTCTATAACTGCAATCCTGAATTTCAATCACATTTCTCTATTATTACAAATTACAAAGGTACATCTTTTCTAATTTCTTTTAGTAGTAAACATTCTATTTCTTTAATGACTTTTGATAGAAGATAAGCCATAAAATAATGGCATTCTTTGGGTGGGAAAAAGTACTTTATAGACTGAGAAAAGTGCTTAATTTTTTTATTCCTTCACATGAGGATTCAGTAAAGATCATGCTCTTAGAGAAGTCTTGAGGCTACATAAAAAGTAAAATTAATGGTGCAAACAGATTATGTGATTTTTAACCGTGAGGCTTTATTTTTTTATTATAATGGATACAAAATGGACCAGTTTCACCTTGGGATGGAAAGAAATATCTGATTCAAGTTTTCTTAATCTGTATCATCACGTAGATCACATACAACTGCAATTTAAGAAAACTATTTAGGTGAAATAAATGACATACCTCTGTCAAAATCAATTTCTCTTATTATCTTTTCTTCTCTACTGAGGTTCACTGTGAATTGGTTCATATTTTCATACCCATCTTCTATTTTTTCCATCTGAAATCCTTTAGATGCTTCAGTAATTCTAAAACAGAGGGATTGGTTATTTGCATTTGGATTTGCAGATAAATTTGCAATCTGTAATTTATTATAAAAAATCAAGTGTCTCAAGTTTGAATACTTACTTCTGGAGCAGTGTTTTTGCATTCTGTGGAAACAAAAAGGAAACAACTGACTTATTAAACAGTTCAATTTTTTGAGATATACATTGAGATCTAATTTTTACACTAGCTGCTTCTGAACGCATTAATATGGATCTCAAAAATTAGTCATGAAGTCTGCGAGTGAGATGAGACTTGAAACTTGAGTAATCTCCTCACTTCATTGAAGACTTTAATTAAAACCTGACAACAAATACACAAAATATTTACAAAAATGAAATAGGAAAATTTTTGCTCTTTTTTTTTTTTTTTTGGTGTGTGCATTTGAGAACTTTATTTGTCTTGAAAGAATACTCTGCTCTTCAACAGCAATTATTTGTTAAAATAAGTTTTATGTTCTTGCTTTCCTTTTGGAAAAGAATTTTTCAGCCTTTAATACGGAGGAACACTGCACAACAGAAATTCTACACCAATGAATCCAGGGAACAGGCTACCAATGGTTTCCTAATCGTCTGCTCTGAAGTCGTATTATAAACATCTAGAAGTTTTGAAGTAAAGGCATAAAAACTGGACTTAGGGTATCTACATGTAATCCTGGAAAGCTCATCGCTGTTACTGTGCAACTGAAATCTCTAAATCACAGAAATCTCTCTTGGTATTTGAGGGGTGAGAAAATAAAAACATATAGAAAAATATAAAATTCCCCTGGGAACACAAAGCCTTTACACTACATAGGATAGTATACTTTGGGGCAAATGGCAAATACTCGCCCTTGATTTGTGTACTATTTGTGAGAGGCCTAGTCTACACTGATGTAAGTTTTAAAGTGAGTTTGTATGAGATTTCATTCAAAGTTGACCAAATTCTGGATGTGCCTAAAATTCAGAAATGCTTACATAGTATTTCAGTAAGCATCATTCTTCTTCTGCCTCTGCTTATAGACTCTGTACCTGCAAAAACACGGCCATTTCTGGTTCTTCCATGAACTGGATTCCTGACTCAACCAGCTTAGACACAGCTTCCAAATGATCCGCATACTTCTTCATCAGGGAGCGGACATGTTCCAGTTTCTCCTCTTGGGTTCTAGTGATTATTTGTGTCATCTCATTTTTTCTTTCTTCCAGTACAGAATAGAGATAATCAAATTTTTCACACAGCTGTTCCTTCTGTCGTCTGCTGCATTCCTGTGAATCATTTGGTTTATGTTAAACATGTTATGTTCTTAAAAGAGTTTCTATTTTTACAGTTACTTGGAAGCATTTCCATCAAAGAAATTCCTCTTTTTGAGCAGTGCAAAGGATTCTGAATGACCCCAGAGACTTTCATAATTTTCAAAGTTCAAGCTATTGGAACAAAAGTTTTAAAACTGTTCTCAAACTCTGGATTTCAAACCACTGAAAGCCCCCAAACAGGTTATTGTATAACTTGTCAGCCTGCTAAAGAACTGTGAAAGGTATTTATGATGTCTGTAGTGATACTTCAAAGCCTGCAGGAAAAGTAAAAAAAATCACCATAGTAGCAGCTGTGTTCATTTGCACGAACAGAATGCTTTTTTTTTTTTTAAAGGAAATATCATCCATCTCAAAGCAGTTCTGGAAAATTTTCTTTTTCTACCTGGAACTTTCTTGCTTAGGCCTGATTTTTACATCAGCCCTTTCAGACACTGTTTTGACAGCAGGTGTCCATTATATCCCATTTACTGTGCGCTGAATGAGGGAGAGGTAGTGCGAAAAAATGCTGTGTGACAAAAGCACAAAGACAAGGAGGAGGAATCAGGTTCCAACCCTACCTTCAGGCATTGATTTTCACATCATTTTCTGAGACACTTTTCCTGTCCTTCTACTCAGACAACACACAGTTTTCAGTTAGAAAGGGTTTGATGACTGCTTCACTGGGCGCTCTCTAACAAGAACACACTGCACTTGCACGGGAGGATTTATGTGGAGGAAAGCAGGGACAGGTTATCTGTAATGTCTGAGGTCTACCAAGTACTTGATTCATCTCTGGGCCCCAGGGCACACAGACGGGCATGTCCTTATTGTGGTTATACCTGGTTGTGGATGGGGGTGGTTACTTTAATCTCTTTCCTAGGAACTGAGGCTGAATCAATTCCTCATCTTCATCCCTGGAGGCATAAAGCTGAGATCTTGGCAGCACAGGGTTATTAACATCCCCGCAGTACTTTTGGAGCTGGTAAGACTGATTATTTGCAGCACTTGGCCACAGAGAGCCCCACTTTTTTCTTAACTTTCAACCAGAACTCTCTCCTAAGAGCTGGCAACAATCTGCTCTGTATTGTTCAAAGGAGAAGGCCTTCTGAAGATGGACGGGAGGCCAAACACCACAGTCTGCGCTGCAGGGTTAGGAACAAATACAGATGTTGTTGCATTGCCCCTAATATCCACTTCTGATTCCAATGAGGAAGACTTGGCTAAACAGTTAAAACTCATGCGGTTGTCCTGCCCAAGTCCTGCCCTTGTGGAAGTCCATGGCACATCCAAGAAATTTCTCTGATTGATGAATTGTAGGGTGGGGATAAGGAAGCCGGGTGTTGTTCTATTGTTCAGACCTCCTCTCCTCTTTCACTACTTTTCTCTCTTTCTCCCACTATTTCCTGCATTTCCAGACTCTGTTTCAGTCTACAATGACCTCCCCTGAAATGTCACTCAGATCACTTGTAAAACAACCTTAATTTAAGGACAGGTGTGTACAGTCTTTGACATTTGATACAGGACAAGTGCCTGGGGAAGAAGAGAGAGTGCCCTGAGAAGTCCTTCCCTATTTCTAAGCTTTAATACGTATTATTTTCTGCCAGCAAACATTACAGAGTTGTGAACCTTGTATGTTAGAATGCAAAGCTAACAGCAAATGCTGAAATATTTCTGCTTTTCTCTTTCTGTATAAAATATCTCCATATTAAGTTTCTGTTTGACGGAATTATCCTAATCAGATTCTGAGTAACCAAAAAGATTAATAAAGACATGACTTCCCATTCTAAAAAAATCTTAGCCTTTTTGCTTTTTAAAGCACAGCTACAGGAGAAAGGAAGGAGTCCTTGTCACTGAGCACAAACAGTGCAGAGTTCTGGGAGCACGAGCACAACACTGCTTGTTCTGAACTATCTGTATTGACTTGTCACTGCTATTAACATTGAAAAGAAACAATGTAATTTTTCCTTTTTTATCTGACTCATTTTTTACAGAGCTAAGCACTATTTAATTCTTTGTTGTCATTTTCCACTATTTTTCTTATGCTTTTTTTTTTCTTCAGTATAATATGTGAACTTGGTCTACTTTTCCATCAATTAAAAGCTACACAATTATTAACCAGATACTTTTTTAAAAATTGTTTTGCTTTTTTTTTTTTTTAGGTTCGGATAGGAGTAATAGCTAAACATAGAACAGTAGGCTATTGCTTTTTCCAGCTGAAAGAAAAATGATCATGTATTTTCTGCTGGAGCAGACATTGTTCTCTGCAAAGCTTTAAGTAAAGGAAGAGACAATCCTGGATTATGAGTGCTACTTCAATGTGTGCGCATTTCTCAGCTCCAGCTGTAGCTTTTCAACTTCAAGGACAAACTGATGTCAATTCAGACAAAGCTGTTGCGTGGTAGGAAATGTGATTTGCTTGAAATATAACATGGAAGTGCCAAGGTAAGCTCTAAGATCTATTTTCTTCCATCTCTGACTTTAAAGGTGAAAAGCCTTTTAGAAAATCTGAAGGTAAAATGGCTGCACTTTCTTTGGGCTTCGAGTTTAAAGGTTAGGCTTTAAGCTGAGTGGATAATTCTGAAGAATCTAGTTTCAAAACTGTTGTATTTTTTAAAATATTTTTAGCACAGTGTTTTCTCCATACTTCAGATGATGATTGAAGTTTTGTTTCTGTATCAGCTAGTTCAACTGAAATGAGTATAAGCTCTTGCTTTTGAATCATTCAAATTTCTGCAGTTAACCCACTTGAAAGGCTTGTTTCTGTCTGCAAAGTCCTGATAGCAGCCAATTTCATCCTTACAGTGTGAAAGCTTCCTGACTACAAAGTTCTGACTCCGCTGCTAACACTCTCTCATTTATTTGGGCTAATGGTTTTATGTTCTTTGAACTAAGCTTGGACACTTCCTCTTCTTTTCGTGCTCTGAGGAAACAGGAGCCTACGGCAATTGTGTACATAGATTATAGAATCAATTTTTCTTATCATTTAGAATCTATACATCTTGGATTAACTTCTATTTCACTGTAGTTTCCATTTCTGCTCCAGCTCTGATGTGTCAACAGAATTCTAATTGGACTGAGAGGGATACGACTCTTTCACCAGACGCTTCACAAACTCTGATCATTAAATCAATTCATATGAGCTGCTTTCAGCCTATTACTCTGTGATGCTCAAATTGGTCAGAACTGAAATTTACATTTGCTTCGTTGGTACAGACATCTTGGAAGAAATTAAGGCCACTTTTGTTACTGAGTGACACAAAACTAAGTCCAGCTCTGTCACAGGAAGACCTTTACCAGAAAATACAAATTCACAGTAAGACCCCAGGCTCATTCCATCCATGAGCAACACAAGATTCCTTAAAGGACTGCACACGTACATTGAAAAACTACTACACTAGAAACAAAATAGCCAAATAGAGAGTTCACTAAACCATAGCTGGGAGCTATGCTGTGGCTACCCATGTGTCTGAGAATGAGGTTCTTCTCAGAATCAGTGAAGTCTTACTCTAATATTGTTCTTCTACAGCTTTAGCATCTGAACTGAGAGCTCATAGTGTTTTTTGGATGCGTTTTTTACTTGGACTGTAATCCATGCAACTAAGAATGCTGAGCAAGACATGCTGATGTGGATTACTTTTACTCTTTGTCTTCAGTCACAGGGTCAGTGCCAGGGGCAGGTTGCTGAGCAAGACACATCCTTTAGATGAGGCACTACAAGTGGTACTACATAAAACCATAGGTTTTTCAAAATGATATGGGAACCCATCTGGGTAAAGTGAGTAAAAGTAGAGTGATCATTACCACCAGTTTAAAAGCTGCAAATCCATGCTAACATAACTGCATGAGAAGGAATGATACTTACCTCAACTGTCTTGCAGGTCTCCTCCAGCTGTGTGACTATCCCTTGCACTCTGTCATTGCTGCCCACCAAGACTGCAATGCCGTCACTCAGCTCCGACTTGGTAGTGAGAAGAGAGCAGGAAAGAGGGTGTTAGACAGTCTGGGGGCTCTGGAAGCCAGCCATCTACCATCCCATTTTGGAGTGGCCCATGTAAGATAGGGAGCAGGGGATGAATGAGCCATACTAAGGTGTTAGCTGCACTTTTCACCAGAACCGTGGAAAAGCATTCTGATGTTTGTTTCCTCTCCTACAACAATCAAAACACTGACATTTTGAAAGTGGAGAAGCTGTGATTTGGAGAGGAGGAAGCACTTTCTTCTAGGAGGTTCTTCTAGATGCTTTTATCTAAAGCACTATGCTTCAAGAACTCTCAAACATTCCATTGGGGCTTGTTGACAGAAAAATTTCTTTCTTTTTTGTTTTATTTGATTTTCTGGATCCAGCCACACCACTGTGGTATTTCCCTAAGGACTGTAGGTCTCAGGCCTGGAGAAAAGGCGGTCCATGGACCTGTAGGGACCACGGGTACCATGGAGGTTCTGCCATGAGGGCAGTGGAGCTGGCAGCTGTGCTCAGAAAGTAAGGGAGAAAAGGGGGAGAAAAGGGAGTCAGAGTCACTGGCACAAGGCATACAGTGGAACCCTCTCATGGAGACCAGACCAGTGGGAAGGTGGAGGGCCCTGCGGTGTGATGGAAAGGAAAAATGTGGAGGGAGGAAGGAGCTGGAAATGGTGAGGCAGAGACCTCTGTGTGGAGGAAGAATGAAAGTACCTGCCATAAGTGACAGAAGGAAATTACCTAAGTGTGGAGATGGGGATGATTCTGAGATGTCTTTAGAGGAGGAAGCTACTCTCTAGAGAACTTACTGAGAGTTCAGAGGAGGACAAGGAGCCCTTGGCATACTGATGTAGTAATCTAGCCGCAAAGGCAACGATGTCTGTGGCCTCTGCGGCTTTGTAAAGGGTCCTTTGAAGCATATGTCCCTTAGCCGCTGGATTACACATTCAGCCTTGAGCATGAGAGCCACATTCCACAGGCACAGTGGGAAAGAAACCACTGCTTGCAAATTTCTATGGAAAGAGGGCATGGATTCTATCCAAGAAAATTCTTCCCTTCTCTCTCCTTTTTTGATCAAAAACAATTCTTGTAACTACTTTTCTAAAGCGACTTCTCATTTGTAGTTTTCACACACAAGTATCATGCGACAAAGTTGGAGGCTGGGACTGCAAACTTGGCCTGTCTGATTGCTTGGCCCACCAGGGCCCTCCAGAAAAATGAGCTGTTTATCTCATGAGGATAACCCAGTGACTCAGGTTTTAAATTAATACTGTATTAAAAATAAACAAGTCTTTTACTGGTGACAGCAGGGGCAGAGGCTGTTCGGTACTTCCTGTGCTACCAACTATTGAATATTCCTGCATTCAGTTGCAGACAGAGGTTTTTCACTTATTTTTTTCTTTTTTGTAACAGATGCTTAAAGGCAAAAGTGCATGATAGATAGCAGTTTAATCTGTAATGGTCTGTTCTCTTTCCATCCTGTGCTGGCAATCATACTTACTGTTCTAAGAGCAGTGACAAAAAGAGATTAGGAACCCCCAAAGGGAGATCCTCAGTTTCATGTTAAATCTTGGTGTAAAATGTGTAGTCACTGTATTAAGAAAAAATGAGTCGTCTGTGTGATTTCTCATAGATTTATTTCTCCATACTCTTAAATAGTTTCAACAGATTTGTGTGAGCCCCTTACTCTCAAACACGAATGAAAAAGGCACCCTCAGGCCACTTTGGAAACTTACAGGAAGCTCATGGGAATACCTTCCTGTTGATCCCTTCAGTTGCTGGAGATAGTAAGAAACAAAAAGATATTTACCTTCTGTTGCTGGTAAACATTTGTGAGAGGAGCAACCTGACAGTCTTTGTGGGCACCAAAGACTTTGCACAAGGAGCAGGTGGGTATTTCACAGTTCAAACAATAGATATTGATTCTCTCATCTTCATGCTCTTCACACATTGGCAGGTCACACTTTTTTTCAGGCCTGCAAAAGAGAGTAAGTTTAAAACAAACTTCGTCTCATAAGTTTCTGATGATAATACTGAGGGTATCAACATGACGTAGGGTACAATCACACAGCAGTGTGAGGCTGAGCTGAATACTTGTGGTATATTTAAACCTGTCACAAAGGATGACTAAATAGGCAGAGGTACCGTTTAAGATGCTGACATGATAGGATGTGAGAAGAATATAGTAATGTGACTTCATATTGCGATCTGAACTGGGAGTATGACTGAGTTCTCACTCATATTTAAAGAAGTAAATAACCTCACAAAGATTGGTCTTAGACTACCTATGTACTTTAGTCAGTATGTTGCCCATCATTTGCCTGAAATAGTAAACATACATAATTCCTTTAGGATTCATCATGCAAAATATTGGGTACTTGGCCTTGAAACAGTGAAGCTGCTATGTGGGGAGCTAAATTGAAGTAGGTGTCAATGGGCCTTTGTGTACCATCTATGATTTCTGCTAACAATCCTTCTGAAGTCCACATCAGGTCTGCCAATATCAAATGGGACGGAGTCCCTGCAGCCTTTACACCATGCCAGCAATCAAAATAAGGTCTCACACAAACTAATTTTAGCTGCGCAGCATGCGTCTAGCTGTTTGGACTTGGTGATCCCCAAGGTCTTTTCCAGCTCAGAAGATTCTGTGACTCTATATCCTGTATACTGTTGAGCTTTTTAGCAGTAGCTATTTTGATTGTACCAGCCACCATGGTTATGGGTTAAGCAAAAAGTGTGTGACCCCCACCTATGCTAAGCCAAGAGCCATCACTAGACTCACTGCCTCAATTCCGATCTTCTCTTCACCAAAATGATGCAGCTATGTACAACTAGTCAATCCCTGCCATTACAGGAACCAACTTAGTTGTAACTTCCTTTAATAAGCTACTTAACTGACATGCCCAGTGTAAGAGAAAGCTCTGTCCCAGTCTGTATGGGCAGGCTGATGCTTTTCTAAGCCTGTGCACGTAAGTGTGTGGCAGTGTGGTACTGGATGGGAGTAGCAGAATGATGGAGGGAGTGTGCCTGGGGGTTCAAACCTCCAAAGGTTGCAGCTTCTACTGTGGCAGAAATCTTTCCAGTATTATTCATTATAACCTAATGCCTGGATGGAGAACTATGACTCACCTGTAGCAAGTGGAGCAATGACAACATAGAAATATGTCATCATCCGTGGTCAGAAATACTTCCAGAAACTACAGAATTTAATGGCATTCTAAATTGAAGCTTTTTCCCGTGTTTTTTAGACCATTTTTGCAAGGAGGCAACCTGTCATTCATTCTACTGAAATTATTTAGATTATGATACATTAGAGTTTTTCATACAACTTGGTAGAGAGGACATGGAACTTATTTTTTAATAACAAAGTACAGGTTTTCTCTTCTTAAGAAAAAATTGAATGGAATGTGATCAATTAAATGAGTGTAAAAAAAAATCAAGCAATAAAGAAAGTGTCTCATACCTTTGTTTTTTTTTAATTTCAAGAGGGCACTGGGATTGAAGGGATTTCTAGGAAGAACCTGTGATCTTCAGTATAATACAATTTACAAAAATAAAATGAGAAGGAACTTTCCAAAAGAAGTTTGCATTATTTGGGACAGATTTTCAGCACGTTTACATAAGGCCCTTAGTGTGTCAAATCAAGCACCATTTCAACACTAGTCAAAAAAGGTGTGTCTCTGCTGTAAAGTATGCTTCAGATTGTTTGCAAATGACTGCAAAAACCCCATAAAATAAAATATCCATAAAATATCCAGATGTGCACCAGTGCGAGGGCCCACATGTTAGAGTAATAAAAGACAATATCAGTGCGATTAATTAAGCCTGAAATAGCTGTTCTTCCTGAAAATGTTTACAAGGCCAGAAATGACTAGAATGTTATTTGACACTGGAGTCCTACCAGTTGCACGAAAGACAGACACATAGTACAGGGCAATGGTGTCAAGCAAGTCTGGCCAGAAGTAGCCAGCCTTCAAAGGTACCGCGAGGAGCTGGAAGAAACCTGGCAGAACTCTCTGAACCCACCAGGCCCTGAAGGCAGTGACAGAAGCCTAGAAGTAAACACATTTACAGCCTGCTTCTGAGGCTTTGCAAAAGGAGGGATGTTTTCAGAGGAGATCTGCTATGTATAGTATATGTCAGTGTAGCAACAGCTGAAATGCAGCTCCTAAGTGTAAAACAGCGGCTGCTTATGAAATGGAAGATTAAAAAGTAGACAGTAGGAAAATGACACATAGCTTTTCTTGAAGAATAGATTCATCATAGATGTGGTTGTGACCACAATTAGCAGGTAGCTGTAACAGCCTAATAGCTTTATGTTCTTGTTCTCTGGCTCTGCTCTTTGAGATGCTAAGTCTGCGTTTGAGTAACACAGACTTATTCTTTCCCATTCAAACTGGATTTGAACCTTAATGGGCAGGTGTTGTGCTTTTTCTATGGAGAGGAGGGTTCTCAGCACAGGAGAGGCCACACTTGGAGTAGTGTCCAGTTCCGGGCTACACACTACAAGAGAGAGTCCAACAAAGGGCCCTGAAGATGAGGAAGGGACTGGAGCATCTCTCTTGTAAGGAGAGGCTGAGACATCTGGGATTGCTCAGGCTGGAGACAAGGATCTCATCAATATCTACAGATACATGAAGGGAGGATGCAAAGAGGATGGAGACAGGCTCTGTGCAGTGATACCCTGGATGTGGGCCTGGGTAACCTGCTCTGGGTGTCCCAGCTTTAGCAGTGGTTAGGCCAGATGGAGCCAGAGGTGCCCTCCAATCTCAATCATTCTGTGATTCTATAATTTGGTGAAGAATTTGAAAGCTACTGGGGTCACAAAGGAGTGTATTCTAATTAAAGATATAGTAAGACCTCAGCAAAACTGACATTAATAAATTGATATGTAGAAGTGGATTTATGCAGATTTACATCCAGGGTGACATTTATGACCTCATACTCACATTCCTTTCTCACTTAAAAGTAAATTCAGCTGAGCTTGACAGCGAAGCTGCCTATCTTGTATAAAAAATGCTATTGTATTTATTAACCTATTCACCAAGTCAGGCCTAAATGGCACAGACTTAAAACAATTCCACTCCCATTGCATACATCTCCTAGCATCCTGGGCACTTCCCTTTGTTGAACTAAATGAAACTCCTGCTGTCCCATGTCTCTAACCATTTATCCTTCTGATAGGAAGAGCAGCCACGTAGTGTGCCAGCCACTCCTCACAGTTCTGTATCACCTGCAGATTTGCTAGTGGTAATCTCCTGCCCAATTGTCCAGGTCATTAATGACAGTATTAAACTGCACTGGCGCCAGTATCAACCTCTAGCTACAACTGGTCTGCACCTGACTTTGTGCTGCTCCTCATAACCTGCTGGTTTGGCAATTCAGCCAGTTTTCAGTCCACCTCACTGTCCGCTGTCCACTCTAGACATTATTTCATCAATTTGTCAATAAGGACATTATGAGAGACAGTGTTGAAAATCTAAATAAACCACACCCACTGTTCTCTTGTTCACTGAGTTTGTCATCTCTTTGCAAACGGATGTTGGGTTGATCAGGCATGAATTGCACTTTGCAAATCCACACTGACTACTTCTGATCACCTTCTTATCTTTTAGATTCTGAAAATGCATTCCAGGAGAGATTGCTCCAACATCTTTCCAGACGTTGGTGTAAAGCTGATCAGACTGTAGCTCCCTGGATTCTGCTCCCCACGCTTCTTGGAGATTGGAGTGACATACATACGCACCACTACTGTGAATTCCTACCCAAGCAAAGCACTGGTGAAGTTGAGGAGGAGCTCTTCCCAAGGGGGCTTGGAGAAGATCCGGGTGATCTCTATACTAATCTCTTTTGCTGTGAAATCTGTGGGGCTTCTCCTGCAGCATCCTTGCATTGTGACTGACCCCTCCCTCATGCACAGACCTGTCCATCTCCCAGGTCCAGCCTACCTGAAAGCCCATGTATTCCCACAGCCCATACTGGACAGCCACAGCCTCCGTTGGGAGCTTGAGATGAGGCCTCTGAGGTGTCAGCTCCTGGTGGTGCTGGGCACATTGCCTTGCTGTGGATCCCCAGTGCTACAGAGCCCACACACTCTGTTCTCTCCATGGCTCCTGGCCCCTACTGTGCTGCAACTGCTGCTCCACCTGTGCACAGCAGGGCCAGTCTTCACCTAGTACTGTCCCTTGTAGGTGCAAGGGAGGAGCACACTACAAACCCTGGAGGTGGATCCAGCGGACATAGAGACCCCAGCACCCTTTAGGAATATCTGGCTGAGCTCATTAGAGACTGTGAGGAGCTGCAGCCTCCTGTAGCTACCCTTTCCTGGCAGCAACAGGCCCCCTGAAGCTCCTCAGAAAGTTCAGGTGATCAGTGGCCTATAGACTTTCAAACACTGGAGTAATATTTTAGCTAACTTTATTTCTGTTGGGTTCAGCACTTTGCTTTCCTTTAAAGCTTTGCAGGAGTCACATCCTGCTTGAATATTTTTCCCCTTGTCTTGCTAATAGATACTAAATCGGGCAACAGGTTATGCTGTCATCGGCTGGAGTCTGATGTGCAGCATGATAAAAGACAAAAAAGTGATGTAACTTTTTGTAATAAGAGTGGCTTCCTGAGAGAGCTTTGGTAGAGCCTCCCCATCTGATGGCACAACTCCTCCCTCAGCTTTTATTTTTGGAAGAAAAATGCCTTAATTCATACAGAAACTAAAATTAGGACAAAAAAATATATATTTTTTTTTTGAGATAAATTATTTTTGCCTAAGCAGGAGACAAAGCTTGCTCCTTATTTGGATTTCAACCCCTCTCCTCAGCTCATGCAAAAGCTGGGAACTGGCACTTTTCTGGCATGTACAGTTGTTATGGTGAATTATACCAGCAGGAATATCTAGGGGAAGAAGGTCCTTTTCTGGAAGTTACAGGAGCTGCCAGTCTGAAGGGCTGTCTTGGAGAGAAACAAAGGTGACACCTCTTCCTTCCTATGTACCTCTGCCAGAACCAGCCATCAGACTGAGGAACTGATACAAAAGGAAGAGAAGATCCAATTTCCTTTAACTTTTTTGTTTTACTGGGACAACACAGGGTAAAGCAGTGGCAGATCTTGCTCACACAACCAATGGGAGCCTGAGGAATTTTAGGCAGAGGGAGATAAGCAGCTGAAGCCTACAAAGTGCTAAATAGTTTAGATAATGCTGTTATGCATTGTTGCTGCTATGTAACCCTGATAATTATTTTAATTCTGAGGACATTCATGAAGGTTAAATAAACACCTGAAAAGATTAAGCAAACAGGGGCACTAGACAGGTATCTATGCAAATACATCATTCTGGATTATATTTTTTCCTATTCTCCCCTCTTATTCATGATGTTGTATTTTTGTTCTCTTCAATTGCTTGAAAGGAGGTTGTGGCAAGGTGGGGGTTAGCTTCTTTTTCCATGTAACAGCAGTAAGACAAGAGGTAATGGCCTTCAGTTATGCCAGGGTAGGTTCAGGTTGGGTATTAGGACAAAATTCCTCTCAGAGTGTGATGAGGCACTGGAACAGGCTGCCTGGAGAGGAGGTGGAGTCACTGTCCCAGGAGGTGTTCAAGAAATGTGTAGATGTGTCATTAAGTGACATGGTTTAGTGGTCATGGTGGTTATGGTTTGATGGTTGGACCAGGTGATCTTAGTGGTCATTCTCTGATTTCGTTTTAGAAGAATTTTCAAAAATCTACTAAATCCCTTATATTTCCATTTAACTGAAATTGGTTCTGTTTGCCCATGAAATACGTAGGAACACTGAGCTGAAGTTTTCATATTTTTTTTTAAGTTTAATACAACCCTTAAGTTGGAAAAAGAAATGTAAGACACGAGGCCATAAGTGTCCAGCTTATTTGGTTGAGTGCAAAACCCACCACTCTGCTGATTCATTTCCTCAGATATTTTCCTGACTCAAATAATACTCGGATATCAATGACACACATGAGCATAGATGACCTTCCCTGGCCACAGAGTGCTAAGGGCAGCATGAAGAAAAATTTTAAGCCAACTTCATGCTCTCCAGTGTTTTGGAGCTCAAATCCATGTGCAGCTACAACTGTTCTGCGAGGACTCAAACAGCCAGGAATAGCCAAATCCACTGCTGTGCTCCAAAACAACCTCTGTGCTGGAGGAAGGTAGAAGTGCCCTAAGCCACCCAAGGAGCTGGGTCCACTGCTTGAGTCTACCTGCTTCACCTCTGTGATATCACCTCTGCTATCCCTGCAAAGCCCAGCTGCTTGTGGGAGGAGGCCAGGATTATACCTTCGTTCAGGTGTACAAATACCCTGCCTTACAAACCTGGCCCTACAAGTGCATACTGGTGACAACAGCCTGCATCACTGGGTGAGAGCTGCTTGCTTAGTGGCCTGGGACCAGCCTTCACCTTCTTCCTATTATGTTCCCCAGTGTGGTAGCCTGTGCCCAGTCCAGCATAGGGAAAGACAGATGAGATGTTGTTCTATTGCTGGATTCCTAACGTATCCATTAGAGGCACTTAACATTTGGAGAATTTTTAGGATTAACCTGTTCCTCTGCCCTGGGATTCTAATACATAACCATAGCTCTGATACATAATATTTCTAGCTGTTCTTTCACTTCTACGGAATCCTAAATAAGACTCGATTTCATGTGTTCCTGTTCCTAGCTGACAGAAGTTGAAATTTTTTATTGTGTTTTAATGTAATGTTATGATCCAGGGTATTTTCTGGGTGCAATTCAGCTATCTCCTTGTGTATTCCTTAGGATTTTCTAATAAGGTTTGAAATCCAATTCCTTTAGCATGTGAACACACGGGTTAAAGAGAAATATGTTTGTTTGAATAGCTTATAAAACAAACAACATGAATCTAGCTACTTTTCCCTCATTTATGAGAATACCTTTGTTGACTACGGGTAAGTACTGCTCAAGGGAATGAAAATGACAGTTGTCTTCTGTAAGTGGAAACAGGGAAATCCAGCATCTATCTGGATACTGCTTTCAGAGCTGACTTCACTGCACAGCAAGCAAGCAGGCATGCACAGCAACACAACCCCTTTCTGTATTTCTAAGAGAGAAATTAACAAGTAAACCTCCTGTCTGACAAACAGAAAGACCAGAAGGACACCACAGCAATCCCAGTGGTGTCTGCTTTTGTGGCAGATCTCCCACGAAGAGTACAAGTTCCCTTGTTACCTTGTGGACTCCTGCTTGTATATATCAATGATGTTCTCCACCAGCAGGTTCCTCTGCAGCCCGTACACGCCGTGGCGGTCAAGGACCACTTCATGCCTGCAGGAAGGACAGCGAAACCGGCCTCCCGAAGCCACGGTTGTGCCTCCCCTGGTGGGCAGGTAGGGGTTCGAGGCCTGTTCTTGCCAAGCAGCACAAGAAGAGGTGAGTAAGGCCACGTGCAGCTTTACCAAAATGTATTTTGACAAGGCATCGTTTTTGGCGCATGACAGACCAAAATCTGATGAAATCAGGGCACATCTCTCTTCCCTCTTCTGCCCTACCAGCCCAAGGAACTCTGAGTCAAACCATTCAAAGCAAATATCTAAAGGTCTACTGGGAGAAACTGCTGAAGCCATTTGGTTGAGGCTCACAGTGCTGCAGTGATCTGTGCTAGAGATAATGCAGCTCCTTCAAAAGCACCAGGGCAGCCCCCCCAGCCTCAACATCTACAAAAAGCAATCAACTGAGCTGGGCGATACTTGGCTTTTCCATTCATTCAACTGAGTGCTGCCCAAATCTTCAGAGCTTTCCATGGGAATGGACCTACCTGGAAAATATCACTGGCACATTTCCTGCACAGGTTATGCTGGCAGGGCAGGATGACCACCGGCTTGGTGAACATCTCCAAACAGATGGGGCAGATCAGCTGCTTCTCCAGGTTATCCATGGTCTGTTGCTCTTTGGAGAAGGACTTGTAGCCCAGAGAAGTGCTCATCCCTAGCTTTTCCAGGGGCATATGCTCAGGATCACGGCGTCCCTGCTCAGTTTCCGTGTGAATTTTCCTTGAAATAAATCCAAGGCTCCGGTGCGATCAGAGGCACTCTGGGCTTCGTTCACTGGAGGACATTGTTTGAAGGGGCCGGAGGGAGCCGGGGCTGTTTTTAGCAGCACGGCGTCACGAGATGCCATTCTGCCGTGCCCATATAAGCTATGAGAGGAGGATAGGCTGGGACAGGTGACAGCTCCAGGGGCTGGGGGGGCAGTGGCAGAGCCCTGGCTCTCCTCACTCACACATGGTGGCCTTCACCCCTGGGAGCAGCCGAGTGATAAGCCCATCTGAGCAGCCCTTATCTTCACAGGACCAAAGCATGCTTGCTGCCCAGACTGATAGCCACTACTCCTGTGTTATATAGTCATCGTTCTGAGCACAGAGCTGAGGCTGCAGTGAGCAATCTGCTGTGCTGCTCCTGTTTCAGCAGGCTCCAGGAGTTGGCCCTTCCAAGGCACGAAGCACGTGAAGTTTCTGGAGAATACAGCAGGAGAGATGGCTGCTCTCGGGCTCAGATCCTTCAAGGTGTAAGCATGTCACTGCCTTACAAACCAGCTGAAAGCACTGCCTACCAATAGGTGCACTTAACTTTCTTCCAGTATGATTTTTTTAGGAACCAAGAATTTAACGTGACTGTTCAATCTAGTAGCTTAAATACGTCCCAAAAACACTATCTGAATTTTCTAATGAGAAAGAGACAGAAGAATTACAGTATGAAAAGCTTTAATTTGTACTGCTAGAGAATAACTACTAATTGTACACACTCTCTCTCTCTGCGTAGTGTAATTCAAATGCATTTTGGTTTTGGGCACTGCTGTTTGTGTCTGTTTATTAGACACCAGTATCCCTCTCAGCTTGGCATTTGTTCTAGAGTTATTTTTAAAATGACAATTTCCCAGATAATCTGTGGCATGTGATGCCTGATCTTAAGGGAAAGCCATCTGTGCTTCCACTTGCCAATAATTTTATCGCACAACTGTACGAGTAATAAATATCTCATCCTCAGTTTAAGCCAGAGTCCCCGCATGTACTGTATAAAATCACTTTGCCACTGTACTGCACATGCAATCAGTATATTGTCTGCTATCTTAATCAATAACTTCTCCACTAAGGGTCTTCCAGAAAGCTCTTGTGTTTATGTAAACTTTTAACCTAGAAGTGCTTGGCTATGACATGCCTTATACAGTGGCTGAATGAATCTCCTGTGTGTCCTGGGCAGACCTCATTTCTCTCTATCTGTATGCAATACCAGTCTGCACACCGTGCAGTTCAGGGAGATATAAAAGTGAAGGTTTTCATTGATTTCCACGTGAAAAATGAGTAATATTCTCTGCATGCAGTGACAACAGATCACATTAAAATCAGTGTATTACCGACTAGCTTTTCTCTTCAGTGCCTTGCACACTTTAAGCATTTGGGTTAAATTCTGTGCCCACATGCAGCCCACCAAGCCAGAATTTCACCTACACCTATAAATTTGTCAGCAGCCCCATAAAAACAACTAACTTTATCTGAAGTCCTGCTTTGATGAGAAATTTGTAAGTTTAGTTACCCTGGTCTGAAGTCACACCTTTGCTCCAGCTCCACAGTGCAGGCAAGATCTCAGGAGCTGAAAGGGGAAAGCTGTTCCAGCAGCTGAGCAGCAGACAGCTGGGGCTTTTGGCAGGATTGGCAGGGTCATTCTTGGCAGCAACAAGAGGATAGTTCTCCCGTGGTCAGGTCAGAGGTGACTGGTGTCTGGAGGAATCTGAAGGCCTCATGCTGATCCTCCTGTCCCTGCATCAGCTGCCCCTTGCACATCAAAACCCGCATAAATAAAGAGCTTTGTGTTGGGTGAGGAAAGCTTTCTCTGCATGGTGAGGCAGATGCTTCCAGCCTGTGGCATAGGCAGAAACAGCAAAACTCTGCAAAGAAAAGCTGAGGGCTAGATATGCTGCTGTGTAGAGACAGTTGCATACAGCGTACAGCAATGCAGGAAAACCCATGGACACTTGGGTCAGTGAACAAAGGCACTTCTTAAGGTGCACTGTGTGCCTGGGATGTAATTCTGAGAAAATTATGCTAACCTGTGATAACTCACTAACGTCTTCTCTTAACAGGTTCTGTTAACTGGTTGTCTGATGCATCTGTGGAGTATGTCTGCTAGCATCTGCACCCACCAGCCCTCATGGCTCTCTGCACCAAGCCAATCTATTTCTCAGTAGAACAAAATGGGACTAGAGGATTTGCCTTAGCTCCACTCATGCACAAAGACCCTGGATGTCTGCCAGCCATCACCAAGAAGGTTGCCAGGATATTTCTTTTGTCGTATCTTTTTGCAGCATAGCTTGCCTGGGAGTGTCTCCTGGCCTTGCTGACACAACCAGAAACTAGCTCCTAGAGTTATGCTTGCTTTTCTAGGCATTGTTTCCAACTCCTCTATTTTTGTAGTGTATCACAGCTTGTGGGCTGTGGACTGAAGGCCAGGAGAGCCTGGAAGGCTGACTGCAAAGTAGAGGGGTTAGGAGAGGAATCTGAAGGAGGAAGGAGAGGTTGAGTGATGTCCAGATTCAAGTTTCAATGCCGTAATGACATCCCTGGGTTTTACATTCATAGAATTTCCCTTTGAGACCTCTTATCCTGTACCAGCGTCATCAAGTTCTCATCTGTCAGTCATAGAAAATCTGTCCTCTGTCTCTTATGTGCCCAGAAAACTAAGGGAAAAGTGTATTTTCACCAGAAGGCATCTCCTGCAAGGCTTATCTTGCCATAAAGCTCAGCAAGGACAAGGCTCGCTCTGCAAGCATCAGACTCCTTGCCCAGGCAAGAACAAGACTGCATCACTGGCCCCATCAACTGCTGCATGGGGAGAACCCCAGACCCACCTTCCTGTGTCTCCCGCAAAACAGCCACTTGAGAAATCCTGGTTGCCCCCACAACGTAATGTCCTAACAAAAAGTGATGAGGTGTCTGTCTCCATCTCTGCCACCTGAACATAAGATTTAGATTAAAATGACAATGCAATGCCCCTTCCTCCCCAGTTATACTAACTCTGCCTGTTTTGACTACAAATATTCATATTTTTAGCCAGATATTCTAAGGAGGTAGAGGAATATCCTATCTCCCCTCCATCCACCCCACCTCCTACCCATAGAAGCACCAACTGCAAATGGTATCTTGTCTTTCATGATTTTACTGCTATCACTGAACATCCCATAACAAATACCAAACCTACACTTTGATATACCAGACCTGATGCCTCAAAAGAAAGCCTCTGCAACAGAGACAAGAGATTTCAAAAGCGGTTACCTTCTGATATCTTACCATACATCTTAGCATACAACTTACGCATCATTTTTCACGACGATAGGCAATGTGCCCAAGTGCAATATGATTTTCTAGAAACAACTGGGTGATGGTTGCACACCTCCAGGGGACTACCACAGGAGGTAATGACACCTTCCAAAACAACCCTCTGCACACAGGGAATCATCTTCTCTGTAATTTTCTGTATTCTCAAAACTCTCAAAATGAGTGAGTCTGAAAAGACATCTGCCTATGCAGTGGAGTAACAAATACAACATTACTGTTCAGCTGCTCTCGCACTCATACATAACTTTGCAAGCCCAAAGGTCCCCAATCCTCATCCTCTTTTGTGTACCTCAGACCCTCGACACACTACTGCTACAAAGAGGTCTAAACTTCACATGCAAGGCATAAAATCATGTTCAAACTACTGTGCAGGGCAGAAAGTGCCCTACATGACCATCCATCTAAAAATAGGCTCTCTCCAGGGCTATGGACAAGTTTCACAGATAACAGACTTGGTTTTCCACACACTGAAATATGTGCTGCAGAAACATGCCCAGAGACACGAATGAAAAGGCTATAAATAAAATGAAACCAGTTAGGAAATGGGAGAATGCAATCCTGCTTCCTCTTGGAGACGCAGTGACCAAATGCTTTAGACTTTTAGCACTTTTACAGCCCTTTCCCCTCTCCTTGGCTATAACAGCACTGCATCCCATAGGAGTCTGTAGATCATCACTAAATACCTCCCCTATTACCAGAGGGGAAGGCATGACTGGCTCCTCCCCAGGTTGTTCTTGCATTTCATGGAATAACATAGGAATTGAGCACTGGGTTAATGAAGGATGAGCTAGTGCAGTGATAGTGGGGTAACCCATCTGGGGTAGCCCAGACACAACAGTAGTTGGGGACCTCCCAAGCCTGCCACAATGTGAGGAAAAATAACTGCAGAGTTTCAGCATTAGGAATTTTGACCAGAGGACAGATTTCATTTCTACTTTGTCCATAACAGCCCATAGCTCTGTTGTTAGGAAACGACAGCAATGGTCAATGGGGAAGTGATTTGTGTTCTGCAGCACAGATCCAGCTCCGGCTTCCCAGCTGGCATCAGCTCATCACTTCACACAGATACAACCCTGGCCGGAGTCACATTTCTCCCCAGCCCTCGTCCACTCAACATCAGCCTTTCACAGGCTATTTCAGTCTGCTGCCTCCAAGTTCATCTGGCGGAGCAGAGGAGTACGAGTGTTTTTTTCTCCAGGACAATCCTTAGGTCTGCAATTCAAAGGAAAGGCTGTTTTTAAGGTTATTCTCAGCATATGACTTCACATCATGTCAAAGACCTGCTTAGACTCTGTCCCAGGTCCTTTGACTTGTTTACATGTTTTCATCCCTCCTCGTCCTGAGGGTCATTCCTCCAGGACAGAGTAAAGCTGGGAGATAAAGGATCGAGGTTTATGCTATTACAGTTAAACAGAAATATGTGGTGTGGAAGCAGGAAGGTTTTCAGACAGCAAAGCATCACCAGACATAGTGGAGCACCTGCTTAGCACATGGACTGTGAGAGAGGTAGTACCTCTGTCCGTTAGTCTTTTTTTTCTGCTGTATTTCAGTTTTATCTCTGTTTTCCTTTCATGTCTTCCTCTGCCCTGCAAATGCTCTTTAGATGTACAGCAAAACCAGCATGACTATTCATTTCTGAATGCTGATGCCTTTTTTCTTTGAAAATCAGCTTAGAAGAGCAAGTTCCTCTTTTGGACATTTACCAACCAAATTCTTTCCCTCACTCCCTCACATGTGTTTCATGTGAGCATGGAAGAACACAATGACAGCAGCTGGCAGAAGTGCCTTCAAACCAGCCAGGAATTGAACGAAAACGATTTAAGCTATGATCAGAGATGCCATCCATTGTGACATTGTGTTCACTGTACCAAGCAGCAGTATATTAGGTTAATATTCTTTTAGATTGTTACTTCAAGAACCATCTCAAGCACATCAGCCTGCATCTGTATGTGCAGTGTTGAGTCCCCATCTCCCACCATACTGCAGTTGTTTCGCTTTCCAGGAGCCAGCCTTTTCAATTCTGGCTGAGAGAAAGCAGAAAAGGAAATGGGAAACAGTGAGTCATTCGGCCACAGAACAAATTAAACTTCTGGTACCTCTTCAAAGGCTTTGACCTTGCTATCAAAGGAGAGCCATGGTGCTTTCGGAATAATCCTCAGTCATTGGCTTAATTCCAGCTCACAAGAGAGAGAGTTTTGGGTGGATATCTTGCCCATCACTGGGTTTTTTATCAGACCCTCCAGACCAACATTTTGAGGAATGTCAGGAATCAAGCCCAGGGGCTGAAGTCCTATTCCATGCCAAAGAACATTCCCAGTTACCTCTGTCATCATACCTCAGCCACTCTTATTCTCCAGGTACTCACCTTGCTCTTGCAGCCAACATGGCTGCAAGAGACATGGCTATCGCTGACCTTTCAATCACTCCAGGGAAGTACAAATGTCCCTTTATCAAGTCAGGTGTCACCCACTCAATTATCAACTAATCTTGAAGAAGGTGACAATTCTCCCACACTCCCTCTGGTGAATCATGAAATTTTCTTTACACTGACCCTCACAGGTTACACCAGACTGGAAATGGAGAAATAAAGCAATTGAATGGGCCAAAATACAGAGCAGGAAACACCTTCTTCTAGTGATCCTGCTTTAATCCTTTTCCTTACTTTATAGCTGGGAATCATTTCTGGGGGAAATATGTCTGTTTCTGTTCTCCAGCTTGGGCTGCTGTTATCTCCATTCCTTCCCAAGTCTCACATGCTGCAGGGGTGCATTTACTTTCAGCTTAGCAAGAAAACTGCCACAAGCTGACGGATGGGTATCTCTGCATAGTCCCTGTGATGTCTCTGTAAAACTGGAGAGAGAAAGCTGGCAGAGGAAAACATAGACATGAAGATATGAAAAGCAACATGGTGAGGAGCAAGAATGCATGTAGGCACAGCTACAAGCCCCAGGATGTCTTATACACTGAGTCAGCACTGCTCTTATACACTGAATAAGCTCTTATACTACTGATACCCCAAAGCCCTGCATAACTCTCCTACCTCTTCCACTTTGCAGCGTCACAGCAACTTGCTTCCACACTTACAGCTCCTTTATCCACTTCCACTAACACAATGGATTGAAAATACATGTCCTGTGAACAAAAGAGCAGTCTGCTGCTCAGGCAGAAACAGCTCTGCTCTATCCTGACCCCAGAACTAACTTGAATCAAGACATTCCCTTCAGAACAAAGCTTGTGAGGCAAACACATTTTGCCACAGGCCCATAGGAGTAGTGACAGCAGGCAGAGGAAAGGAGAGATTGTTACATTTTTTACAGAACAACAATGGAAAGGGAACAGAAGGAAAAAGGAAAATCGTGGCTTTTCAGCTTCAAGCCAGTGTCTTTCCCATCATAGAACTCTCCCTTAGCCTTTCAGTCAAGGTACTGTTGGCTGGCCAGGTAATGCTAAAGGAATGAAGTCATTCATATTTTTGCTGAGAAAAAGGGTCAGCGTGTCCCATCCAAATAGGATGAGCTCCATGTTAAATCAGGGGACCTCCCTGGAGTGAATTTTTTTTTATTTTTTACAAGGAAATTAGATATGAGAGGCGCTTCGTTCCCCTATGAAGAAACACTTCTTGGTCAACATAGCCTGAAGTATAAGGTGTGGAGGAAAACAGGAGGAAAATAGGCTCCCTGCTCTCTGCTCAGCGTGTCAAGACAGCCTGCAGCAAAATGCCAGGATAGGAGGGAATGGCCTTGCTGATTTAATCTTCAAAGCAAGTAACTGAAGTCTGGTTTTCTCTCATTTCTCCACCTACCTTTTTAAAAGGTTTATCTGTCTTGACAGCTGTAAGCAAATGTTTTTATTTGCATTTTGTCTTAACCTGTCTTGAATTAAGCATGATTTCAGTGTAATTGGATACAAATGACTCGTTCCTTGCCAAAGGATGTGGTAAATCTCCACATAGAGTTTGGGGCACCTTACAAGTCTCTCAGTTGCCAGCTTGTTCTCCACAACATCCAAAGTATTACTGCATGTGCCCTCTCTTGGCTGCAAGACCCCCGTGCTGAAGCAATAGCCAGAAGGTCTCTTCTAGAGATGGGAGAAAGAAAGGCTGTCAATGAGAATGGGTTCAGATGCAAAACTCGGGAGCTTCTAGGGAGCTGCTGGAGGATTTATGGGGCGGTGAGATAGCGTGGTTCTTGCTTTATGGGCTGAGCAAGAAAAAAGCAGAAAACTCCCTTCAGTGAGAAAAGAAGCTACAATAGGAAGTTTAGGAGCAGCCACCAAAGTGTTTAGTAGTATGCTGTCAGGCACATGTCCTTCCCTGCCTGCACCCCCCTTTTCATTTCTTACCTGCATTAATTCCTTCCCCTGGCCACTAGCCTGTGTTCCTTTTTACGACTCCAGCTTTCTCCAGGCATGACCAAGATTTTGCCTGAGGCCATTATTTTTGGCTGTAGCCCTGTCTGGGCTCTGAGCAAATAGGTGGGATCCAGACATTCTGCCTGGCCTAGGCGGGTGGTGGAGGACATGTCTGACTGCCAAGTGGGAGAGTAACTGTGAGTCCAAGCTACCCAGCTGGGAAAAGGCGCTACTCCTACCTTTACAAACTTCTGTTTGCAATTACATTTTTCCTGTTACTAAATGCCTAGCAGCAATTTAGACATGTTCACACCCTTTCATTCACTTTGTGGTTTTCCATGATTAACCCAGGGGAATAAAAGTTAAACCCATCTGCAGAAGAAGAGCTATTTGCAAGTCTCTGCTTATGAAGGGGCTACTCAGCACCCACCTCCCTGCAACGGCCTGAGGCAAATTATGAGGAATCTGTCCTCATCTTCTCCGCCCACCTTACTAACACATGCAAAACATAAGGAGAGCAAGAAGGAAAACAGAAAGAAGATAGAGATAACAGATTGAAAGTAAGGTGTCTGTGGAGGCACACAGTGGCTCACCTACTGGATACCTTCTCCACTTTTTGTGCTTTATTCCCTGGGCTGCCCAGCTACCCTACTCCCAGTATCTGTCTTCTGCTTTGTCATCTCAGCATGACCTCCTGTTTCACAAGCAACTGCAAGCAGCTGAGCTGCTCTAGTCACTGGGATTGGGGAGCCCCTGCCTCTCTCTCCTTCTTTGCACCACGACTGGCTGCAAGGTGTGGTCCTCCTGTTTGCACCAAATGAGCTGATTCACCTCTCTTGCCTGTGGGAAATTATGCACTTTGCTAAATTATCAAATTGACTCAGATGCTGGAAGTGTCCACAGACAACTAGAGTGGGGACAAGCTGAGTTGTGAGGCTTTGTGCAGTGGAGGTGAAGCAATATCTTCTACTCTGAATCAAGAAAGTGCTAGAGTGGCCTGCCCTCTTTGCTATCCAGAACATAGTATGTTTGGTATCACACAAGATGGTCCATAACTTGAAGGAGCATTCATAAGCAAGTCAAGCCTTTTCTTCAGAGAAAATAGATCTTCTCACCATCTGTTTGTGTGTCCAACATAAGGACAGGACTTGTGGCTGAGCAGAGGGCCTACATCCATGTTCAGTCACAGTCCAGAGCAATGTTTGCACCCAAAACCACGTCCCTACACCGGAGCCTGTTCAGGAACTATCCAAAGTGAAGGATGAAACTAAACCAGCTTGTTCTTATCAACTAGGCTAGGGACTTGCTCTAACTTTGCTGTGGCACCATGCAAAGCACAGCAACACAATGCTCAGGGCTCTCTGCTCATGGCAGCAACCTGACAAAACCACCACTGCTGAGGGAGGGACAGCAGCCATGTGTGTTCACAGAGGGCTGTGCTGACTAATGTCTGTCTCCAGCAGCTACTGGCACTTTCCCTGGCAGTAGATGGTGTGAATCTCACCCTTCTCCTACGGAATGGAAAGAAGAGCCATTCATGTCTTACCATGTTCCAAAATGTCCAGCGCTTGCTAACTCTTTGCCTAATTAAGCTAAAGCTAAACACCACACAGAGCCTGCTTTCAGCAGCTGGGCTCTCTCCAGAACAGGCCTGTGTATGTCAGCCTTGGACAGCTGTAGAGAAAGTAACCAAAGAGCACCCAGAAGCTGTCACAGGAGGGCTGCCAGCAGCTCACCAACACCCAGTCTGCTACTGCTGCAGGCAGAGTGTCCCCTAGAAGTTCTAGAAGTCTTTCAGTTCTTCTAGCTCCTAGAAGTCCAAAATGTTATTAAACTCCGAGGGGATCCCTGTCTCTCTCCCTGGGTTCTCTCCACCCCGAACTGGCGAACATCACTTTCCCCTCAGTGACGGGGACACGGGGACCCCGAGACCAGTTGTTGCAGCGCCTCGCCCCGCCCTGCGACCCAACACCGCCCGTGCCGTCGCCGGCGCCCGGGGCCAGTGGCGCAATGGATAACGCGTCTGACTACGGATCAGAAGATTGTAGGTTCGACTCCTGCCTGGCTCGTTGGAATTTTTTATTTTTTATTTTTTTAATATATTTTATTTATCATTATTTTTTCTCTGCCAGACCAAGAGGAGCATCCAGCCCAGTACTGGCTGGTCCTGCAAGCTGCCTTCTGCCACTGGTCCTTTCCCACTCAGATATCTAAATGACGCGCTTACTAAACTTCTCTACTATCCCAACACTAGATATGCAGTTATTTAAACACAAGCACATCCTAGACATCTGGAAAGCTGAGCCAAACAATTATATTAATACATTAATTTAATAGGGACATAGCTCGAGAGGCTAAAATCATCACAGAATCCTTAAGGTTGGAAAAGGCCTCTTAAAGCATTGAGTCCAACCATCAACCCATCCCCACCATGCCCACTAACCATGTTTGTGAACGCCACATCTACATGTTTCTTAACACCTCCAGTGACAGTGACTCCACCACCACCGTGGACAGCCTGTGCCAGTTCCTCAACCTCTTTCTTTTGCAAGTCCTGAGGTCAATACATTCAATGCATACTTCTTTTCTGTTTTTGTGGTTTTTTTTTTTGGTTTTTTTTTGAGGTGTGAGGGTGCTCATTTCCTCTTTGTTTTTCTGTCCTGGCTTTCATTCCAATGAACATTTATTTATTTATCTTCCCCCATCTTGCACTTCATTACAGGTAACATACAGTTACACAGAAAAGCATTTGTATCTATACTTTTGGGTAGGAGAGAAAAAGCGTCTGGCCTCAAACTGGCCAGCTTGCAAGATGCAGAAGAGATGAGATTCTGAGTGTGCTTTTATTTTGTGCACTACACCTTAGAAACAGGAACAAGAGGAAGTGCCAAATGAGTAAAAAGGAATGCAAGAGTTTGTATGAACTTCTGAAGGAAATAAGGGGCAAAGATATTTATGTACAAAAAAAGGTGAATCTTAATCATGAAAACCTGCTCTTATGGGCCAAGGTGGAATTGGTGCCCTGTCACACACTGGAGAGTAGCAAAGGAATGTTTTGGATTGTAAATTCAGATTTGACTGTTGGTGTGTGCTGGTGTGTAAGATGATGGACACTGAAGGAAATGGATGTCTCCCCTCATTCTCTGCTTTCCAGATGCCCCTGTTGCTCTGCTTTCCTCCTAGGTTCTTCTTAAGAGGTGTGTACTTGCATCATGCTGTAAGGAAAAGGAGATGTGTATACATAAAAAAGTACACCTAAAAATATGAGTACCTAAAAATGTACTAATTAACAGAGTCCTCATCTTGGGCCAGTGGTTCAACGCATAGTGTTTAACTTCATACTACAAGCCTGGAGGTTTGACTCTGGCTGAGCTTGATCTGTTTGTCTGCTGACTGACAATTTTCCTGCCTTTCTTATTTCCAAAGGTAGCAGGCCTTCTTTGCACTTGTATCTGAAAAGCACTCTCTCACGTGGAGAACATTCATTCCAGGTCCTTTTGAAGGAGAAAACTGCCTTTCTTCTCCTACAATGCAGACACTCAGACGTCCTCTTTCTCAGCCAGGAAGTGGCTTGTCAAGTGTATTCTTCTGCACACTTGTAGCACCTGTAATGAGAAGACATGAAGGAAAAGAGGGTAAAGGACAGCAATATAATAGAACATAAGACAGGAAGAAAAAAAAAAAAGCAGAATATGAGTGCTTTATTATTCAGCACATGCCAAGCAAGCACACTACCACGTGTATAATGGATCCCTGGCAGGGAGCAAGCACTCGGCTGGCCTGGAGCAAGGCCCTTTTAAACTGCAGTCAGCTTCTGGCGGGTAACAGCTGTGGGAATGCGAGAATCACAAAACTCTCAAACTCTCCCCAAAAAGTAGGACAAAAATGTCACGTCTCCTTCGAGCCGGAATCGAACCAGCGACCTAAGGATTCCCGCAGGGATCAGCACTACAGTCCTCCGCTCTACCAGCTGAGCTATCGAAGGGACCTACGTAACAGTTGCCCGCGGCCGCCCAACGTCCCCGCCCCTCCCTGCGCGTTGTGCTGACCATGCGCATTCTGCAGGCAGCGGGCCGGCGCATGCGCACGGCGGGGGTGCCCCTCATTGCTGGCAGATGTGCGCGTGCCAGAGGGGTGGGTTGACGGTGCCACGCGGTTCTCACGCCTCTGTTGTCGTTCCGCGGCACTGCGCGGGGCGCAGAGTACGACCTGGCGCCGCTGCGTACCGCCGTAATGCTGGGGCTAAGCCAACAGCTCGCTGAGGGTGTGGCGGCTCGACACTGTTTCTTGTGCGGGGCCAGTGGCGCAATGGATAACGCGTCTGACTACGGATCAGAAGATTGTAGGTTCGACTCCTGCCTGGCTCGTTTCGTTTTGCCGCTGCGTCTTGCCTTGCAGCTGCTTTGTGACCAGGTGACTGCGGAACAGATGCTGAGCCTTCGGCGGTCTCCTCCGAGTTGGCAGCAAAACCTTCCTTGCTTGTGTGGTGTTGGGAGCACAGCGCCGTTTGACACAATAAAAAAGACACAAAAAAGAACCTATTTTTTTCCCCTTAAAGACACAACTCCCAAATTGGGAAGTACCAGAACGCGGCTGCCGGTGGCTGCGCTAGAGGGTCCGGGAGACAGTTCTCCGCTGGGCGCGCACCGGTACTAAGAAAAGAGTTCGTGATAAAAGAAACCAGCTTTACTATGTGTGCAAGTCAGGGAGGGGAAAAAGAACGAGCCAGGCAGGAGTCGAACCTACAATCTTCTGATCCGTAGTCAGACGCGTTATCCATTGCGCCACTGGCCCGACATATTTAGGGCTTTTCCCCACTGCATCCTAGAGCCCATCAACCCCGGACGCTTGGGCCGCCGCCTTCCTTCTTCACGACCTCCTCTGTGTAGCCTCGGCACGCGCCGCATCTCCTCGCGCTCCCGCCAGCTCCTGCCCCACCGCACCACGAGCGCAGGGTGCAGCCAGTTCCCTCAACAGAATCTTGGGATACTACGCATGCGCCGCTGGGCCACCGCTAAGTACGTTGATACATTGTGCTGGAGCGCCAATCGCCATGTCCCTTCGATAGCTCAGCTGGTAGAGCGGAGGACTGTAGTGGTGCTCCCTGCGGAAATCCTTAGGTCGCTGGTTCGATTCCGGCTCGAAGGAGACGTGACATTTTTTTCTTTCCTCATAGTATATGAGGCCTGGCGCTGTTCCTCCTACACCACGGTTGTCGGTTCACCCGAGAAAGTGCTTATAACTAATTACTCTTTAAGCTACTGCTGGTTCTTTGTTTTTCTCTGACAGACCCGCCCGCACTGTAAACCCAGCCTCCTAAAGGCTCACTGTGACGCTCTGGCAGCACTGGGAAACGAGAGGTGTGCTTGCTCCAGTTGACCACAAACACTCCCAAGGCAAGTAATGGCTTGCTCTGAGAACACCTGTTGGCATTGTCCCAGTTAATCAGGATGTTGAAGTGGATGTTGAAGTTTCACGTTTTCTCAGAACCTCCTCTGCCCCAAACATTCTGACTGTGTGGAACCTTGGTGTTTCCATGCAGTAAGACATTGGTTCCATATTCAGTCAGGTGCCCCCCAGTGCACGGTGACATCCTGCCCACCTCTCAGAACCGTTAAAGTTGGAAAAGACCTTAAGATCATCTAGTCCAACCATCAGCCCATCCCCACCATACCCTCTAAGCACGTCCCTCATGCCACATCTATGTGTCTCTTGAGCACCTCCAGGGACAGTGATGCCACCAGTCCCATGGGCAGCCTGTGCCAATGCACTGCCACTTTCGGAGAATGATTTGTTACTAATATCCAACCTGAACCTCCCCAGATGCAACTGAAGGCTGTTACCTCTCATCCTAATGCTGTTATGTGGAAGAAGAGGCTGACCTGCCATCTCCCCAGTCTCCTTTCAGGCACTCGTAGAGAGCAATGAGGTCTCCTCTAAGCCTCCTCTTCTCCTGAATGAGAGCCTCTCTCTTCTGTTCCTGAATGAACAATCCCAGCTCCCTTAATTGTTCCCCATAAAACCTGTGCTGCAGATACCTTCAGTGCCCCTCTCTGGACATGTCCTGCAAACAGCCACTGGTGTGGCTGCACGTGGTGCCTGACCAGGGACAGCATTTCCTAAGTTCTGCACATCTCCATATATTTTTAAAAATGATTTTATTTATTAAAAAAAAAAAAAAAAGCAAAAATGCAATTAAAAAAAAAAAAAACCTGAAATCATCCCCATATTGTAGGTATTAATCCTTAGGGAAGGAAAAAAAAAAAGCGATGAAATGAAATGGAATGCACTAATGTTTGATGTGTCTTGGATTAAGCAGAGGGGTTTACTGCACAAGGACTGCTCTGAAAGAAATGGCCCACAACATTAGAGGCGGATGTTTGTGGTCAGGCAGTAGAAGTTTAACCTTCCTGCCAGTATTCTATTACATTTTGTTGATGTTAGTCCTAAACCCGCTAAGATTTCTTCCATTCTGCATTTTGAGTGAATCTGGGTATGTGTTAATACTCAAGCACTCCAAAGGATGAGATCTTATAGAATACCTCCAAACAAAGCTGCTGCTCCTCATCTATTTTTCAAATGCTTGAGCTTCTGTGGTCACAGGGGCTGGATACCATATTAGTGGGAAGCGCTCCTGTCCTGTTCCAGGCCCAGGTTATCTGTCACTCTGTGCTGGTTCTTGGACAGATGCAGAATCCCCAGTTGAGCTCCCAGCCCCAGGGAGCTACAGGAGCTCTGCCACAGTCTCAAGCAGCAGCATGGACCCTGTGCTGGTGGTTATCTTTCCAGATGGGCCCTTATGCCAGCACAGCTGTTGCATTGCATCACTTCAACCCCCTGCTGAACTTTTAGACAAGCATCCTGCATTGTGTAAAGGACGCTTTTGCAGTGTGTGGCTACACCCCTGGTTGCTTTACATAGATCTGCTGCAATCCAAGACCCAAGACCCTGTTCCTGAGCTGCAGCTTGTCAGGTTGCAAGGCCTTCCTTTCAGACAGCAGACTCAAAGGTTGCTTCATCAGTTACTGCAGTGAAGTGGTTGATGGTTTGGAAAAGTAAAGGAGTGCTGCAATTTGTATGTGCAAGCTTTATTAGTCAGAGGCTTTGACAGGAAAGGTAGGTTGGAATACATTGCACTTTACATCCAAAGAAAAGCAGCACAATAGAACCAAAAAATTGAGGAACTGTACATTTTGAGAAAATTAATGGGTGTGTGACTGAATTTTACATAGAAACAGGTCATGTAAGCACAGCTGTGTTCCCTTTAGCAGCTTTTTTGAAAAGCAAAACAAGTGAACCCACATGGAACAGCTGAATCCTGAAATCCTTATTCATCCTTTCTCCACATGTCCTCAAAACGGCCGATCCCGACAGCAGGGAGAGTGGCAAACGCTCTGCTACCCTGAAATCCACCTTGTCTTTTTGAAGCCAAACAGTGGGTTCAGGTTTTCAAGCTATAAATCCAGAGGAACCAACTCAGAGGCTCAGCCAATGGTTTGTTTGGGGTTTTTGGCTGTCTTAGAAAATACATTTTGTGGTTCTTCTGTTCAGATCCTCATGTCAGTAAAAGGGCTTTGCAAACATGCAGCAGCTCGCTTGTATTTGCATCACTCTGCAAGTTAGAGTCATAAATCTTTCCCAAGCAAAATCTCTTACATAGAAAGAGTGAATGAGAATCACATGACTTACGGTACTTCTCCAGCCCATGGAAATCATTTCCTTGATTTCAGTAAACTTGGGATCTAGCACATACACTGGGGTCCTGAGGGCTATCAAGGGTGTTGTGTGTGAATAAAATTGTCAAAATGCTTTTACTAATCTGGGATTTACCCCTCTTTTCTTGGCTTCAGGCCTGATCTGTGGCTGTTGGTGAAACCAAGGCTGCTTCCATGGAAGCAGGACGAGGGACTTCACAGGTAGAAGATTTCCTTGAGGACAATGTGAGCATCAGGTGGCCCCAGTGCCCGTGCCTGGAGAACAGACATGTACTCTGAACTAGAGTTGATGGATTTTTAAATATCCATGCATTGTGGGAACTTTAAAGAAATGTTGAAAGTAGTGCTTCTTGACTTGGAGTGATTGCTAGTGCTATGAAACACACTCTTTTCTCATAAATTTAGCTGCCACTAAATGACATTTGATGTGAAAGGTGAGAATAGAAGGAAGACAATAATGTTTCACAACCACAGAATCCAATTTTAAAGAAGAGAATAAGATTTTTGACTAGCTGTACGTTGACTGGTCTCTATATTTAGTGGTACATTACTTCCCCCTTTGGGCCACAGCACTGTGATTAGAGGAACAAAAATAGCAAATGTAGAGAACTGACAGTGATTGATGTAACATGATCGATAAAATGAAATTCATCTGTCTAAGCCTTAAACTACTGTGTTAAATGAGCGAAGTTCTAAGTTTAAGATCTCAGAGTTTCTTCTTTATCTCTTACAAATTAGGGGTCTCATTTCTCTATGCTTGCTTTAGCTGTACCCACATGTAACTCCACTGATTTGCATAGTGGTATACACCTGATTCATTCTTCAAAAAAGCACAGGCATCACATTTTTGCTCAAAACTGAGTGTTTTGTGTACTCAAGGATATCATTGTCAGTGTGCTTCTCATCCCTACTTCTTTATTTAAAGCCATGCAATATGTTCTTAAAGCCCCTGTGCTGGGGCGGAGAGGAGGACCCAGGCTCACCTAAGGACAAGCACTGCGAGGAGGATGCTTGCTCCTCTGCCCTTCCAAGTCCTCACTGTCCCACAAAGCAGCACACGTGGCATGGATGCCATCCCAATGCCAGCAGGGTGGTGTGGACAGTGGCCAGGGCACCGTGCAGTGAGCAAGGCCGCAAAAAGCTCTTGGCTGAGTATCAACTTCCAGCACACTGCAGCTGCAAATGGAAAAGCTGAGGCTGCATGGCATGAGCAGCAGACCTATCCATGCAGGAACGGGAAAGCTTTGTGATGGTGGTGGGGATATGAGAGCCCAGGGCCAGCAACTCTCTCCCTGGGGTGTTTGCAGCTTGTACAGGCATGGTCTGCACATGTGCAGGAGAACATGGAGCCTACATGCGTATCATTCTGGTTGATGCTTCTGGGTTTGGAGTCATCTGCTGTGTTACCACCACCTAAATGACCCTGGAGCACATCACCTTGGCTCAGATTTCCAGTTGCCAGAATTGGGCTGATATCACTAAGGTGTTGCCTGCTTTCCAGAGAGTGCTTCCACTTTGCAGAAGCCCCACCAGCCTTGCCACTGATTTTCCTTTGAGGGAAATCTTCCCCAGGGCATAGAGAGATGGGACTGGTGTGTCTGGAGAGGGCTCCAGACCATGTCTGGGAGGTGAAACACCAGCTGAGGGCTGGGGAGAAAAGCAGTTGCAGAGCATTGCAGAGGGAAGATGGTGCCAAAAGGGCAGTCTGAACCAGTGAGATCTCTGCACTGGCTGTAGGCATCTCTTTGCAGAGAGTAGACCAGAAACTACTTGCAGTGGCCTAGAGGGAGATTCTGCCTTGACAGGAAATTACTCTGAGGTTACTCTTGGTTAGTTACAGGAACAGGCTGCAGAGCTTGTCACACGCTTTTCCTTGCTGTGACACTCTCTGGGAAGCACCACCAGGCTGTGTGTGCCGGCTCTAGGAGTCTGTGCGGTAGCTCCGATGGCTGTCCCCTATGAGCTGCGTCTTTTCAGTTGCATTTGTCGGCTGAAGCACAATAGGAGTTTCTCCATCTAAACAGAGGAAGGAGACAAAAATTACTTGAAGAATCCTTCACTTGCTGTCAAAGTCAGACTTCTTTTTGGCACCACAACATTTCATCTGCTGTCCTGGCTTACGGCTTAATCTTGGCTTCAGAGACTGCTGTGTGCCTGCTGAAGAGACAGTGATGTTCACACCGTGTCCACAGATGCTCTTACACCTTGTCCAGGCATAACAGCAGATTTCAGAGTGCCTATTGCTATTGTTATTAAACTGGGCAATGTTTTACATGGTGCTTTGTGGAGGTTGGCAGGTAAGGGTCTCTGCCTGTTCCAGTCACAAGTGCTTGTTCCTGCAAATGTCGGAACGCACAGTGCTGCTGTGACTCAGCAAGCACTGACCTTGGCAGCGTGTGCAGGAGTGGGCCAGGAATGAGTCTGGAGGAAGACCAAGTTAAAAGTGAAGTAAAAAGAGAGTTAAAAGGAAAAAAAGTGTGAGCAGTAATGTGCTTGAGAGTGAAGAAATCAGACATCCTGAAAGCCATCAAGCTATATAAAAATGTTAAATTGCATTCTGAAGTCCTATGTAATATATTTTCAATAAGATTTTGAGAACTATTGTTTTGATGAGTCTGGAACTGCCAAGAACTCATATGATCACTATATGACTTGGTATTTTGCTTTCTCATTCCATTCAGTTATACACTTGGTTTCCCAATATATCTGTAAAAAAATACATTTGTTGCAGAGTGGAGAGAAGCTCAACCCTTGCAAAGTTCCCCAATGGCTGTTTGTTCACTCTGATGATGAATAACATTTATGTGCCTTTCTTTTGGGCTTCTTTCCAAGCCACCTTTTTTGAGCTTGGGTCTCAGAGAGTGCCTCTTGAGGATTCAGCAATTTTGATGATGGTGCTTTCATATGAAAATCTTTGAGCTATCTCTCTCTTGAAATTAACACAGCATTTAGAGTAATTGAATACACATTATGACCTTTTTTCCCCATATGATGGAGTGCTTAGGAAAAAAATTGTAATCTGACATTTCCTCTTGTTTACATGGCAGTTGATGGGATGAATCATGGGCAGAAGATGTAACGTACAGAAGTAACTTAACCCCGAGCAGGAACCTAATGGCATGCCATACGGCTTCCCCTCAGTGCGGGCAGAACTGCTTTGACTCCTACAATGTGAAAGGCAAGGATGATTAAATGCTGAGCAGCTTCTCTGTATGGGCAATTCCTAATTTAGACACAAGGACAAAGACAGACATGTTTCATAACTTCTAAAAGTACATGAGTAATTAATTCTTAGAGCTCAGTGCGGGTTATCGTTAGTTTGGCAGTTCCAATCCATTTTTAAGTTGCTATGTATTTTCCAGTCTTCTGAGCAGCATTCACTCCCACCCTCCGCTGCCTCCAAGTTGTTCATTTCTTGGAAGATCATTTATGGAGGGCTGGGACCAGCAGTTAATGTTGCTGTAATACCCAGATGTGCAACAAGGGAACAGAACCCTCTGCAAATATGTTGTGTTGCTTCCAGCTGCTCCATGGACAGTCCTGAGCTGACACCTTCCATAAATATTTTGCTGCCAGGACCTTTCTAAGATGTATGGTGCTTTTTATCAGAGCAGGGACCTCTGGCATAATAAACTGAACAAATATAGCTTGTTAATGGAGAGCTGCAGAGTGGAGGTGCAACAGAATTCGCAGTTTAAACTGCTTTCTATAGATAGCTCTTGCTCACTGTTCGCCTACATTGGTATCATATGGAGAGCGGAGGAGACAATGAAGTGCTAAAACTGATTGCTTCTGAGTTGTGAAATTATTTTGTTGCTCAAGTTCTTATTCCTTTTTTCTTCTTTTCTCTTGGATTTCATTTTCTGTAAAGTGAAAGTTGGTCTAGAAATGTCGTGTGGTGATAACAAAACAAGAGAGGAGGGCAAACCTGACAAACAGTTTGAGTGCATCATTGAAGCACCAAGGCAATCCAAATTCAAACGTCCTCTCACTTGGGGCCACAAAAATCAGCAAAAGGGTTGTCTTCAACAGGAGCAAAATCTGGCAACCTGCAGCGTGCGTGCATCTGAAAATAAATAAACATCACACGCCCACACTGCAGACATGTGCATGATGCTTCCCAGTGCCAGTGTCAGAGGGTCTCAGGTCATCTGTAAAACTGTGGTGTGATACAGATTACTGCATTTAATGCTTTTTTAATGTCATGTCTAAACCTCCACTCCCAGAACATGCATACTGCTTTTTCTGAGCAGAATAGTCAGCTCCAAGCAGCTCCCACTGAGCACAACAAGAACTGGTGGAGTTGCTCTCAGAGGATTTTAGCATCAGGAATTGTGATGTCTTACTTCTGTTGCCTTCCTCGGAAGAACAAAGAATGACTATCAAATATTTGGATGTAACAAAGTACAGCCTTAGTTTCAGAATTCACATTTTGACCTCAGTAAGAAAAGTTCTGGCTAGTGATAATATATACACTGGGTACAGCGGGAAGCAAATTAATCACTAGCCAGAGTGTTCAGTCTGTGGGTAGAGGGCATGTGAAGAATTTGGATTCTTGTATCATTTCCTCCTCCAAAATAAAATCTGCTGCAGGACTGATTACATTTGCTTCTCAATTACCTATGGGAACATTTCTAATCATTACATAAAAGATGTATTCATTTCTCTGGCTCTAAATTTGAAGATGTCTACTGAAAAAACCCAATGTGCAACATTCTAAGTCACCTGAATCCTTTTGACCAGAATCCCTAAGTTCTGGCTGGGGGAAGAGAGAAAGGAAGTGCAGTTAAAGTCAGTTAAAACTGATTATCCTTCATCTTTCTAGATCATAGAATCATAATATCATAGATTGGCCTGAGTTGAAAGGGACCACAATGATCATCAAGTTTTATGATGAAGTTTTATGATTATGCTACGTGCAGGGTCACCAACCACCAGCCCAGGCTGCCCAGAGCCACATCCAGCCTGGCCTTGAATGCCTCCAGGGATGGGGCATCCACAGCCTCCTTGGGCAACCTGTTCCAGTGTGTCATCACCCTCTGAGTGAAAAACTTCTTTCTAATATCTAACTTAAACCTCCCCTGTCTCAGTTTTAAAACCATTCCCCCTTGTCCTCTCACTATCCACACTAGTAAACAGATGTACCCCCTGCTGTTTATATGCTCCTTTCAAATATTAGAAGGCCACAATGAGTTCTCCCCATCTATTTTCCTATCGGTTGCAGAAAAGATGCTCACGTCATCCTCTGTCATGAAGTTTTATCTTTTATTCTTGATTTGTTGTTTTATTTTCATCTAACTCTAAAATGTGTAGAATTCTACTCTAATTAAGCAAGCTGGTTTTGATGGGCAAGAAAATACAGCAAGACTGAAGAGAAGTCCAGGAAAGACAGAAATAACTCAATTTCTTCAGGCCCCACCTATACACTTAATACTGTCTTCAAAGTACTTAATACATACTGTCACTTTGCTAAACATACACTCTTTTTTTTTTAAATGGCTATTTTGATGAGACTTGCTGGGAGTAAAGGTATAGGATGATGGCCTAAAATTGCAGAACTTGTGTCAATAGACATCACCAGTACCAAAAGGAGAGACAATATTTTTTCCTGACTCTGGGGAAATTGGTCCTGGATTTTTGGATTTTTGGGGGACATCAAAATGCCTGCCAAATTTAAAAAAAAATAAAAATAAAAAAGAGAGAGGCATGCAGAACTAAAAAATGTTATCCTTACAAGTTTTACCTTCTTATTTCAGACTTGATTATAGTGTCATAGATTCATAATAGATTCACAAGTATCAAGACTAAGTTTATGTTTGCAGTTCTCAGGTGAGATCACAAAATCACAGAATTGTTTGGGTTAGAAGGGATCTTTAATGGTCATCTAGTCCAACTTCCATGCAATGAACAGGGGCATCTACAGCTAAGTAAGGTTGCTCAGAGCCCCATCCAGCCTGGCTTTGAATGTGTCTCTCTTAATGTCTTACAGTACATTATATTTATTTAAAGCAATGCATTGTGTTTATAAATGTTCCACTCATTTTCTAGGGGGCCTTTGCAGTGAGTGGCCAAGTATGATCAATTTTTAAGCTGACTATATTTATTGTGATATGCCTGTAGGCAAAACCAATCTAAAAACAATATTCACTGTCATATTGGCTATATAAATAGCATTTGTTTCAATAAGGGTTTTGTGACATATTTATAGAAGGGTAAATTAGTGTGAAAAGGGAGGAAAAAACTCTTCCTGTTAAGGAAATGCGACATTTGCAGTTGCACTGTGCTAATTTAAGCATAATAAACGTAAGAATATAACAGCATAAGGCCTTCCACAACAATGGAAGCAAACAAGGATGAGCTGACTGCTTAGGTCTTTCCTCAAAACAAAACAAAACAAAACAAAACAAAACAAAACAAAACAAAACAAAACA
>NW_024884253.1:32774894-32783262 GCF_019232065.1 Centrocercus urophasianus
CAAAACAAAACAAAACAAAACAAAACAAAACAAAACAAAACAAAACATTAATCATACTTAATATAAATTTGCAACTGAGCAAAGGCAAAACTGGCCAGACAAAACTCTGTCTTGTTTCAACAGACGAGAATAGGGCTCTTGGATCAAAATCCATGACTAGTGCCAAATAGGAAATCACCATCACCATTTTTTGGTAAAGCCAATCCTGCAGGTGTAGATTGGGGTGTGCATCGAAGCCAAGCAAAGAGAGCAACAAGCAGTGAAGGGGTCCTGCTGCCTCAAGCCCGTGCTTTGAGTTTTTGTTAGTGTAAAGCATAGCAGGGAGTTAAATTGGTGAGAGCAACACACTTCTTAGAGAGGATTAGTTTTTATCTGGATTGTATCCAAGATTTGGCTCTTGGTGAATGACAGCATAATTGCTACTACCAGTGCAGAAAACAGAGAGCAGCTTGGGGTAGAGGGGGCAGTTCCCATTCAGCCATTCTTAGGCTGCTGCACAACCTCACTGATGGAAGCTCTGCTTCTTTTCTTTAGCCTTTTCTTGAATGGGTTGGCCCATGTCAGTAAGCAGTGGATTTTACCTGAATGAAAAGTGGATGTGCTAATTCAGGCAGGTGAGATGTGGCAAGCACTCGCCCAGGCAGAGCCTGATGCATACATGCAGGATCTAGGATATGAAACAACAGGGGCATGTGGGTTAGAGGGTGAACAACTCTTCAGATGAGCCCTGAGACTTCTAATGTTTGTGTCTAATGGGAGTTAAAGGAGATATTTAGTTATTGGTGCCACATTTAGGTTTTCATTAACATGCAACTTGAGAAGTTCATCTGGTCATGGTGTTAGCTGGAGAGAACTGGCATATCTCCATCCAGGTCTGGAGCCAGCCTGAACATCACAAGCAGAACATCTGGCCTACAGGTTCTGAACAGCTTTGCTGCACAGTAAGCCACACACCTCTTTCCATGTCGTTCTTAATTTGCTCTTCCAAGTCTTCTGGAGACACAAAGAACTCCTGTTCTTCCCCTTCGGGTGCTTTGGGTTTGCACTTTCCACAGCAGCAGTTGAAGCAGCAGCAGAGGCAGCAGCAGAGGTAGCAGCCTGTCAGGAGGCCACAGACTGCAAACAGACCCTGGGTTAAGGACAGAAAGGAAAACTCCATGAGCAGTGACCTTCCTGAAACTTGTGGCAGCCTCTGCAAAGAGGCTCATCGAAGGAGCTCAGGCTCCCACATGCTTGGCACTCCGAGGAGTCCAGCAGCTGGACATGGGCCTAAGTAAGGACCAGACCTTCCAGAGCCCTCCTCACCCACCAGCTCCTATATGATGCTCAGGATCACATCTGCCACCAACCAACAGGTCCCTGCACGCCCAACTCCTCAAAGTCTGTCTTCAGCTGGCGGCCCTCGGAAAACACCTCCAGGCAGTATGCAAAACCGCACCCACCTTACAATGACTCATTTCCATCTTAAAAATGACTCATTTGCCCAAGCTCTTTTTCTCAAATGCTTATTTACTGGCAGGTTCTTGTCAATAACAAAGCCAAGAGAAAAAGAAGCAAAGACCCAGATGCATCCCACATAACTTTAGGCACTAAACTAAGGCATCTAAATTAGGACTGTAGTCTCCATGAGCTTCCCACCTAGGTGATGGAAAGTTAAAAGCTCTTCCAGAGGGTGATTCAGCCCTGGGAGGACTTGAGTTGCCCATTGGAGGTATTTCTTTCTTCTATTTAGCCTGCGCAGGAGCAGAGGTGACAGCTCCTAAATTAGACTTTTTGGGCTGTGGGTTCTTGATCTGGGAACTTTGGTAACAAGAAGCTCTCACCAGCATTGACCGGATCACTGTCGTCACTGGTGTGAAGTGTGAAGTGTGAAGGCTTTAGCAGAGCCAGCATGGCTCCTAGAGCCGAGAGCAGTGATCTCAGCCAGATCTCTCAGCCAGTTTTCTTCCTGCAGATCAGGTCACTGTCTGGGTTTCCAGCACAATTCCACAAATACTTGTGCTCCACTACTCCACTGAGTGCCACATGGTGATGGTGGGACAGGGGCTGCAGGAGGGGAGTCTGTAGGATGGCACTGACTTCTGGTTTTCCGAGGCATGTGCCCAGACCTGTGCAAGGTGTTTGTGGTTAAGAGGAAGCCTCCACATGTCTTCATGGACATAGTATTATAAGAGAAAAGCAGAGCCAGTGACGTTCCTGAAAGAGGAATTACAGCTGATATGTGGAATATGCTTGTATAAAGACAGAACACCTTTGTGGACACCAGATATGCATGAGTTAGCTTGAAGATATATCCGAGCTTTAGTGTTATAGGTATCCAGGCTGTCCTTTACTACACACAGTTTGACTTACATGCTCTTGCAGTTATGTTCATAAATAAATATGCTGGTGAAGAAGAAATAAAGCCCAGATTCCAGAGTATTGTCAAACTTTGACAATGAAGCTGTGTAAATAACAGTTATGTCTCAGGCAGCATTAACTTGAGCTTTGAAGGTAATAAGATCATTACATGTATAATATTTACTATTAATATGTTTGCAGGCTCAAGGCCAATGATAATCCATTCCATTCACAGATATACAAAGAGTGGTCAAGATGTCTTTAAAAGACAAGAAGGACTCAGACATACTGTTTTAAAATGTTTTCCTTCCATCTGACATCTGAAACTGTTAGAAATCTCAGAATCCCTGACAGAAGTTAAACACCTGTTTAACATTTATGGCATAACGGAGAAAAAAATCAGCACAACTGACAGAATGAAAAAAAGAATGAATGTGTATAAAGCCAAATATATACTTGAATTTATTAACAGTACTTTAAATGTTCAATTTTTTTTTTAAATTTAAAATATCATAGTTGGTAAATCAGGAACTCTAATGTGATCAATAAGCTGTCTTCACAGAAGAGGGAAAATTGCTTTTTGCTATAATAGTTGAATGAACAACTCCTTTGCCTGCCAGTGGATGAGCAGTTCAAGCACCCATTATTCATGTTAGTATGTTCCAAGATTAATATGACTGCTAAGAAGACTGACACTTCCAAAAAAGTAATTTTCACTTTGCATTTCTCTTTTCATTTGATTTTTTTTATTTCTAATGATGCACCTCCTTGTGATTGTCCGATTTTCTGAGTGTGAGTGTGATAGGGAAGAGGATTTACCAGGAATTTTGGTAGTTGAAGAAGATAAGGAGCAAAAGATGTTGCCTCTACCTTCTTCAGACCAGAATGGAAGAAATTAGAAGTACAGAAATCATCTACAGTCAGATTTCAATAATATTCTGATAGATCTTACAAAAATCTGAAACTGACCCAGCATTTGTACATGAGAAAAAAAGAGATGAGGAATAGTGACCTCAGTTTGGAAAAAAAAGAAAAAAAAACATTTCATGACCTGTCTGTGCTTTAGAGGTGGCAAGTTTTCGGGATGGAGGAGGGACAGAGAGACTGCTGGTAACAATTCTCAGGTGTTGCATATTTTGGATTTCTCCTGGGTATTCTGCACAGAATTCTTAAAACCCAGGAAGCAATGACAAATTTTTCTGGAATATTCAGTGTATCTCTTCTCATCTGTAAGATATAGCTCCCTTCAATCTATCCACACACTCCTTTAGCTCTTAGGGATTTACTAGTTTCTCTCCAGTTTCTGTTGCTCTTCTTATGAATCAAAGCCAAAGCAGTTATTTCTGTTCCTGATATGGTAACCACAGAGGATCTTGCACTTCATAAAATCTGTTAACAGTCAGCAAGCAGAAGAGGAAATAAAATCTAGATGTGAAGAAAAACTTGTTTATCAAGACTGCTTGAGGAGTCAATACAGCTGTTCTCTCAGCTCTGAGGGAATGCTTCCTGGCACCAGAGCTGTGACAAAGAGGTTGAAGAAGAGTATGAAAGGACAGCAAAGGGAAAAGGGAAGGATCCATCAGTGACAGAAAGCAGCAGTGAGGGAGTCCAGCCTGCAGAAGGATTTAGCTGCAGCAACTGCAGGTAGGCAGCCTCCAGGCAGCTTCTGAGGAGGTCACTCCAGCTGTATGGCTGTCATGTCAACGTTGGGAATTTTTTTTGCATTTGAAACATTTCCATATGATCCAACGTACAAATTATGGCTTCCCAGACCCACAGAACTGCGCAAAGTGATCTCCCTGTTGCAAAGAGTGGTGAAGCACTGGCCTGATCCATCATGAACACAATGCGTGTTCCACCGATCTCAGATCAGAGCTGTTATAGCATGCTTGCTTCGTGCAGTTCAGACCATTTTTCATTTGTTCCAGCAGAGCCCTTGCTTTCTGGTCATTTTGTTTCTGGGAACTGGTAGGGAGAGCATGAATTTTGCATGCTGGTTTGTTACATTTCTGTAACATCTCATTTCTGCTGAAACACCAGAATTTGACATACAGAAACACTGGGGGACAACAGTGACATAATAGAACACACAAATGCAACTCTTATCACTAGAGCACTCCGTGATGTGTTTTCCCTTGAACAATATATCAGCATTTGATGCATCATGCTCTTCTTTTCCTGATCTCTTATTCCACTCCCCAGTTCTCACTTCTTCCACATCCCTTCTCTCACCCCCTCACCACAGACTGACAGGGCACATATATGGCACCATAATCCCACAGTGTTATGTATTATTATTGCTTACTTATGCTGACTGCTATATATAGCAAAGAACACAGCTATATTTGTACTGTAATAACTTATTAACTGGTTGTCACATAAGTGGGCCTTCTCATTTTTGAACAATGAGTCACTTTTATTTAGTCATTACAGAAAAGAAAGTCAAAGTTAACCTGAAGCACCAGATTCAAATCTAATTAATGTCTGAAAGTGTTACAAAATGTGCATTCAACTATTTACCAAGTTAGAAAGAAAAAGATATTTTATATTAGCTCTCTTCTGAGCTGATGGTATATCTGCCACTCTTTATTTTCCAATATTTATTATTGCTTAATTACACTTTTATTAGCATTTTAAATCCTGATCCTACTCTATCAAATACCATGTTTTTCAAAGGATTCCTTGTATATGTAAGCACCTGTGTGCATAGCAGTACTTTTCAACAGAAAATAGCAGCTTACCTTTGCCCACCAGCTAGAGAGCATGAAATACGTGTTAACATTTTCCTCCCCGAACTGTTCTGCCACGTAGAGCCCCAAGGATCCATACTTGTCATATATGTTTCTCTTGGAGAGATCAGTCAGTGTTGCATGAGCATTGTTAATCTCCTTAAATTTTTCGGCAGCCTCTGGATTGTCAGGGTTCTTGTCAGGGTGATATTTCAGGGCCAATTTTCTTAAACAGGGAAAAAAAAAAAAAACCACTAAGGAAAAAAAAATCTGTAGTGTGTACATATATGTTTATTTACAAAGATACAAATAAAGCATTGCAAATAGACTCAATTATTTTGAACACGGTGTTCACCCTGGGCCTTCTTATTTCCAGATCTAATGCATGCAGAGTACTCAGTGAAAGGAAAGTGACACTGCAAATGAAAGGTGTTTTTTTCTTTATTTGTTTAAGAGTTGTTCTGCTTACACTAAGCATGACAGTTGTGCCTTGATACTTAGTCAGCTCCCAAGGTCATTGAGGAAGAGATGCTGAAAGCATAGATTTTAGCATAATAATAAATCACAACCATTTGTTGCGCTACATTGCACTACATTTATCAGGTGATTTGCATCCATTAGCAGGTTTCAACGAAGGTAAATATTTTGTGAAAGTTTTTTTAAAAAAAACATTGTTTATCCCATCAAAATTATCTTTGTAGCAAGTGTTTGATTGTTTATCAACAGTAACTATATTAAAATTTGGTAAACAACATCTGTGTTTGCAGGGGCTTAGACAGTGATGAGGAAGAATAAATGAGGGAGTTGAAAGAGCATCTTTCTGAAGTACATGATGGAAAGGCATAGTGAATTAGCCCCAGTTTCTGATGCCTGCCTTTGGGCCTAATTTGCCAGTGCCCCATTTCAGAAACAGTACAGCAGAAGCTGACTGCTGACTGCTTTGGGCTGTCTGTGCTGCTCAGGCCTTTGCTGGGACAGAGCTCAGTGCTGTCGCTTTTCTCTGACTGCACTCATTGCTATGGCATCTAAGTACAGCTACAACTTGTAAGCAGCAGCACAGGACCATAGGTTCACAAATAACACTGGGGACATGCAGCTTTGGAGAAAGGAAGGTTGGCTTCCAAGCACGCTGGAGCAGTGTGAGCTCACATGTACCTGCAGAACAAGCACAGACGTGTATCTCGTCGAAAATCTCCGTTCCCTTTGAAGCAGTGGCAATAAGATTTTCCCAGCACCTTTATTTAATGACTAGTGCTGACCTCTAGTGGCATTAAAAGCGATTGAGTAGTGTGTTCCCTTCCGCCATCCTCCCCTAAGCCCAGTTAATGGGATATTTTGTGAACGTCCTTTCTGAGTGCTTCCTGCCCATTATGCCAAAACAAACAAACAAATCAACGAATTAATGAGAAAGTAAATAAGTAAATAAATTGTGATACGAAGGCTGTGTGCCCACATTTACTTTAATAAATCTATCCTCTGAGAGGGGTACTGCTTGACTTTCTAATGAAGTCTCAGTACACATTATTCACCTGGTAAAATGCTACTGCTTTGCTCTTGATGCAAGTTCATGTCTTGGAGACATTTTAGTGATATCAGGACTGATATAAACCTGGGATTAGCCTCTGCCAACAGTCTCTCCAGTTCTGTACACTGAACTCAAATAATCTTCTCATAGATCATAGCAACGCCTTAAACATATCTCTAATAAAATAAATAAGCTCATGTTCAGCCAGATTTAATATACTGTGCATACGGTACCTTAAACGTAATAAAAAAGTGGAATAGGAAAACTGGAGAAACAAGTTAATTCTTGCATGACTAATGACATAATGTACCATCCAAGTATTTAAGTAGCTTATGCAATCTATTCCTTTTCTTAGCTGAAAACAAAACCTAGCAATTATAATGAAAAATAGGAGACACATTGCTCTCAAAACTCATGATTGGCTAGAAGGATCAGGCAATCAATCTCTGGCCATTCTCCAAAAAACTAACAGACCCAAAGACCTCTTCTGCCCTCTTCATATCCCCTCAGATCTCATAAAAATAATAATTTGAACTCTATGTAACTTCAAAGAGTGAAAAATATGCTAGTTGCATGCTGCTATAGCTTAGTACTGCTTTATAATGTTAACAGCATTCAACAAAGTACTGTTAATAAAACAGGAGACATATTCTTCAGTTTTGGGAAAACTCACTAAAAATATTACAATAATGAAACAGCTCTCCACACATGAAGATAACATAAAATAATCAGTGATAATTTAGTAGTGGGACAGAGATCTATATGCTGCACGTGTAATTCTCATGAATGAGAGAAAGAACTCCATTAAGTTCAGCCCAAAAAACAGAAAGAGTGAGGACAAGAACTACAAGAAATTGTCTTCTATGACAGGGTTACAGTGCTGATGGATGGAGGAGGAGAAACTCACATCATCTACTTGGACTTGTGAAAAACATCTGACAGTGTCCCACACCACATCTAAGCCTCCAAATCAGAGAAACAAAATTTGATGGAAAGACCATTTTCTGGAAAAGGAATTGGTTGGACAGCAAGGATCAAAGATTGATCAAAATGAGACTCTCCATTGAATGGCAAAATGAGTAATTTTTTACTGGAGAGAAGCAGAATGCCTTATTGCGAACACACTGGAATGTTTCCCGACAAATGGGATTCTGCATTTTACACGGGAATTTGTGAGAAGAAGAAAGAATAGTGATTGTCAGAAAAGCATAGAGTATGGAGAGCCTCACTTTCTCTCAAGAGAACAAAGAAGTGGAATTGTGTCCACAGGGACTGTGTGCAGGCGGACTTGAACATTAGCTGCAAAAGCCATGGAAAATTGCTAAGTAATACTCAGGTCTTCATACAGGTGGAGGTTGTTTTAAAATGATCACAGCACAGCAAGGAGTGTAGAGCTTGGAAAAAAAAGTGATGTTGTGTGAGCTACAACTCTGGCTACAGAGAATAGAGAGAACTCCTGAAAGCAATTTGATGAAGTATTAAATGGGATCTTTAGCAAAGAAAGTGCTTCTCAGCATCATCTCATCGCTACTGCAATGGTGGCAGGAATACCATGCCCATTTGGAGCCTTTGTGTTCAAAACCAACTTGTTAGCTCTGAAAATGGAGAACACTAGCATGCTAGCTGGACTTTTATCTGGCAATCGCACTCACATGCAAGAAAGGATCCATCAGTATGGACTTATCCACAGCATGGCAACATGAGATTTTTCTCTGGAGTAAAGCAGCCTCTTATTGCGTGCACAGACTGGAATTGTTCCTGACTAAGAGGATTC
>NW_024884253.1:32834731-32897545 GCF_019232065.1 Centrocercus urophasianus
AGCCCCCGGCCCTCCGTCCCGGCACCCAGCACCTACCGCGGCGGGTTGGCGTGGGTTTGGGTATTCAATGGAAGTATGCTGCCAGCTGCCGGTGCTGCCCCTCGACAGGCCGGTGCCGCAGCACGTCCTCAGCCGCCGAGGGGCCATCAGCTTCAGCTCCAGCTCCGCACTCTTCGGCTGCCCAAACCCCCGGCAGCTCTCGCAGGTAGGTGCTGGGTGCCGGGACGGAGGGCCGGGGGCTGCGGGCGGGATGGGCTCCCATGGGGCCCGGGCTGCTCGCGGCCCCGCCGGCGGAGAATGCGACATTTTGCGTTTGCCCGCCGAGCCGGCCTCGCGGCGTCGGCTGCGGTGCGGGCGGTGACCTGCCGGGGTTATCCCCGGCGGCGGTCGGTCGTCTGCTTCGCCTTCGGCTCCTAAGCTGGGGCTGCTTCCTAGCGTCCGGCTCGGGCCCTTCAAAGACGGGCCGAGTTTCCGATGGTGCGGCCAAAAGCTGAAGTGACTTTACTGAAATAACGAACGTGCACTGCGGCGTTCTGTTTGGGATGCTGAGCTGTGCCTCCATCCAACTATGAGGACTTGGCAATCCGTCTCGAAGGAGACAAAGCTCCATGGCTTCGCATTGCCATGGTGTTGTTCCCTGCCCACATTACATCAGTCGCAAGATGAACTCCGTGGTATCTTGTTTCATCCGATCGTGATGGGAACGTTACAGAAACGTGCATGTAGGGACAACAGGGAGGCTTTCCTTGAGGGCACTGTCCTGAATTTTTGGGATGTGTGCTGGTGTGGCTGTGGCCTCCCAGCAAACGGTAACAGGGTTACGTTCTGGTATAAGCCTCTGGAGAACGTGTGGAATTGCAGAGGAAAGCGTGTGTGTTGGTGTAAGGCTGCTTTTGGCTCCTAAGGGTTTCTTGGAAGGTCTCTTCTGGGACTCTGCACAATGTCCTTACAGAAGATGCAGTCTTTGCTCTTCGTGCTTGTAATGGTCATTTCTTTCTCTTCACGTTTTTTGGTGTTTCGTTTAGGTATCATCCTCTTTCGTGACTTACTGTGCTACACATGCATAAGTAGAGCATAGAGAGCTGTTGGGCTTGACATTGTTCCTCCTTGGGCAGCAGTGAAGCTCTTTGTGTTAGCATCAGGGGTGTGAGCGTTTGGGAAGGAAGAATGAGCAAGTATCATATTAATTATCAGGAATTTGAATATATAGTAACACCTTATTAGTAAGGAGATGAAGATAAACATTCGTTGACCATCCCTCCACCAAGTATGAGTGTAATACTTAACTGATGAAAACTGCTTTTATGACAAATCAATTTTCCACACGTGGCAACTGGGTTAGAATATTTTCCGTTTGCAGTCCTTCACCAGAGTTTTATTCGATGGTGGTGAGTTTCCTATCTGCGCAAATCCTCCTGAAGGTCCGACAAGCACGTGTCCTGTGCTAGTGAGAGAAGGGTCTCTTGTTAGAAGAATTGTGGTCTTCTGGAAGTCGGAATGGGCAAAGTGGTCAAAATGACACATTGTATTTGTTCCTTTTCTGTTTAGCCTCCAGTGCATGTGAGGGATCAATTATGTGCAAGCCTAACAAATCAAATGGGATAGTGGCATTTAGGTGTATTTTTTCCCCATCTTTTGAGCTTCTTGATGTATTCCTTTCTTCTTGACCAATGTGCTGCAGGTATAATTGGGTGAGTTACATGGAGGGGTGGTTGTGTAACATGTCAAAAAGTGAAAACCAAGCGTATGCTTGACCAAGTAGTATTTTCTTTGGGTAAGTCAGGTAAATAAGTCTATGCGTACATAAAAGGGAGCTAGGGTATTTAAGGGAGGAACTCTCTGCAAATACTATCTGGCTGATTATAGAACAACTATTTTTTGTTGTCTTTGGACTACCCTTTTCTCCCACTTTGGACTCGTTTACAGATAATAGGATATGAATCTCTCTCAAACCTGCTATTGTTGAAGGCAGGCATAAATGATGGGCCAGAGGGTTAATGGTTCTGTATAACTTCTGAACTTCACCTTGCAAGTCTCCTGGAAGACTCCTGGTATTCCAGTTCCATTTTGTTTCAAGAAGTGTGAATCTGGTCTGTTGCTTTCATTCTTCTGTTTGGGCTGGACTTGAGCAATAGGAGTACAAGTGAAGATGTGTACTAGCGTGCTTAAGAGATAGAATCGTATGGGTTGGAAACGACCTCTGGTGATGATCTGGTCTAACTCCCCTGCTAGAGGAGGCTCCCTACAGTAGGTTACACAGAAAACCAGTGTGTGCAACCAGACCATTATCTTATGGTTTAATATGCATTTGTTAGGTTTTTCTCAAAAAGTCAGGTCTTGAGAAGTGAATTCTTCCTTAAAATGTGAAATTGCATAGGCTTAAGACATTATAGGCTTAGCTTTTTGACAAGGAAGCATTCATATGGGAAACGGTGGTAAGACAAATGCGTATTATGTTAGGTGTAGATTTTAATCATGGCAATGTGAAGCCTGCAAATATTTATCTCATTTAATTTAAGTTCGATTTAATATTTTAAGTTTCACAGAGTGGGTTCCAATAGGGCTGTGCATGTTGGGTTGTTGTTTTGTTTTGTTTTTTTATAGTGTGGATAAAGCACTGCTGCAGATGACCTCAGGAGTTGTGGTCTACTCTCGTCAGCTCCAGGAAAGATGAATTGTACTCAGAGTATTATTAGTAGATGTTTGTCTAATGTTTTTTAAGATAGAGTCTTACGAGATGTGGTGAGCTGACATAGCTCATTACTGCTGAAGGTTAAAGTCCTGACATTGGGCACATATTATTACTGCTTCCTTTATATACCATCTCTGATGCTTGTCAGGTGATCCTGATTCAGTTCACCGAAGGAACAGGCAGCCTGGTCAGAAAGGCTGGGTGGTGACCTGCCATCTCCAGGAATACCATAGGCTTAGTCATGATCGTCACAACTGATTTAAAGAAAAAGGATGGTACCATGAGGCTTTTGAAACCGTATCCATAAAAGCCTCAAATAATAGGAATTATGCAATTTTACCAGACAATTTAACTGTTGTTAACAGTGCTTAACTGTTCTGTCATTTAAGAGGTCTTTCGTAATACTGAGTTTAGATCTTCCTTGTGGCAATTTAAACCCGTTTCTGTCCCAAGTAAATGTAGGAAAAAAAACTTATTTCACTTAGCAGTTTTCTTTTGTGAATGAATTATTTCATTGTACTCCTCTTTTCTCTAAGTTCAAAGTACTAATAATGAAAAGAGTAAAAGTGGCATCTATTACCTGGAGGTTATTTGTGATAATTGCTGTTCCAGTCCAGTCAAATGAAGAACTGCTTTTGTGTGGTTTTATACAGCCTTTTTTTTTTTTTTCCAAAGTTTTAAATGCTGGTGTCATAAGCTGGTTTTAAGGGCACCTGAATTGGTGATTATTGAAATGATGAGGTATTTCACACTGGTGAGATTAAATTGGGGTTCACTGCAAGGTCAGGTGGATGTTAAGTAGTACCTTGGATCCTGCCCCAGGGGTGTTTGTTCCCACTGTTACAAAAGGATGTTTTTAAAATTAAAGGTGAGCTTTCAGACGGTAATTTTGGATTTTTTGCCTCATGTCATTTTTAACTTCTGTTATTAATATTAGTTAAAAAGTTGCTAAAAACCGTGGCAGTGCTTATTTAGCGTGAAATGTTTGTCTGATTTTTGTTCTTTAATGAATGAGGGTTTATAATGAAAACCACTTTAGAAACACAGCTGTGAGCACTTTTTGATGACATGCCCAGCATTGCACTCCACATGCACACAAAAAGCGAACCAACAAAAAAACTTGAATTGAGAGGTCAGCACATGTTTGCATGGCATAAAAAGCAGTCTCAGAAACATGTCATAAGTGAGTAAGAGAAAACTTTGGCCTAGCCTGTCATTCTTGCCTCCTTTTTATCCTTCTGCCGTGTTACTGGTTCCATGCTGGCTTCAGTGCCTCCAAAAATCACATCAGTGGAGGTTGTTAGTGGAGTCTGAATAGAAGTAATGATCCAGTTTTTGCCTTTCTGCCCATAAGGATTGGAACAAAAGAGATGTAAGGATGAAATTCCATTAAGAGGGAAAGGGGCAAGTAGTAAAAGATTCCAATGGAATGTCAGAAATGTAGGCAGTAAGCTGTTACCTGAAGTGTTGGGTATTGTTGTTCACCAGGTCATTCGTAACTTACTGTCTGCTCTCTAATAACCAGCTCATTATTGCATCTTAATTTCATGCATTTAAGCAGCGTAGCATTGTGCTCTGTGTCTCTGCATGCTACATGCATCTGAATAATAGACTGCAGGTCATGCATGTGGGATCCTAAGTTTGATTTAAAGAGGACACAGCTGGAAAGAAAGGCAGAAAGAGCAGCTGGAGGTGCCTGGCCCTGGGCGGCTCTTCAGTGAGAGGTCCATGTTTCCTCTGAGAAATGTGCTTCCCAGCAGCAACCAAATGCCTTGGACAGCTTTTGCTAACATTGCTGATGTTTGTCCATTACACCAGGTGTGAGATCCAGCTACGTTTCCTGCTGCATATAGCATTAGAAAACATGGGTGTGTTTTTACGGTCTGGACATAGGCATTGGTTGGTCTTCAATCCCACGGTCACACCTTTCTGCATTGAGAAGTGTTGGCGTGACCTATTTTTCCCTCGGAGCTGCTCGTTTCTGCATTTTCCCTTTGGTTGTGTCAACTTCTTTTTTTTGATCAGGTTATTTTTCAGCCCTTGCTGATTCATAGTGTAGCTTCACAAATGATCGATGCCTGTTAGTAATGAGGAAGCAGTATGTCACAGTGCTAGACCAGGAGTAATGAGCAGTGGGGAGACAGAAGGAATGCCTTATGTTGGGCCTGCTATTGAATGTGGAACTTACCCCAAGCTCCTTTCTTTACGCGTTCTCTGTTTTTCATAACTTTTCTTTTATTTGGTTCCAATCCTCCTCATCAGTGTTTTGCAGCCTCTTGCTCTTTTATTAGCTTTCCCCTACCATTTCCTGTATCTCTGCTGCATGAATAATTAACAAGTGAAAATAATGAAATAATTTTCATGGTGTGATTCCTAGCCTCTGGAATTAATTCTGTGTGTTGTTGCAATGCTTGCCATTCCCTTCATCTTGTATTTATTGTGTCTGGTTGCTGAGATTGCATCTATTCATATGAGAGGCAGAGACTGACTACGGCTCTGCACAGCATGGACAAGTTCAGATTGGGGGTTTTGTGCACAGAAGTAATTTTATGTGGCAGTTCATTTTTAAAATGCTTTCTGAGTTTTATGACCAATTAATTTTTTCATACATTGGAATGTAAAGCAGCCTTGGTACCTTCATTCTGCAAAAGGTCATGGCAGCTTATTTCATAGCCCTTAATTGCCATGGAAGATCTAAGCAGAGTAATAGTTTTAAATCCTCATTAATTAGTTTGTCTTGGATCGCCACAAGTCAATTCTGTGTTACTTCTTTGTCTAGGTTGTGTAACATATATACAAAGTATACTTTGTGCATTGTATCAGTGTCAACTTTCTGCTGCTGTTTTTGAAAGGGAACTGGTTTGAAAAGAAAACCAGCCTGTGGTTAAAATTCATTTTTTGAAAACTAAAACAATTTTGCAAGGGTTTAGCTTCACCTTGATTATTCATATACTAAATTATAAGGTAATGAGGTAGCAATGTAGTGCAAATATGGGTTGTTAGTCTTAAAAGTGCTTTGTTTGGGATGTTTGTTTCAGCAGCATTTCTTAAAAACCTGCATTTGCTAAGTCAGTCTCCTTCAGGTTACTGCAGAAAAGTTCCATCTTGGATTAATTTTGACTCAGCATGCTAATATACTCAATGGTGAGGTAAAATAAAACTCTTGAAAAAAAAAAATGCAATTTTCAGACACTTGTGTTTTACTACAACTGCCGTGGCATGTGGAAGATGATGTTGGGGACATCTGGGATGGAATCCTTGTTTGTTCAGTTCATCTACTGTCTGCAAAGCCTGCTGGGGTGGAAGGGAACCCTGGCGGTAGTAAGAATGTGCTTTGTTGGAGCAGTACCCATCATGCTGATGACCGTTGGCTTATTGCTTGCTTGCGTTTTGCTCATCACTCTGTATCTGCAAATTTCCACTTGTTTTCTGCTGAATTGTAGGTTTCCAAGTGTGCTTGGTCACTTTCTAGCATGGAGGATCTCTGATTCATGACTATTTCTAGGTACTATGAGGTTGTGGCTCCCATTTAAGAAACGCCTTCTGACTGGACTAAGTGTGTTGTATTTTCTTAAAAATTTACTGAATTTGCATGCAGATTGGTTTCACATTTCTGGAAAAAAATAAAAATCTGAAGTCATTTAGTTCTCATTTGCTGTACAAATCTTTGTTAACACAGATCAATACTTTCTGCATGTGAATTTGGTTGTCTAAGATAAATTCATGTGTATTGTGATATTACTTAAAGCATGTGGTTTGTTCTGTTCTTTAGGTTATCCTTTCCTTGTAAATGCAGGATTCAGGATGGACCCAGTAAAAAAAAAATAAAATAGTTTCATGGTAATTTTGAAAATGATGCTAAGTAGTGCTTTTAGCATGAATAGTCCTTTGTGTGCACTCAAAACTAAATAAAACGTTCAATTCTGTATTAATGGCTTCCACTGTTGAAAAAACAGTTGTGTACGAGCAACACAGATGCTTTGTGTGTGCACATGCGTGTAGGGCCTTACATGTATGTGTCTGGGACCTGGGGCTGAACCTAGACCTCTCTAATTCCTGTTAAATATGATGCACAAAATTCCTCAGTGGAACTTGGAAGTGGTTGAGTTTCATTAGATGTGAAGTTTTCCTTGATTTGCTCTGATTATGTCATTAACAAGTAACTGCTGTGTGAATAAGCAGCCAGTGTAATCCAGTGGGGCAGCCTGCCAAGGTATTTTATTATAAAAATGCAGTTCTAGAAACTTGGATTTAAAAGCTAGTTGGGGAATTGCTTATTTGTATGTTTATATCCTAGGTGTACTGTAAGAAATCTGTAGCCAAATGTTTTGTTTTCTTTCTGGTCTAGAATAACTTTTGTGGCTGTTATCTCACCTCTCCTGCCCTCCTCCCACCCACACTGAGATTTTTTTATTTCTGTTGCAGCAGCCTAACTCCTGTTTTCTTCCTGCTTTCCCCCCGCTTTGTACACCTGTGATCCAGCAATCTGATTTATTATCTTCCTAACCACACTCCCGCAATAATTATAATTAAACAGATTCCCAGAGTCAGCTTTTCATTGCAAGGCAGAGGGCAAATTCCTCTCTCTGCTTCTAACTGGAAATATGAGGTAGCCAAAATCTGCAGTAGGCCTGCCCGAACATCAAGAAGAGCGTGCTGGAATGAGAGTAATGAGAATAGCTCTGTGTCAGCAGAAGAGTTGACTGTTTCTCCTGCTCCTTGCTGCCAGATGAGATATGTGGAGAGAAAGCAACTGTTTCCTCTAGGAGCAGTCTGTCTTCTTCCCCCTCATCTTCCCATAGCAAGCACAGCTGGAGGCTAATGACTAGTCAAATGGGGCATTTATTACTTGTGAAAGACAAGTGCTGCCCATCAATTCTATCCCAAGGGTAGAAGAAACACAGGAAAAGATACAGGAGCTTATTTCAAGACTGTGAGGGGAAGAAATTATGATGGCTGGTGGCTTGGGACTTGGGTAGGTGGATCAGCCTTGGTATGGGGATGTTTTAAACATAGTTGCATGCAGTTTCCTTTGCACGTGGTTGTCTTCAGTTGTTTTGGAAACTGAGATGTTGTGTTGGGGTGCTGACGAGCAAGTGACTTCCTGACAGACACGCTCATAAATCTAGATCAGAGTAACAGAACATTCTTACAAAATGTAGTGTTTTAGTATTATGGTCCTATAGTAGAGTTTCTCTCCAGGGCCCACGTCTGTCATGGCAGGAGTAACACTGGTCTGAGTTCATTCTTGCTTTATTTGTAGCTAATACGTTGATGTTGCAGTTGAAGGTGCACTGAGAAGCTTTCATGTTTAGTCACTCATAAATTAGTACTTCCGTTAAAAAAAAAAAACCACCAGAAAAACCCACAACCCCAAGGACTTTTCAGCAGTGTAGCTAAGTTCTTGTGCCTTTGAAACATGGAGGGAAAAGGAGTCCTGTTAGTAGTGCCCTGTCTTAGCTTCTCTTTTGGAGTAATAAAAGCATGCACCTAATTCTCAAAAAATCTAGAGACTTATATTTCCTTTGTTGTTGCCTGTAGACTATTAGGCTGTAGATTCAGCAACTGAATTAACTGAGCTCTTCCTTCTATTGGGGGAGAAAAAATCATCCATCTTTTCTTTTGCAGCTGCAAACGTGGTGTGAAACTGCTAAACAGAATATGTCATGGAAGCACATGTGGGGAGTTTCCTTTAGCATTCTTGCTTATAATGAAGATCTGTAGAAGGGCTTTATGGGGTTTCTTTTATTTCTCTTGTTTTGAAGTCAGAGCTGTTTTCTTCAGTATGGTGATGGTAGGAACTTTATGTTTTTTCTCTGGACTTCAAATAATTAATCACCTTGTCATTTGAAGCAATGATGATGCAGTAGGCTGGTTAAAACATATAGTACTTAGCCTACGGATCTGTCAGAGGAAATGATCTAATTTTATCTATTGCCTGAATTAAAGGAAAAGGTAAGCTTGAGCTTTTTACCTTGAGAGTTGCATATCTAAAATACTTGCAAAAAACTGTCCCCCATTCATTTTGTCCCTCTTTCAAGGAGGGTCTTGTTATTCTCCTGAGTGCACTCATCCTATTTATATCCTTGCCACAGAAAGCGAGATAATTTAACAAACCTACCATAAGAGAAGACAAAAGTAAACGTAGCACGTTGCAGGTACTAAATTCCTTAAGTTTTTCTTGCAGGGAATGTGTTGAAATTGTACTCGGCAATCTTGAGCTCTTTTAAAGAGGGGAAAAAAGGCTTCATCTCCTGAGGGGGGCTGAATGGTCGAAGCTGTGATCACCTTGGTGTTTTTCTTGTTCCTGTAATATTCTGGCATTGTTTTTGCCAGTGCCCTCCAGCTTAGGCTGAGGCTTGAAGGAATGTTGTGTGTCTGTCAACAGTTTACGGGCTGGTCCGGCCCGGTTCCATGACCAGTGGGGTGGAGGGATTTTGCAAAATCCGTGCCTCCAAAAAAAAAGGAGCAGGGGACCCCAAAATAACTAAAAACAGCAGCAATGGTCTGAGGAGAAACAAACTAACTTACTAAATGTAGTTTTGGAATGCAAGATAACACACTGTAATACAATATAATCAGAATTGAAGCTAATAAATCAAATATAATGAGAGAGAATGTCCGAAAGGTGGATAGGCCTCACCACAACACTGAGGTGAGATGCGCAGTGCAGTTGAGCAGCAGGGAGATGAGAGGAGAGCCGATGAAGAGCCGATGAGAAAGAGCACCTCAGGTGACCTTGCCAGGAGTTCTGTTTCCTCTCCGTGACCTCACAGTCCCCTGGGGAACGCAGTTCTTCTTCTCTTCTGGGCAGGTACCCAGGACTTGAGCATTAACAATTAAACTCCCAGTGCCCCACATGATGTTATGATGTGGAAAACCAAAAATCATGAAACCATGACAGTGTCTTAATAAGAGGCCCTTGGTTGAAGTCTTCACCTACTGCTTTTCGATACAGTAGAATTCAAGTGAAATAATCCATGCACTACAATGCTAATCTGTTTTCATGAGCTTTTTAGGAAGGATGATCCGAGAGAATTAGACAAAAAGTTATTATTCATGATTGGTTGAATAAGTAGGGAAGGCTATTATGACTAATGAAGTTTAAGACTTCTTTTGCTTTCTCTTGGATACTGCTGTATTAATAACAGCGTAGGAAAGAGGGCATGTTTTAAAGTAAGATACAACAAAAAACAGATTTTATTTAAACCAATTTGGGAGACAGGAGGTCAGTTTTTTCTCTTATCATGAACGTGGCAGAGGGCCTGAGTGGGTGGGGGAGGGAGGAGATGGTGAGAAGTTAAAGAATACATCTTACGTGCATTTTTTTTTTTAATGAAGTGAAGATGTTACGGAAAAATTTTGTTTCTGGTGCTCCTCAAGATAAGATATTAGAAGCCGAGTGTAGTAATTATTTATTTAATGCATTGTATAAAATGGAAGCAATTTCTTTAAGTCTGTGCTGTTTGATGCTCTCCAGTGCTGAGCATAGTGTTTGGTGATGAATGTTGATTAGAGCCATGGATATTTTTTTAACTGGTATTACTTTAAACAGAATCTCTCCGTTTTCAGAAGATAGATTTATTTAATGTATTCAGTCTTAATTTCAGGGCTCTTTTTGTTGTTAATTTAAGCAGTATGGGTTGTAGTGCTGCTTCTAACTGCATATCCTTACTCCTTCTCTTGTGCTGACTCTTGCACTCCTCTGACCCTGCAGAGTAGTGGCTCACACAGCTAAAGCAGCAAAAACCCTTCCTTTTTTTTCTGTCTCTTTTGCTCTTTCTGCAGGATGTGAGGGAAGGAATGGAAACTGCAGTCAGAGGCAGCACTGACCCGAGTTGTCTGCACAGCACTGGAGGAATGTCCAGAGCAGCTGACACTGCGTGATTGTTTCAGTTTCTCCCCAAAGGAGTGGGTTGAATAAACGCCCTATTGTTATCCAAATCAACTAGTGCACTGTGTTGTGCTGTTTAGTGTTTTTGAAAAGACATCCTGCACCCTGTGGCTCTTATACATTAGTATTTGCATAACTTTCACATCTGTAATTTTATCTTTATAAGATGAGGCCACGTTTCTGTGCTTTTTGGGTATTGGATAGACTTGACTTGGTAATAAGAATGTTTTAAGAGGTAGGCTATCATTAACCTTTGAACAAATGCTTGACAGACTACATTAAGTCTAAAGAATGCATATTTTTTTCTTCTTTTTAACAGTAAAACACCCAATTTGGAAATTTGGATGATAGACTTGGCAAAATGAAGAAAAAAAAAATTGGGGGGGGGGGGGGGGCGTTCTTTTATGTATGAACACTGCATTTAGAAAAAATGTACAAATGAAGGGTTATTTTCTCATGAAACTGAAAGCTTCTTTCCTTTCTGCACCTTGCGCTGAAAAGTGGCTGTGGTTGTTACAGCTTATAAATGAAATGTGTCAGAACAGGAGAATCATTCTTTTGTCTTTGGAGAAGTGCTGAGAATACTTAAAAGGTTTGTGAGTGTCTGTCTGAATATATGTACATAAAAATGTGATAAGTAGATGATGGTATGGTGGGTGCTGCATAGATTCAGAAAGCATAGAAAGCAGCACTCAGCCTGCCGTTTGCTAAGTTGCCATCTTGCATCTGACAGGTCACAGGACAAAACTATATTGTAAAAATACCAATTTCTGGAAGATCTATTGCTTTCACTTTGTATTTCTGAACAATAAGCTTATACTTATGAGATTGCTGGCCTTTGTCATTTACAGTGAGGTTTTAGAACTACTTGGTTGGAATGAAAAACAGATAAAGGCAAATTGGTTTTATGCCATTTTAAGTTAATGCTTCAGGATGATGTCAGGTGACTGTTTCATTTATCCTCTTTGTTCTTTTTTGTTCTGTAGCTGTTGTATATCTCTTTTAGAGTCTGCAGAGGTTGCCCTGCAGTGTGTCTTCGGCCAAGCACAGTCATACCATGACAGCTATTCCCCGTGTTACTGAGTTGCCAACCCGAAAAAATTTGGGTTGACTCATTCCATCTGTGCACAGTTGTCCAGCCTTTGGTTTTTGCTGAATTCAGTGGAGTGTTCAGCATGCTGATGATGTTGATTGGCAGAATTATTTCAAATCCCAACCTGCAGTGAGTCCATCTGTTCGATGGAGGTATTTGTGAGTAGGTTGTTAGGGTCCCATCTTGCCCTAGGGGCAGTGCCTTCAGGGATGGCCTGTGCTGGCCTACCATGCACAGCACTAGGGGAATGTAGGTGTACAGGGGAATTTGGGAACTGTCCAAGCACAGGAAATAAGTGCATTGTGATGGAAGATGATGGAAGAAAAGGAGCTGCAGCAATCAATGTATTGAATCCATTTGAAGTGTTGCTGGCTGCAGGAGATTCCATGTGAGGGTCTTCCCTGAAGTTCCCTTTCTGATCTGTGAGATCAAAAGACTAGGGAAAGCTAAGGGCTGTATCCAGACTTGTGCCACCAGCCCTTTCTGGGGTTTGTCCTGCTTGCGAAAAGAAGGCAAGATGATTGATGTGAAGTGCTTGATGGCAGAACATAACATTGTTTTGAAAGCAGTACATTTTTGTTTAATGCACACATCGATCTCCATCTGTTTCATCTGTTGCATTTCCTACGTGCACTGCCTCTTTTGTGGCCTTGCTCTCATAATATCCCTCAGATGATGGCTCAGATACAGTCCCTCAGACCTTTCGTGAGGACTCAATTTCCTTTTACTCTGAAGGTGCTAATGGTAAATATTACACTATGTTATTATTAAATATTATGTTATTATGTTATGGTAAATAAGGAAAATGGATGTATGGGAGGAATATGGAATGTTTATGACATTAATATGCAATAAAGTTTTGAGCAGATCTCTGCTCTCTGAATTCCACTGATTTCATTGCTTTAAGGAAAAAGGAGGAAGCAGCAACTCAAGGAGAGGAGGAAGAAGTTGTGGACTTAGAGGATTTTCCTGGACACATGTACTACTTGTGTATGGTGTCCCCCAGTGGTGTATGCTTTCATCTGAGCTTCTTATGAGGAAGTGCTTTATGCTGTGCCTGATTCTCTGCAGGGAAGTGTGTTGCAGGGTGTATGGCAGTGTGGACACAACGCAAAGAGGTCTCCAGTGAAGGTGGGAGAAAAGGCACTGGTTAGCATTGAGACTCCTGCTTGGCTGCCTCATAAAAACCGTATAATGGCCTGCTGTGCTGCAGGACAGTTAGGCAGATCTTGCTCTTCAATTGCAGTGCTCTTAGGTTCTGACAGTGCCATTTTAGGCCTCTCTTGGGGCCTCTGCTTTGGCTTTGAACTGTCTCATGTCCATTTGCTTAAAAGTACTGTCTCACTGACCATATTTTAGGTGCTCCCAGTTTAGAGCTCAGATGCTGCTGCTTTGCCTCAGCTCCACTGGATCCCGGGGGAGTGCTGCTTGCATGCAAACGGGGGCTGTAGGGGCTGTGTATAAGTGGGCTGGGCATGTGTTCACCAGCAGGTTCAGAAGCCCTGTCCCTTGACTGCAGCCTGACTTGAAGTGGGCTCAGTTTATGTAACAACGTGTAAAGAGTGTATGCTCTGATCGTAAAAGGATCTTTTTAATCAAGGCTGCTAAGTTGCTTAGTAACTGAGGAAACGAGTTAATGGTCAGAGTTGAACTAATAAAGTTGAAGTAGAGTACTGGTGTTCTCCAGAGCTGGGGCTGTGTGAGATGAAAGGAATAATGAATACATTCATAGGGTATGATGATACATGCTGGGGGCCAGGGCCAAAAATACAAACTTGCTGCTGCAGATAATACAATGGGTATTAGTGCTTGGAATTTTTGGTGTTGCTTCCACTTATCATTGAATAGTACGAGTACTGCTGTACTAGTATGTGTATTTTAACTAAACTCTATTCATGCATTTATATGTGAGAACTTGTGCTGTGAGATAAAGACTTCTTTCATACAGTAACTTATTTATCCTACTCCTATTTCTCCAACACCTAGTTAAGACTCCAAGAGTAGTCATGGAATATTTTGTTTATTAGGCATGTTTTTTATGGCAGAAAGCAACATGGTGACATCCATCTCTTTGTACTGGAAAAAGAATCTGTGGTTGACAGACTTTTAAATGAAAAGCTTTCTTAGTATTCCATGGACATGAAAATGTTGTTGACCTGCTAGATGAATTGTATTTATTGTTCCTTAAGATTCACCTTCATTAATATGTTTCAAGTATTGGGTGATTCAGTTTGACTGCTTTTGATAGGTTTTCTGCTAAGAGGAGACTTGGAACTGCCAAGCCTACTTGCTTTTAAATTTCACAAGCAGTGTTTAAATGAAGCTATGTAGTGAACAAAGCTGTCCCCAGCTGGGGACTGTGGTTTGTAGCTCATTCCAGACTGCAAAGCCCAATAATCAGCTTACAGAATGGAATTGATAGAAGTTTGCATCTCCTACTGTCTTATTTAAGAAGTGCTTTTTTTCCCCTTCCCCTCACAAGTTTAATAACTGGAATTAACTTTCTCCTATTAAGCAACTACGAATTGTTTGGAAGCATGATCTGTGCTTTTTGATGTCAAATACGTGCGTAAAATCCTACAATAGGGTAAAGGAGGACAAAGCTTCTTGAGTTTCTAAAACAAATAGGAAAGACAGTTAAAATGTATAGCAGTGCCTGTAACAAACAAAAACAACAAAACAAAAAACACAGAACAAATAGTGTGTGCATGTGGGATTTAATTGTGTGCATCTTTTCCGTGTATTTAAGGTAGGAGTTCCTTTGTAGAGGTCTTCAAAGAGACGCACACTTTAGTCTTGTCCCTTGACTATTTGTGAGGTACAAAGGGTGTCCCAAGTGCAAACTCCTGCTGCTTTCTGATGCCAGACTAGTTCATTCTTTCTCTCTTTCACATGCATTTCTTGTTTAAGCATGAGCATGCATGCTTTAAAAAATATATCATGCGCGGATGAACAAGGTTCAGAATTGAGGTTTTTTTAGTTGACTACTTTAAATTGTCTTGCAGTCATCACAGATCAAATTATAGCAGAACTGTGGCTTCCTGAAGATGATAAAGGAGTTTTAAGTGTGCTAAGAGCCACTCTTGAGGCCATGGGGGTGCAAATTAGTTCTAATTAGCCTATGATGGAATGTGTCATTGAGGTTTTTAAAACTTACTGTTCTATAAGGTAGGTATCCCAGCATGTTTCTCAAGATGTCTTACCGTGTTGAAATCCTCATGACACCACCTGGAGGGTTCTACTTTAAATTGCTTTGGCTTCATGATGTGTATCTCCAAAGCCAGCTGACAACTGAAAGTGTTAGAACATCTGCAGGAACCACATTACATAAACGTGCTGGCAACAATGCCAAGTCTTCCCACACATTCAGATAAAACTGGTACGGCTGTTCTATCTTCTTAATCAGCTTTGTCCAGCCATCAAGGTGATTTGTCTCTGGAAATGATGTCAGTTAGTAAAGAATGTGTGGTACCTCACATATTGGCAGGGAAATTGCCGTTGTAAGAAGCTGAGAAGGAAGAGTGGAGGAGGTTGGTGCTGAGGTTCCCTTTTGGAAGATGGAGCCTACAGAATGTCGTCAGCATCGTGGCTCTTAATGCTAACTGGTTTCAAGGTATGAAAATTAAGTGCAAAATACCATGCTGTTCCTGTCTGAACTTCAAGGCTTTTTTCTTTTCTTTCTGCAAGTAAACGATGAGATGGGTAACAATAACTGCTTCAGTGTTGCCTAGGATATTGCCAGGGCTGTGCATTGAAAGCTTACAAAACAGCGTTCCAGAAGTTTTATCTGTACTGACAAACGTAACCAACTCCACTTGCAACCTGAATATATTTTTGTTACTCGTTAAGTTCACATGAGCTCATTAAGATCTTTCCTTAAAAGTCAATTGTTATAGAAGTATGCTGAATTTATTATATTTTTGCTGTTAGTATTGACTTAGATAATTTGATTAAAAACACTTTGTGCGTCACTGCATATGAAAATTATTTTTCGTTCAAGTACAGTAGGTGAAACATCGCAGTTACAGCTCCTGGAATTCATGTGCTTTTTTGTTCCCTGGTTTTTATTCATATTAGTGGAGGGCATTAAAGTTAAGACAAATTCTTTTTCATTATTTTTATTAAGCTCCTCTGTTTTCATCTTTCATCTAAAGAGAACACGTTTTCAGTAACTCTTAAGGATCAAGGCCAAGTTCTTAGTATCTCTGTAACAGTTAACTTTGTCTGATGTTCTCCTGTTGATGGGGAAAAGGGAACTGAAACTTGTAGGTCTTTAAAATGTCATTAAATGGAGGGTGAGTATTAGATGTTCAACTTCGGTATGTTTTACAAAGTAAGTTTTTATCTTAGCCGTTAAGTTGTAGCATTTTGGCATGGGTTATTTCTGTACCTGAAAGGAATCCCTTGATAGAGGTTTCTAAGAGTCTTTGAGTATCTGCTTTTTCAGGGACAGCAGGGGAAGGAAAGGTCTTTGCTGTTAATGTTTTAGTCTGGTTATATATCTGCTCTACAGGATTGCGTTTCTTCTACAATAAACTTATTGTGTAGATTGCCCAGAGAGTTTGTGGATGCCCCGTCCTTGGAGGTGTTCAAGGCCAGGTTGGATGGGGCCCTGAGCAGCCTGGTTTAGCATTAAATGTGGAGATTGGTGGCCCTGCATGTGACAGGGGGGGTTGGAGATTCATGATCCTTGAGGTCCCTTCCAATCCTGGCCATTCTGTGATTCTGTGATTAATGATCGTGGCTCCATCGACTGCCGTCGCAGTCTCTGCCATCTTTTGTCAGCACAGTACAGAGCCCAGTGTGTAGCCTTGATCCACAGTCATCACACAAATCCACTGTCTGGTGTTCTGATACCTTACAGAGACCTTTATTAGGGTATACAAATTAAGTTGCAGGATGTTGATATTTTGGAGATATCAATTCTACAGAATCCATATGCCATTTAGGTGTATTAAAGTTCTTGGCTGTTTGGAAAGTTTGTGGTATGAGTCCGTGTATTGTTGGACATCATACAGTGTTTCTAGTTAATCACTTTTCGCTTCTGATCTGATGATGCTTTTAGTGCTGGATCCTTCCTGATACCTCGCCTGTCAATCTTGACCATAGGCACAACAACCTTGTTTTTCTTACTAGAAGGCCAGATTCCAACCCTCCTCTGTGCCAATTTTTTCAGGAGAGTGCATCAAGATCAGAGATGGTAAGGGTTTATTACTAGGACCTCTTTCAGTTCAAATGATACTACTGGTATGATGTTGATTTGATCTGATGGGATTTGACAACACCTGCAGTTTAAAAAAAGAAGTCTCTTACCTACTGATGATGCATGTACACACTGAGGAAATGAGTCACCTAGTATATATTTTCCTTGGTTTTCATTGGGGAAAGTGGATAGGAATCTGAGGAGCCTTCTGCACGTGTGTAGCAGGCTTTGACATGCACAGATTTAGTGCATGTGTGTAGGCTGTTCCCATATTCATAAGCTCCCTGAATTTGTAACAGACTTTATCATAGAAAATGAGCTCAGCGCCCAGAACGTGCTGATTTTCTGTACGTGATACCAAGTTGCTCTCTGAAGGATTTCCAGATCTCTGGCAGCCCAGATTGATGAATGTATGGAAATTGGATAGGTTAATTTTAAGAACTTTGTCCAAACTGGTGAAGTTAGCAGATGTGCTATTGCATATCCATGCCAAAATGGAAACAGGATGGGGAAAAATAGTCTGCCTGCTGCTTGTTGAGGGAAGCAAGAACATGCCTGCTTTCTCCTTTGGATCCGTGTTAGCGTGAGCTGTGGAGCCTGGGTCTCTTCTGAATTAATCTGGTGTGGTGATGAGTGACAGGGGCTTAGCTCCTCTCTGCAGTGAGTTAATGGTGGTGGCTGGGATTAGTAAAAAGCCAGTGGATGTCGTCTGCTGTTAGAGTTCATGGGCTGCATAAGCTTATAGCTTCGTGAACTCACTCCTTTGCTTTTGGATCCTGCAAACATTTTACTTTTCTGACTTGAGGAAGCTTGCTCATTTCATTTCAGGAGAAGCTCTTATGTCTTGCTCCAAGCCTGAGGCCGGTTTCCCCAGCCTCCCCATTTCACGTGCTTGGGTGGTAAACTATCTTACTGACAGATTTTCTGGGTAGTTTAGTGACCTGGATTTAAAAAAAAAAAAAAAAAAAAAAAAGGTTTCTCCACAGCATGAAAGCTAAAAGAGGAGAGAAGCTGAGCAGTGCTGCTGAATGGATCTTTGTGGTGCTTCAGCAATGCTTGTGTATATTTTTCAGAAATTTATAGGTTGGTTGTACATCTTCTAATGCAAGAAAAAAAAACATGCAGTGAAACTTGTGAAAGGTGAACCTGAGCAAACTTAGCAATTGGAGGAAAAAGGGTACAGTTCCTTGAGAATTGTCTCAATTTGTTCACTGAATCCCCTAAATCTTTCTATCTAAAGTAAGAACAAATAAAAGTAAGTAGTTCTGATATTTGTGGAATAGCGGAGTATCCTAAGTTGGAAGGGACCCACAAAGGTCTTGGAGTGAAACTCTTGGCTCCAAGTCATTTTTAGTGTTATTTGAAGTGCAGCGGAGGTGGTTTCAATCCAGCTGTCCACTGGGTTCCTTACATTTCATCCTTTTACTTACTTTAAATGTTGTCAGCTCTACAAATCACTGCTCTTCCAATTCTAAAGAATTTCAGTGTTGCGGAAGAACAAACTATAGACATTAGATGGAGGAAGATGTAAGAAGCCCATCAGGTAAACTTGTCAGAGTATATTTTATACAAATGTAGTAAAATGTCTAGGGGGAAAAAATAAGTATGTAGTATTATTTGGTTAGAGGAGAGGAGTGATGGAAGGCTGAGAGGTTTTGCAGCTGGATGGAGGGGAGGGAGACAGCTTGTGGCGAGGAGGCCTAGACCTACTAGAGTTGAGCTTTTTTGTAGTATTTCTTCCTCTTCCTCCAAGGTTTGTGTTATACTCAACCCTGTTTTGCAAAAGCAGGGAATAAAAGGGAGATGTAATAACGTGGTGGATGTATTTGGGCGCACTCCAGCCCTGTGTGTGGTACCCAGCATGTACCATATCAGATGGCACAGCAGCCTGAGTTAAGGTATTCTGAAATACTTAGGATAGTACTCCTCTACCAGTGACACAGGCCATTACCTGATGATTTGAGTTTGTCGAATAAACTGCTCTATACCTGTGCATTTTAAACCAATTATTTTTATTAAACAAGGAAACTTAATTATAGTGATGTTTAGTCTCATTGTAATAATTACAAAGGTTCTTAGAAGGATCTCAAGAGCTGTGCTGTGCTCTTGTGGCTAACCTGTTCAAAGCTTTGCTCGATGTTACATTTTTTAGGGTCAAAGGCATTTCAGATCGAACTGTGCACTTGAAAACTTGCTCTCATCATTAAGGGCAGATTGCTTTACAGTTGACTTCCTGTCCGCACCCAGCTCCTCTTACTGTATGCTGGGACTTAGGAAGCATCGGATGTTGAACTGGCCTGCCTTGAGGAAGCAACTTTGGACAATTTCTGAGCCTGAAAATTTTGAAGACTTTTGTTTATCTTTTGGGTTTATAGATAGTAGAAGCAGAAAATCCTCTGTAGAAAGTTCAGTTGTCTAGGGAAAAGTGTAAGTAGCTCAGGACAAGGGGGATAAGAACAAATTACTGTATGCAACTAATTTTGTTTGCGTGATACTGCTTTCTGTAAACAGCTGGTACTCACTGGTTTAAACATGATTGCTTTCACTTGTGAATCTCCAAATAGAATTAATGCAGAGTCTATCTCTAAACATTTATTGCTCATGAAACATTTTTGAGTTGTTAATTTTGAGAGTGGATTTTGGTTTTATGTTATTAGAATGTGATGATTGATGCATTTAGTTTGTTGAGGAAGTATGGGATAGATGAGTGGACAGTGATGTGGGTTAAGAACTGGCTGACTGGCAGAGCACAGAGGGCCGTCGTTGGTGGTGCAGAGTCTGGCTGAAGACCTCTAACTAGCGGTGCTGGGTCTGGTCTTGTTCGACATCTTCATCAGTGACCTTGATGAGGGGATAGTGGCCACCCTCAGCAAGTTTGCTGATGATACGAAGCTGGGAGGATTGGCTGACACGCCTGAAGGCTGTGCTGCCATTCAGCAAGACCTGGACAGGCTGGAGAGCTGGGCAGTAAGAAACCGGATGAGGTTCAACAAAAGCAAGTGTAGAGTCTTGCATCTAGGGAGGAATAATTGCATGCACAAATACAGGCTGGGGGATGAGCTGCTGGAGAGGAGCTCTGCAGAGAGGGACCTGGGTGTCCTGTGGACGACAGGTTGGCCATGAGCCAGCAGTGTGCCCTTGTGGCCAAGAGTGCCAATGGCATCCTGGGGTGCATTAAAAAGAGCGTGGCCAGCAGGTCGAGGGAGGTGATCCTCCCCCTCTACTCTGCCCTGGTGAGGCCTCATCTGGAGTACTGCGTCCAGTTCTGGGCTCCCCAGTACAAAAAAGACAGGGGCCTCTTACAAGGAGTCCAACAGAGGGCCACAAAGATGGTGAAGGGCCTGGAGCATCTCTCCTATGAGGAAAGGCTGAGTGAACTGGGTCTGTTCAGCCTTGAGAAAAGAAGACTGAGAGGGGACCTGATCCAGGTCTATAAGTATCTACGGTGTGGGGGGCAGAGTGGAGAGGCCAGACTCTTTTCAGCAGTGTGTGGAGACAGGACGAGGGGAAACGGCTGGAAACTGCAGCATAGGAAGTTCTGCACAAATGTGTGCAAGAACTTCTTTACTGTGAGGTGACGGAGCACTGGAACAGGCTGCCCAGGGAGGTGGTGGAGTCTCCTTCTCTGGAGATGTTCAAGAGCTGCCTGGATGCCTACCTGTGCGACCTGCTGTAGGGAACCTGCTTTGGCAGGGGGGTTGGACTCGATGATCTCTGGAGGTCCCTTCCAACCGCTATGATTCTGTGATTCTGTATTTTAGAGCAGCTGACATGGCCTTTGAGATGAATCTAGTGTGCAGCTTTGGTGGATCATATGGGTAAGGGATGTTCTGACCTAATGAAATTTCCATAGTACTTTTTTCTAAAAACCAAAAAACACCCTGTGATTGAATGTTTTACTTCCCTTACTGATGTAATTTTGAAAAGAAGCGTTACATTTAGGAAATGTGCATTTGGATTATTTTTGCAGTCTGTATTAACGTCCTTACACTGATGCATTGAGGAGTTTAAATTTTAACAGGATTAGCTTATAGGAAGAGTTGTGCTTCTAGGAGGGACGTAATTATTTACGAACTGGAAGAATACAATCCTAACAATCTTAAATAGGGTGCACAGAAGGTTTGAGGTCTGGACTGTGACCTTTGTGTTGGGATGGGGTTTTGAAATGAATACTTGTGAAATACTCTGATAATTTTGATGAGTGCTTTAGAGATGCCACTGAAAAAATTATAGTTCTGCCTTCACAGTGTGAGCACTTGGCAACAGTCTTCACATGTTGCCATTTCAGACCTTTCACTTTTCTTTTTAAATAAATAATTATGACTTAATTATGGGAGCACTAACCTATGTGCTTATATTGACTTGAGGGCTCTGGGAAAAGCAGCATGTAATTTTAGTCTTGGTCTATTTAAAAAAAAAAAAAGTGTATGTCGTAAGAGTTAAGCTACATCAGCATTCTCTTTTTTGGGAGGAGGAGACATAAAATTAACAATATCGTAACTGTGGGTTATAAACAGTTGACTGTGTTGCCTAATAATTTATTGCTATGAAAACTTTTCAGCGTGGGATATTTTTCAAAATACGTTTCACTTGTCTGGAAGATCACGTCTGACATTTTCTTGAAGAATAGGAATAATTTGCTAGAAATACTCATTTCTCTCAAAGTAGACTAAAAATTCAGTGTTGAAAAATAATTGATTTGTAGTTTTCAGGATATGGAAATTTTTTTTGCAATTGACAATTTGGAAAGTGAATGAAGGGCCAGGAACTGGGCTTTTCACTGGGGCTTTCCAGAAGTTCTCTGGCATGGGGTGCAGCAGGACTTGAACCAGGCTGGTGAGTCAGCCGCAGTGTGTGCACAGTACCTTTACTTTCTTGTTCTCCTACAGTATTATTTGATGGAATATGATGCAAAAAAGGGGTCAGTAGGATGAGAGTGAGTCACTTGATTGCGCATTTAAAATGTTTGTTAGATGCATGAGGAAAAACTTGTAGCTTTGTTTAGGGAATAGGAAGGAAGATGCTGGGGGTAATTGTGATGGTGGTATACTGATTTACAGCATGAGAAACAAGGCTCTGCATAAAGCCAACAAAAGTGTGAAAGGACCACTCCGGGATCTTCAGCTAGGGGCTGGGTTTTTTCTGTTTTTTGTAGGTAAGCCTTTATGGGTAGGCTCAGAGCTCCTCGTCCTGTTCTCTTCAGGAGCAGTGACATACATACTCAGGAACTGCTTTAAAGAAAAGAATGGCTTTAGTGTTTCCTATTGTTCTCTTCTTCTGATATTTAATTCTATGTGCTCATCTGTATTTCCATAAGCCTTAAAATTTCCTCAGGAGGTGAGAAAGACGTGACTCTGAGTATAATTAAAGCCTGTCTTCCATCATCTGCGGAGCAGTAACTGACAGCAGATCCTCCTTTCTCTGGGAGAACAGTGCAAACACTTCTGTACGCCTCTTGATGAGCATCTCCCAGCTCTGACAGTGCTGAGCTGATGCTTCTCTCTGAGTTTGCAGTTAGGCAGCAGTCATGCAAGTTACTCCTCTCCTTTTCCCTCATTTTCCAAATGCTTTGTTTATTGTAGCTTATTTGTCTTGGCATTTTGCTTCTTTCCTTAGTCCTTCTATAATATTGGAGCAATACATTCATAAGGAAATCATGGTGATCCAATATACTACATTTTCCTCTTGCTGCTTAAGTCGTGTAATATTTATAAAATTAATTGTGTCTTAGTTTGTGACACACAGCACAGGTTTCATGCTGGAGATAATCCCATGGCAAGATGAGATGGCTTCTCACCAAAATGGGATTGACTAATGAAACTGAGTCTGAAGACCAAAGCTGGGATCTGCCAATAAACTTACAGGCGATTTCTATACACCAGAAATTTTAGGAGCTTTCAAACGTGCTGAATTAATTAATTGTTGGCCAGAGTTCTTGGTTAAAATGACAGATTTTAACACTAGTTTCTGTGCAAACAAAGAATGCTACAAGTGATCTAAACCCAAGATGTTAAATAGGGAAGTACCTAACCGTTGCCGTAATTAGGTGTCACTTCAAAGCCTGTGCTAAGATTTTCCACTACAGCTTTTCAGCACTTCCACAAGTTCAGCATGCCCTGTACAGATGCTTAATTTGTATGCTGGGCCCTGTGATAAGCTATTTCTGTCGATGAGATTCCAAAATTATAGGCACTGATGTCAATGCAGATGAGGTTAACCTAATTTGGTCAAGAGAGGGCTATGCCATGCAAAAATCTTCTCTACATGGGCGCATAAAGGCCGCTGCCAAGACTGACAGGTGTCCAGTGGGTGGTGAGGAGCTTCACAGATAAATATTCTTGTTAGTGCTGCTACAATTCTTGTTTCTGTAGGAAACAATGTCAGAATTGTACTGCTTTTATTTCCTTCCACTCCACTGTCTTTCCAGGATTAACTACCTAGGTTGTGCCGAAAGTAATGCCTCCTATTTATTTCCATGGAAACTACAACAGATATAAAAAAACAAAATAATGCTGTTTGATACAACAAATTCTCAGCTACAAAATGTGATTTTTTTTTTTTTTCAGTGTAGTCACCACCATCAGCTATGCATTTTCACTAGTGATGAACAAGAGCCTGTATGCTGCACTCTTAAAAATCTGTATCAGCAGAGGTGACCTGCTGTTACCACTGCTAAAACACACCACCCACTGCCACGCTGTGCTCACATCCACTGTTTGGTTTCCATCACCACTCAGCAAGAGTTGATATATGTCAGTGGGTGCCATTTTTTCCTGTATGGAGGAATTCAGTTCCACACCTGTGCTCCATACGCACTTCCATGTCAGGCGCCATTTTGTCACACTGCTCTCTGCTGCCGTCTGTCACACAGCAACAGAATGGAACAGAATATTGGTGAGAAGGTTCAGCCTCTACTGCTGTATCACCACCATCTGCTTCTGACATTGTGGGCCAACACAGTGAAGTAGGAGGCATTACTTTTGGAACAGCCTTTGTAACTGGAACTGAATTTTTTGAATGATACTCTTTTAAATCCTACTCTCTGATCTTTTATATATCTTTTATATACTGGTTTCTTAAATTCAATTTCCATTTCGTATCGATGTCTGACAATGAACATATCTTTTTACCTTCAAAAATGGAGTATTAAAATCGGAATTGAAATCTGAGGAAAAAGATTATTTAATCTTTGCTATTTTTTAATAATCAGAGATCTTGGAATCTTATAAATATGACAAAGTGTACATCCAGGTAGAATAAGAATTCTGTACAAGTATATCGTATTTTAGAGAAGGCTGCACATGTATTAACTGTACTCCACAAACCTTTATCCAAGCTTTTTGCCTTTTTCCTGTCAATGTACCAGCTGTGAAGTGCATCAGAATTTCATTACTGTATTTACAGAGCACATTATAGAGCACTTTTCTTTGCATGTCTGTTTCCATACCTCCTTAAGTTAATCTGGGATTGCATTCATGTGGCTTCTTTGGGCTGGTTTAGCTCTGAGCTTGTAATTCTGCTGTTACTTTGTCAGCTCTTTCTTTAATGATGTTTTTAAAGCAAACAAAAAAATTCTCTGTATCCAAGAGAGAGCATTTTATGCTGACCTCTCTGTAAGAAAAGGCTGAAGCTTTTCAGTGCCTCCAATCCAGTCTAAGACTGGCAGACCTAAGGCAAGACACTGGCGAGAAGCTCTCTGTTAATGGTTCCTCTGTAGTGAGTGAGATGCTGAAATAAGCAGAGTTTTGGTGGAAAATCTTTGGATACATGTGTTGTTGGCACCCTCATGCCAACAGAATATTATTTTAGTGCAGAGACTACTTGAAGAATGCGTAAATGCGTATAAAATGTGCCAATTGTATGAAAATTCCATTATTGAACTTTATTTAATGCATTTACTATGAGACTTTTGTAACCTGTACGGGTCAGAGAAGGAGAATTTGAGAGTAGGTAAGATAGAGAAGTACAGGTAGCTCAATAAAAGGTGGTCAGCTGGCAGTAGTGCAGTGTAGCCCATAGAGTGAGGTGAGGTGTTGCAATGGCTGGTGTTGACCTGGCTTGGGGAAGGTTAGGGGTTTCAGCACCCAGTCTCATTAGAGCTGTTCTGAGTTTAACCAGGTCAGCTGCAATGGGTCTGCTTAACCAGTTCAGTTGAAATTGGTCAGCTTAGCCTGGGTGGCTGTAGGTTTAATTAGTTCTTGGGAAAACTCATGGAAAACTACAAGCATTTTGGATATGGTGCATCAGCAAGTTCCAAAATAAGTGTTTAGTGGGAAGAGTCTCCAGAAGAATTTTCACCATAAATAATTGTAGCACACCCTAACTGTATTTTTTCACAAGCTTAAAAAGTTACGTTTTTGAAGTGGAAGAAGTTGAATGTAGTTGCCTAATGTAACTTTATCTTTTTTTTTCTGTATTTCAGATAGCATCTGTCACTTCTTAGTTAAATGATTTGCTTTTTTAATGAAATGCTTGAGCATGGCCAGCGTGATCTCGCTTTGAATCTCTTTCATCTTTATAAATTCTGTGGTGACTATTTCAGTTAATTATTTTTTTTTTTTTTTCATTTGTAATGCCATTATATTATTAAAATACTGTACTGATTTGTGGATTTGACAGCACACGGTAATAACTAGTTTCAGTGTTTGACCTGGGTAGTCGTTTTGGTATTTTAATGGAAATGATCAAAAACAAGGCTGGGCTAGTTTTACTGTGAAATAAATCATCTGAATATTTTGTTACCAGCTCTCCTTAATGTATTAATCTGAAACTTTCAGCTTTCCCCCTTTAAACTTGATCTTTTTTGACAACATAATGTTTCTATATTTCTGTATCATTGCAAACAGGGCACCAGAAATGTTGATCTTATTTTATTTTTTTACCTTTTACATGTTTAGCATATTTTTGGGTCTTTACTGAATGTGTATATGCCTAAAGAAATGCTGAATTTTTATTTTGATTTTTTTCCTGTTGGAACCTTATTTTATTTTATTTTTTAAATAGAATCTGAAAATGTTGCCTAAAATCCTTGAATAAGCATCTGGTTATAATAAATGAAAACCGGTACGTCTCAATAGATGCCAATATTTTAATTTTCTGTTAACTTGTGATACTCACCAATAAGTGAAGCATGGATGGGGGCTGCCAGAAGCATTTCCTATAGCAATGCTGGAGAAACAAATTTGATGATAAGTACAAGGCAGGGGAATGCTTATAATGTTGAGGGAGGTGAGCCCACATAGTTACAGGAGCCTACCCACCAATTGGGATCCACATAGCAGCTATCTGGTATGAGAGACTACCCTTCGGTTGGGATCCAAATACATGCTACGTGGCTTTCTTATTCAGTCTGTTCGTTTCTGAAAGAGGAAGAAGCCAGGAAGCAAGTCAAAGAGCAGAGTGCAGCGACTCGCAGTGCTCTGCCCCCTTGGCTTTCTGCATCCACTTGTGGCACTGCTTGGCTCTGCTCCTTGCGTTCATGGCTCCACAAATGTGCTGTGGGGGCCCTGACTGCTTCCTGTGCTTCCTTGTTCCACAGCTTAAGTACCCAACTTAAATGGCAGACTTCTATGCTTTGTGTCTTCTGTAGATATTTTATGAAGGGTTATGGTAAGATGCAACTACTGTGGTTGTGTTTTGTGTTTTTTTTTTTTTCCTTATGTTCCTTTTCTAGTGTTGTGATATGTTGACATTTTTTTGATGTTGTCCTTCTGTGAGATTACAACCTCAGTATCTTGAATTTAGGTTTCTAGTTAAATATAAGACAGGCAGTACTACAGTCTTTCACCATTCGAAGGATGTGCTTTAGAAACAGAATGTAGCAGTTTTGTTACAGTATCTAAAACAGTTAGCTTTTTTTGTCACGTGTTACTGTTCATCTGTTTTCACATACATAGCCAGGTTACTTGCTCATGTGAAGGGTGTTAAAATTGAAACAACTCTCAGTTTGCTTCCCAGCAAGCACTCAATCTGTGTGAAGATGCATTTAATAGCGTAAGTCGGTAACTCAGAGCAGCTAAAACTTGGCCTTTGGATGCCTTACCTTCAGAACACAGTCTGTCTTGAGTGACTGGGTTGCAAGCTGAAGGCCCTGACAGCACTTGTCTTTTAATAACTGTTCTGGTTTTGTTTTTTTTTTCCCTCACCTACATTATGGACAAAAGCATTCATCTTGTATTCTGAAAACAGCCTAATTCCTTGCTGTGCCATAGACCTTTTGTGAGTCAGCAGATGCCAGTGTCCACGAACGGGTGCAGGCAGATGCAAACGGATGTAGACCAGCCCTGGTTGAGTACAACTGTTCTAAGGTGTTTCTGTGTCCAAGGTAATAAGCCTGAGTTCTGCAGACAGTTGAAAAGTATGTTTCTCCCAAATAGAACATGGAAAATGCTTAGGCGTAGACTGTCATCTTAATAACTTCTTAATTAACTTTTTTGTTGTTGTTCCTTTCAAGAGCACTTTGTAGAAGCGCAGTAGAAATTCTTGCCATCATCTCTTCTCTGGAGAGAAGCAGAAGCCTAAGTTTGGTGGATTTAAACAAAGCCCTTGCTTCCTTTGTGCAGCCCTCATGAAGGTTGTAGGAAGGAAGCAAGGCTTGGGAAAGCAAAAAATGGGGAAGTGCCTTAAATGAATCTTGAAACACAGCACGATTCTTCGCTTGGCTGAGGATTTGATTCAACAGGAGTGGGAATTCACAGTGGAAGTTTTGTGCATGAGGACTGAGCAATGCTAACACAGATGTGCAGTGCTTGCTGACATTTCTGCAGTAAATGAACTTCATTACTTAAACCATTGGAAATGGTTGCTTTTTTGAGAGAGAATACACTGAGGTAGAGCATTTCATACCCAATAACACTATATATCTTTGTCAAAGTATTATTAAAACATACATTTAAATGTACATTAACCTGCTTTTTTGTTGTTGTGGTGGTGGCTGTGTGCCCTCTCGTATCTATCTTCTGACCCCAATCATCCCAAATCAAAGAGAAAAATCTCTTTAAGAATTTATTCTCACAAAAGCTTATAAGCAATTGAAGTTCTTTATGCTGCATCATGTAAGTAGAGGTCACTGAAGCTTCAGTCAGACTTCAGACATATGCTTCTTTCTGCAGAGAATCTTCTGAAGTACCTTCTGTCATGAATGCTACATTAAAACAACCCTCTCCTTGCACCAAAACAAACAAAAACTCAGGTTATTCTAGTAATAGAGGTTACTTATTCAAAAAGGCAAATCCTCATCTTTATTGTGGAAAACGAAGGCTGGAATAGTTTGGAAAATCAGTTCCAACACTTTTTCCTTCTTTGTTTACACTTAAGTGCTGCTTTTTCTACTTTATTTTTTTATTTAAATGTCCCTTAAAATGCAATTGTAAGTAAATAGCCTCAGAAAATTGGAGCCAGATTGAATGAGAATACCGTGCTATAGAATTTATGTTCCTTGGCTGAATGTTTTTTTGTAAGAATGAGGGTTGTGTGATACAAACTGGCCCAGAGACAGATGAACTAGTTTAGCTGCTTTGAATTTCCAATAGTATATTCTTTGTATTTCTAGGAATGGAAGTGCACTACATTGGAGAAACAACTGAAAGAGTAATCACAGTTCGTGATATGAAAGAATAAGCTCTTAGTTTAAACCCTATCTTGTATTTCAGAAGAAGCATTTTAGGAATAACTTATTTGTAGATGTTTAGAAATTAAAAATGCATTCATTGATAAACTGAGATGCATGCAGCTTTGTCAAATCATTTTTCCATGTTACTCGGGGCCATCTTTGTTAACCTGCGCAAATGTGATGTTGAGCAAAAAAGATCAAAAACTAAAAACAGCCATCAAAAAAATGCAACATTGAACAGCCTGCTTACTTTAGCAAAGCTTTGTGTTTCCCTACCAAAATATATAATATCTGGCACCCTTTTTGGAAATAATGTCTGAAGTGCACACAGGGTGATCCTGATAATATGTTAAGGTAGCTGATGAATGAGGAAATAAAAAGTTGGTGGATTCTGTTCATTCTCTGAGACTGGATCCTTTCTCTTCTTTCTCTTGCTCGCTGAAGTCTGTAGTGGAAGATATCTGAAACTTAAAAACATTTGTAAAGAAAATTCAACCTTCTGGATCAATGGCTGTTGTTGGCTTTTGGAAGGCCAAGTTCTGGAGTTGTAAGCCTTGCTTTAAGATCAGCCAGCCTCTTGAGTTTGATTGCAGTGACTTGGGTACTAACGGCTGTTTATGTGTGGTAACGGGTGAATTTTGCTGCTTTAATTTCTTGTGCTTGCTTACTGCTCACTAGCTGATAAGTGGCATTAATAATAAAAATATTTGGGATCATGTGCCTTCCTTTCAGCATGGCAAATTTATTAATTAAGAAGTTGAAATGAAGAACCTTAGGTCACATCTTAAATTAAGACATAAGCAGAAGTAGCATTTATAAAAATTGGCCATTGTCTATGTATTATGAAATTCTCAAAGTCTTATTCTTAGTGTTCATAAAAATAATGGGATATTTTCCACCTATTTTCCTTGAGTGTGCTATTCAGTATTTAGCTTGGGCTGCAGCAGTGGCGACCTTTGTTGTAGGACTGCTTTTTCTTGGACTACCATCTTATACCATCTTAGTGAAGGGTGCTAGAGAGAGAGACAGATCACAAATGTTAGATGGTGAAATGTTAGATGGTGAGGTAAGGAGAAAAGTGAAGGAAAGATGGAAGCTGCTTTAGACCTTGCGTTATGTCTGATGACTTGATGAATGATAAGTATATTCTTTGCTGTTATTTACATTTCGTTAACGTTTTTTTTTTTGTGGTTAAATTCCTTGACCAGTGCAGAACAAGTAATGGATCAGACAGGACTGTATGCTAGAAATTCAAGTGCAACAAGTCACTTTTCTGTACTTGTTTGGGAAGATGACATTTGAAGGGCAGAGACCCCCACAGAGATTTAATTTCTGGGCCAGCTTACAAGTATGTGCTTGTGAAATCAGGTCAGTCTGGAAAGTAGGAGTGATTTGTGTCAGGCTTCAAAATTCTGCATTAAAAAATACGTGGAAGTGGAGATATGTGAAACCCTGCTGCATTTAGACAGGAGTATCATATCAGATCCAATAATGAAGTCCTATGAAATAATGAATGATGAACCCTATTCATTTATTGGGTTCATTTATTTCAACTGAGTTTCTTGTAGGTGTTGCTGGATTTATTTTATTTTGCTGAAAAGCATTTAAAGAAGCATCTGTAGATGTAGTAGTTACAGAGGTTTGGAAGATAATGAGTTATTCTTAAAGTTATTCATTAAAAATAATGGGACAAATGAGTACTTACAAACATACAATTAAAATTGTGACCCTGTACTTTAGTTCTCGGGATAAAAGAGCCTTGGAGATTCCCAGATATGGAAGAAATAGGATCTTGGCAAATCATGATGGCCTATCAATCGAGAGCTAGAAGCTTGTGGTAGAAGCTTGTCCTATATTACAGCTATTTCAGAATGAAACCAAACTGACAACTTGGGCAAATTCCTTAGTGGAATCTTTGTAACAACTGTTCTGAGACCCTCTTTCAGCTCTATTGATAATGAAATCTTGTGTGTGGTGTTTGTTTTTTTTTTTTAAGAATTACATGAGAAGAGAAAAGCAAAGGAAAGGATACACTCAGCAAAGGAAAAAGTGCTAGTAGAACAGTTAGTAGTGGAATAGTAGGATATGCTTTTGCTTAGGTGGATTCACAGTGTCTTGTATCATTAATTTTAAATTGTCATTGGGATGTTTGTTTGAAGACTGTAGGCAATACTGTATGCATTTCTTCATTTGAACTGATGGTAAGGGATGAACTAGATGCTGGCTTGTATGCAGTATTTGTTATACAGTGGAAATTTTTCCTCGTGAAGCATTTAAATTTTGACAACTTTTAGCCTCCTGTGGTAGGGTCCAATTCAGGAAATTTGGCTGGATGTGGCCTTAGGGTATACACGTGTATTTCCTGAGCTTCATGTAGTATGGATGTAAAGTTGCCCATAGCCACTGTGTAATCATCTGCTCTAGTTGTGTCAAACTGATAATGCAGATAGAGCCTAATGCCATTTATTGATTTTATTTATTCTTTTAGCTAACACCAGATTAGTGACTATTAATCGTCAGCGTGTCTTAAATTAGGTAAAGTGTTAGGAGACTGTAATGCTTGTAAATCTACATCCATGACAGATTATGTTTTGGGTGGATATGAACCTCTTATTTAAGGTCTGTATGTATCAGGCAGGGACCAAATGGTGCATTTTGATTGAATGCTCATGCCTATGGTTTTGGTTTGACTGGTATTCAGAAGCAGGCAGAGGGGAAAAAGCAAAAGATGTGCAATCAGTGCTCTTGGAGGAAATGATTCTTCTTGCTTGGAAACCCTGGCTGAATGGGAGAGGACATGAGGGGTGAGTTCATCTATTTCAATGTTAAGCTGAAAAAATGTATTAGTTCATAGTTCAGGCATGAGCACGGATAGCTGTGAAGATACTGTAAAGGATGACTCAGTATTGGGTGAACATGAGAGATCAGAGAACCACAACTGGTTTGAACGACTGCATGTATTAAGTGCATTAACTTTTTTTCCCATCACTTTATTTATAGTAACTTGCTACAAAAGGGTCCTTGAAATACGTTTTGAAGTTCAGTTCATTTTAGTTATTTGGGTGGCAGAGGCAAAGGGGGCCTTCTGAGTATCAGCTGGGGTGAAATCTGTTGGAAACGGGATCTTCATCAAATAAGCCCAGTGCTTGGCGAACTGCTATTTTGTAATAGGCTGATCCCGAGTCTAGCAAGCTTTGTTGCCTTAAAATACATATAATAAGTGTAATTGTGGTTTTTAATCTCCTTTACTAAATCCCGTGGATGTTATAAGGCTTTAATGTTGCCTGTGTCCTCCGGTTGTCATGCCTTCTTGTCCAGAGCTCTTGGCAGGAGGCGTGGGGCAGTGCTTCCATGTTGCTGGGCTGTCAGGTGACAGTGCTCCTGCAGCTGCTGGGCTGCAGCGCAGCCTCGCTTCCTCCTGTCCTGCTGCATGCGGTCCTGCAGGCTCAGAGACATTCAGCCTGTGGCACTGCGAGGGTCAGGGAGGGGATTACGCTTTCGGGCGATGCAATGGGAATTGCATCAGTCTGGTGTTTAACTCTGATCCTTATCAAATGGATTACTTCTAAGGTAGGTCATTTTATTGTTACGGTTTGACTAAATGGCTTTATAAGTAGTAGCCTGGGAGAAAACAACTCATTAAGAACTTCATAAGTTCTTATTTTACTTCTTTTTTTTTTTTAAACTCTAATCTGTTTTGGAAATACATCATTCATAACTTCAGATTGCATTTCTTAAGTGTTCAAACATGATTTTATGGCTCTTGACTTCTTCCTTGCTTCAAGCGGGAAGGGTATGTTTGCAGCAGTGCCAATTAGGAAACTGCAAAAGGATCTGAAATGCCTTCCAAAGGGCAGGGTTTGGTTTGCTGGTCTTCAATCTTACAGAACTTTAAAGAGTTTGTGAAAATAAGGAAAAACAATTTTAAACATAGTGAGAATAATTCAGATTAGTGTTTTGCTTCCTGGACAGGATATCCTTTTTGTGTTGTTGATTTCAGGGCTGGGGGAGTGGAAATACCAGTTTTGTTTGCTTAGGTGAAATACCGGCTACTTCTCTCACTTTGTAGACTTTCAGCTGCAGATGCTTGTGTTAAGAAAGATGTGGGCTAGCGTTCGGCAAACTTAGGAGTTCCTACTCTATTGTTCTGGGGAAAATAAGTATCCACATAATGTATATGATGGTAATAAGTGAGGGTGGAATTGGTGTCTGAAATTGAGATCAGACTCTTCACAACACAGCTCACTGCCTAGCTTGAAATTAATTCCAAAAGGAGCAGTGCAGTTAAGTTTCATGTTGTGAAGGAGGGCTGGAATCAGTGCAGAGAATGAGGGAAGTGGAAAGAAATCAGAGTTCCTTCATCTTTACATAGATGGATATTTTTATTAATACTCGAATTGTTTTGTACAATCAGCAGGAGAATCTGACAAATGTGAATTAGAATTTGTCAAACCAAGCTTTGTCAAATCTCCTTGCCTTGAGCCGTCGGTCACTACCAGCAAGGCATTTCCAAATTTAAGGCAAAAGTGGCCAGGCTTAGTTGCTAGCAAAAGATCACAGTACACTAATAAATGTTCGTTTATGATGAAGGCGGATTCTGGTTTCCAAAGTTTTACAACTGGTATGCTAGTTGAGTAGGTCATATCTGTTATACTGGCATAGTGGTTTTTGTTTGCTTGTTTGTGTTTGTTTTGCTTAATTTAGAATTTTGTCCTTATTCAGTTTGGTCAAAGATTCTATTAAAGGGAGAATAGGAGTACTTCCAGATAGCTGATAGTACAATTAAAAACTCATAGTTATGTTCTTGATCACTTAAGTGGTCGTTTCTTTTAAATATGTTTTGGTGTGTTAATCCAGTCACCTCACTTTGCTTTTGTTATCCCAATTTAATTTATTAAGTTTTCTTTCTTCACTTTGGTAAGTCATGTGCTTCTTTTGAATATGCTTTCTTTTCTGATACTTTGTTTTTGTATCTTTCTGTTAAAATCTTAAGCTTTTAAACTAACAAAACCTTAGGGAAATATTATTCCAGTTTCTGTACTTCTAAGGTGGATGAGAGGAAAGACAGCAGTCAATTACTGTTTGTCTTGGTTTGATATTTATATGAAGTAGCCACATTCAAATGTTTGATATATACATGCATAAAGTTAATCGGATTGCTTATTAACATTGCCTTCCTGAAATTAAATACATTTTCATATCTCTGGTCTGATAAACTTTTAAAATGACTGCTTTGAACTTCAATGAACAATTTACAAAATCGTAGTAGGACTGTCTTGCAGTGGCTTGCCTTTGGTTAATGACAACTCTTTCGTTGGTTTTAAGGAGCATTTTCCAGTAGTTTACTGAGTGAAACTCTGGTGGTATCTTGTGGAACACTCAGGAATTTTTAATTACCAAAATCATTATAGGAATTGCATTAAATGACAGTCTTGCTTTTGAAATCCAATAATAGTGAAAGAAATCCAGTCTAATTAGTTTGTCATTCTAGGTGCTTCTAGTTGAAAAAACGTCTTAGAATGTTAAACTGTTTCCAAGGGTGTACACAGGCACAGCATGATCAGCAAATTGCAGTTACCATAATACAGTAACTTCTCTGAACTTGTTCTCAATTTCTCTTGCTGAGAACAGTCTCTCTTTATTGTTGGGCAAATATCTTTGGCAGAAAAGCCAAGTAGGTAAAAAATATCTGACTGGCTGCGTTGCCGTCCTCTAGCTTTCTTTTCCAGTGTCTGAGTAAACAACTGAGTTGCAAAATAAAAGTTGTGCACCCCATCAGAAAGTATAGATTGTTTCATTTGGGTAGGAGATACTGATGTTTGAAAACCTACTGCTCTTTCAATTTCTTCTTGCCATTATGGAACGAGACCAGCAGTTGTTTCAGTTGGCAGCCTGAAGTCTGGCTAGTGAACATTCGCCAACGTTAAGTGCCTGACATTAATAATTGTGCTTTGCTCTGAACTGGGTGAGGGAATTGCTGTGATAAAACTGATCCTTGGAAACTTCTCTGGCTTGAACAGAGCAATCATGGAATTACAGAGGTTGGAAGGGACCTCAAGAGATCGTTGAGTTCAACCCCTGTGCTAAAGCAGGTACCCTACAATAGGTTACACAGGTGGGTGTCCAGCTGGGTCTTGAATATCTCCGTAGAAGGAGACTATGCAACCGCTCTGGGCAACCTGTTCCAGTGATCCATCACTCTTACCATAAAGAAGTTCTGCATGTTAGTACAGAACGTTCTGTGTTCAGGTTTTAGACCATTACTCCTTGACACATGTCTGAGAAGAGCCTGGCCTCATCCCTTTGCCTCCCATTTCCCTTTAGATATTTATAAACATTTATCAGATCCCCTCTCCGTTGTCTTTTCCCCAGGCTGAACAGACCCAGGTTAGCTTTTTGTGTCGGCTTTTCCTCATGTGGGTGATGCTCCAGGCCTTCTAGGAGACCTCTGTTTTTCTTAAGCTGAGGAGCCCAGAACTGGACACAGTAATCTACCTGTGGCCTCACCAGGGCAGAGTAGATGCGGAGAATCACCTCCCTTGACCTGCTGTTCATGTCCAAGATCCCACTGGCCTTCTTGGCCACAAGGGCATCCTGCTGGCCCATGGCTAATCTGTTGTCCACCAGGACACCTAAGTCTGCAGAAATCCTTTCTAGCAGGTCATCCCCTAACCTGTACTGATGGATGCAGTTATTCTTCCCCACGTGCAAAACTGCACTTGCTCTTGTTAAACCTCATCAGGTTCCTCCCTGCCCAACTCTCCAGTCTGTCCAGGTCTCGTTAAATGGTAGCACAACCTTCAGATGTGTCAGCCGATCGTTCCGGTATCATCAGCACAACTTGGTGAAGGTGGGCTCTATCCCTTCAACTTCTTCCAAAAAGAGCAGTGCTCTTTTCCCAAGTTATTAAATGTTTATGCTGTGTAGCATCAGTAGCATGGCTCTTAATAATTTTCTGTTCACTTGTGGAAAGACTTTCAGGAAGAAAATCTGTTGATAGATATTCCTTTTGCCCATTTTTCTGGCATTTTTGTATCATTGCAGGAATAGTGGTCTTCCATTTGAATTTAAATTTTTTCCACACAGATGTGAAAAAAAGGTAGGAAAAATTACTACTTTTCTGCGCTGTCCTTTGGAAAAAGAGATAACACTCTAGTAGGAAAGTCAAATTTAAGGTGAAGTTTTCAAAGTGGATGTGTGTTGTAAATAATCCTCCAACTTCCCAATTGTCTTTTTGATATGTCTTTACTGTTGAAGCAGAACAGCCCGCCCAGGTTAGCCTGTTGTTCTCATGTATGGAAAGGAGTGGAGAGTAACTTGGCCTAATTATTTGATGAATTTGTTGAATCGTTTGGAGCCCAGCAGGTATTCTCACAGGACCAAGTTTTATCCTTGTGCTTGAGAAGAACTACCTAAACACATTCGGATTGTCTTCAGTTTCAGCACAGACAATTCAGTCTGCCTGTTGGAATGGTGCTTATCTGCTTGAGAAATGCACAGAGGGTCAAGGAGTTCAGTGTGTTCTCTTTAGTTAATAGATACAAAGCTTCAGGCAGACCAAAGAAGTGTGGCACAGCTCCAGAAATAGTTTTACAGAGTTCATGTTATTTACAAAATTGAGCAAGATCAGGAAAAAGAAAAAGTAATTTTGATAGAATAATTTGACAGTACCCTTGGACTTGAGTTATTGTTTACTATAAACATGGGTACTCTTAACTTCCCTTCTGTCTGACTGTATACCACAGTTCTCCTGGCTCTGTCCCTCCCCAGCCACATGGCTTAAAGGTGTGAGGTCTGTCTGCCAGCACCCACTGGTGCCTTTCCCTTAGCAGAACCTGCTAATAAGTGATTTCCTCTTACCTATTTTATTTAACAAATTTCAGTGAATGAAACATCAGTAGGATCTCTACCCTTGTAATAACATTAGTTGAGATTGTTGAAACTATCCTACTACTTTTGAAGTCTTAGTAATGAGGTTTACAATGCAATGCTTCTTTTTCATTAGGAAACCAAACTTTGAAAGGTGATTCTAAAAGGTTTGGTTGCATAAAGATTCTGTGAATACCTGTCCCTGCAGAATTAACACACCTGTTTGTATAAGCTAGTGGGTTATGTTCTTAAGAAGTGCTCATGTGTTTGATCTGCTATTTTAGCCAGCAAATATTATTTTAGATTTGTTAGCAAATAATGCTATAAAATTATTTCTATTTTGATCAATTTCTTTGCTTTCTGTCTCAGAGATGAAGGCTCCTGTTAGTTATGGTTCTTCTAGCTCCATTTGTGCTGACCTTCCTCCTGTGTTTAGTTACAGGGTTGTACTGGACACGTCCAAGAATTAATGTGATAGGCAAGTGCAAACTGCAGATTTGCATTGAATTCCATCACTGATTGTGCTTAATCGATGATATGAAATGCTTCAGGCTACTGAAAATACGTCCAGCTGAGATTTGCTGAAATTCTAAGGTCATAGGAAGAAATTTGAACACGTTAGTGGGAAATCAGTGTTGTTTTCTGACTGATGAGCTGTATTGCTAACTTCTCTGTCAGGACAGGCACATTGCTGTGTGAATTGCTGTACAAACATATTTCAAGGGAAGGATGATTTGCATTGTTTATAATCTTCCAAGGAAACATGGAACAAAAGCTAAGACAGTATAAAAGTGCTGTACAGAGAGTTCTTCCTTGTAGTTTTTATATAATAGCTAGTATAATTGGACCTGATTTAGAGGCAGGTCTTTGGTCATTTCTGTAATTAAATATTAAGCTTACCTTTGGGAAAAAACTTCTCTGATTTCAAGTGCAAAGTTTTGTGGCTTTTTTTTTCCCTTCCTTCTTTTAGCATAGAAGTTACTTACTTGTTTTAATATTTTCTGGGTTTGGAGTCGTAACGCATCAGTTACAGAAATCATACTGATAGAGGTTATTAAGCTCTAGGCTTTCTTTAAGTACATTCAGTTTGCACTGTAGATAGATTCTTGTAAGCAGTTTTGCCTTTCTTTACTTCCCAATAATTTCTTTATTTATTGTAGTTCTTCTCAACAGTCAAGTTCTGTTTTTCTTGCTTCTTCACACTTTCTGGACTTGAATGTTTTTGGACCTGTGGCCCTGGTGTAGTGTTTGCTTACTAGGGAAGGAATAAATAGGTTCCTGCATTCACCTACAGGTTGGCTTATATCTGAACTTCTCCAAGGGATATGATATGTCCCTTTGGGACACCCAGGACTGCACTGTTCAGAATGTAATTAAGCGTGCTGGGCAAGAAAAAAAAGCAACCTAACAAAACCACCTAAAACCCTCTTGTGTAACTGATGAAATTGAACTGTGACTGTGAAGGCAATCCTCTGTTTTTAGGGTCAAGATAGCCTTGATTTTGGCCCTGTGTTGGCAAATGGGAGAAGAAATCACTAAGGAAAGACATGAGTATGATGCTAGCTTGTGCCAAGTTCTAAAGGCTACATGATGCTGGTGTTGTGTAACTACATGAACATTTCCCCTAGTTTTTAGCTATTGCAAGTCCAGTTCATCATATTCTTAGTGATTCCTGAACTATAACTGTTACCACATCAGCTTACTGTTTCTGGAGCTCTGAAACCAGTTTTGTGTAGGTTAAGAATTGCATCCTTGTTGGGAGCCTCTGTGTGTTGTGTATGGACAGCTTAGTGAGTCTTTTAGACATTTCTTCAGAATACCTTAAACGGGTACCTTGCTTGGCCTACAGAAAGTGCTGTGGAAGGTGGAAGGAAAGAAATGTGCCATTCACATCCTGCCCTGCAGAAAATAGGTGTAATCCCTGGGATTACAGTAATGGTATCATTCAAGTTCTTTTACTTCTGAAACTATTGTAGCTTTACAAACTGAGTTAACCCATGGGTAAGTAAGTAAGCAAGGAACTGCCAGTATTTGAAGTAGAAGGCTATGAGAAATGTGTATGTGTAATTAATATTAATATTTCATTTTTAAATTGAAAGAGCAGTAATTTCATTCTAACATGAATAAAATATCCTTTTTTTGTAGAGACGTGGAGCCATTTCCTATGACAGCTCTGATCAGACTGCTCTGTACATTCGTATGCTAGGTAAGTGTACCAGTTTGTGTATTGCAGAGATTTTACCATTGTTATTGCTTAGAAAAATATAAGAAGTTTATATTTGAGCATTGTACTTTTAAGCTTAATAATTCCCTTTTTCCTGGGAAATATTCTGGTTAAATTCTTTAGAAAAACCATTTAGTGTTGATTTGAGTTTTTTGGTTGTTTAGCTTTTAAAATTTCTTTAATTTTTGAGTTAACTATTATGTTGAATACTTTGTTCATGCATTTAAATAAAAACAAATTATGGTTCTTATTAGTGTAAAGCATTTGGTAGAAGTTTAGTTTTACGAATAACTCTAATTTATTTGTGATGGATCTTTCATTCTTGTTATGCAATTTCACCTCTGTGTGGTATCCTGGTTAAAACTGTAGCTTAGAGAATATTTATGTGTGGAAATTACCATAAACTGCAGAAAATTTCAGTACTGAGGCTGTGAAGTGCTCAAGGTGCTCTTCAAATAATGGTACGGTTTTTAAAAATACTTCTCTTATTAATTCTAGAAAATGACTTGAAAAGAGAAAGGACGCGTGACAGGGCTGGTAGCTTAGTCAGCTTTCTGAAGAATGTTTCCAGAGTAACAACTAGATAAAGCCAAATTACAAAGAAAGGGCAGTACTGGGAGGAGCAAGCATCAGGGGACACCCTCCGTGTTACTGAGTGCACTAAGGACTCAATAGAGGCTAATAGTTGAGAGGAGAAAGCTGCAAAGCTCCTGTAGATGATCAGAGGGACTCTATATGCTCTGAAGTCTGTTTCACTGAGAAATTACAGTGCTTAATTTAAGCCAACTTCAGCTACGATTTTGTGTTGAAATGGACTATGAATGCTTACATGTCTTCTGCAGCTCAATGAGACAAGCAGCTAGTGATGATACATTCTTAACCTGTTTCGACTAGATCAGCCAGAACGTCTTTTTTTATGCTCTTAGTTGTTTCAGTTCAGTTGCAATTTGTACTTACCCCAGTCACCAGAAATTCAGGACCACATTCTCTATGAATTCATAGTTATAAGCTACATATGTAGACAAATACGTATGTGCATGTAAAATGCAGCTTGGGCTTAGTGCCTTTTTATTTTTCAGTCACTTTGTTCTTGATTTTTTTTTTTTTTTTCATTTCAAGTTTTTAAAGCTATTAATACTATAGCACTGTCTAGTAAAGAACCTTTAATAGCAGATTGTAATTTAGAGAATTGTTTAAAAAAAAAAAAAGTAGGAGGACAGATGACGCTGGTTTCTAAGTGCTAATTTAAAAAGTAGCTTTTTTTGAGGGGATAGAATTAGGTTTATTTCATATTAAAAAGTCAAATGGTTGATTTTCAATCATCCTACTTGTGAGACAAACGCTAGAATTCTTCAAAATGGGATTTATTTTTTTTTTAACTCATCTGCTAATGGTGGACGTTCAGCTTGTAAAAAAATGGTTCTTTATTTCTGGGGAGAATAATCTTCAGCTGCTTTAGAAGCTTAGCTTAATTGCAGCACCTAGTAGTTAGGCCTAGAATTCTGCAGAAGAGTTTGATCGCAAAACTCAACTGAAACTAGAAGAAAGCAAAACATGATTTTCTGTGGTTCCTAGTGTGTGCACATGGCTGAACTGAGGGGAGATTCTAGTATGATTTGAAATCTTTATTCGCTGTGCTAGTAGGTAGAACTGGGATATATTCAGGGTGTGTGCAAATGTGTTGAGTAAATTGAATTTCACTTGTTCTCTAATTTGATTTAATTTATTAGGTTATGTGATAATGCTATTCGTGACGAGCTCCTAACTCTTGCAGACATTATTGTTTAATAGTGACAGCTACTGAGAAGCAGTATGTCTTTTAAAGGAGTAGACCTCTAACTCCTGCTGGGGGATGGTATCAATAAGCAAACGAAAGATTGCTCATTAGATGTTTGAATCAGGGTGTTACGCTCTTACTATTTACTTGTTACTGATAACTTTGTTTCTCCGAATACGAAGTACGCTGTCCTGCACAAAATAGCAGTTGTTTACCAGAGTATTGTTGTATTCATAAAGGGATTATAAAAAAAGACCAGCCTGAAAGCTGAACAGTTGGATGCATCAGTATTTAGAAACATTCTTATCAGAACAGATTGAAAGATGATTATATTTAACTAGACTTTTTATAAGAAACAAGATTGGATTCCCTGTACAGTACTGTGAGGATTTTCTTTTTAAATTTTACTCCTGTTAGCAGAGGACCTGTAAGAAATCCTCAGCTGTAACTTTATGGGAAGTTACACAGTTGTAAGAGGTATTTTACTTCGTTGGTTGCTATTACAAACAGACCACATCCACTGCACCTAAATAAGGTATCCACTGTAGCAGACCAAAGTAGACAACTGAAGTGTATCTAGGACACTTTCTTCTGCATCTGTTTAGATGAATTGGCTGTAGAGTTGCTTCCTTTAATGTCCTCTGGCTGTTCTGACTGGAATCTGATGGAAATTCATTTGCGCCAAGCAGGTAGAAATTGCTGTAGTATGACAGAGTTTCCAAGTTCAACTAAAAAGATCAAATTTTAGGGGCAAGATGAAATAAACTAACAAGTCCCACAAGTGTCAATATAAACAAACAGCGTTGATGTTAATGACTCATCTGTCATACTCTGTTCCCAAAATATATGCTAAGCCATTCCTGAGTGGCTGACTTGCTATTTTAAAATATAGATACAGATGCAGCATTGTAGAATTTTTCTTTTAAGACCTTGAATAGGCTAATATATGTATATCACCTCAGTCAGCTATTTCTCTCAAAAGCTATGAGAAATCCCACTGTTTCCTATAACTGCTTCCATGTAACTTGGTACTTTTTTTTTTTCTTTTTTTCTTTTCCTCTGCTTTTGTTTTCTATTCTTCCCGTAGTTGTTTTGTACTGCCTGAAGGTTTTAATAGTGTGCATGGCCTGGAATGAGTGGGGCATTGATTGCTTGTATTGGTGAACACGCATCTCAACTAAAGCTGGAACAGTATGCCCTGTTTTAAAAAATCATGATTGCTTTAACTTGAAATCACTGAAAGCAAGAAATGAGTAATTCAGGGCAAGTTCTTTTATGGTAGCAATTGCTGTGTTGTATTGCTTTTGCTTTAATTCCAGCATATTCAGCTGACCTGTCATCTGTTTCTTCAGCACGTTTAATAGCAGCTTGGATCTATGAAGCTAGTAATTCTTTCTGGAAATCCTGTGCTGCACATCTTCATGCCTTTAACTTGAGTGTGAGTGGTTTACCTTGAGGTGGCTTCTGCTCCCAGCTGTCCTCCGTGATCTGAGATTTCATCCCCTTCTCCAGAAGCCCTGGGCAACCTGAGCAGCTACTGCATGGTTACTGGTTCAGACTGCGAGATTAGGGTAGCATGAAATACATGTTGTGTAAACTTAACATGCAGGGATATAAACTATTGTGTATCAGCAGCCTTGTAAGTTTCAAAGCTGTCCTTGCAATGCGAGCAAGGGTCTGAAAGAGGGGTTAGAAGCTAAAAGAGCTGTCTCCAGGTAAGTTTTGCTAAAGACCTGATTCTTTTTCAGCTGTATCTGTCAACTTTCCTCTTCCACATTCTTTCTTCCATTATTTATTCAGCCTTCAAATCAGTTTTTCACTCTGTGGCTTATGTCTTTCGAAGGAAGGAAAAAAAACCTCTGCATAGAACTATTCTGTTTAAAAAAAAAAAAAAAAAAAAAAAAAAAATTAGTTGGATACTCAGGCAGCAGACAGTGTGTCAGGTCTGCCTGCAAAATCAAGCTTTGAGCGGAAAGCTGAGAAACATATTAAGAAAAATCTTTGGAAAAAAAAAATTGTTCCTGGAAGTCCATTAACATTATAATGCTGGACTTGAATGCATTCTCTAAGAAAACAGAGGAGTTACTTCAGAGTGGCAGAAATAACTGTTAAAGAGACACATAACAGGAGAGCTGTTATCTCTACCACTCTGCCCCACTAAGGAAATCTACCTGTCAGCATTGTGATCTGTTGGTATCAAAGCATTTCATAACCACTTCAATATTTTTTTAAAAGGCCTAATAAATAGCAACTTCATAAATTATCTTGGTTTATGTACTGAATTTAATTATCTTTTATCTGCTGTAATAATAACCAGCGTTTATGTTGGACTTCTGTTGCTGTTTGAAAGAATTACGTAAGTGTCCTTGTATCTGGTAAAAGTCATCTTCAATCTGAAATGTTTTGCACCTTTTTTTTTTTTAAAGTTACCTGTGATGACAATCATGTTTTTCTTAAATTTATTTCCAAGTCATAGGGTTACAAAATCTTTACAGAATTTCTCTACTAAATCAGTGTGAATGTGTTATGCTCTGAGCAAGCACAAAGTGGGCACATTTGGCATCCATTGATCTCAGCAGGTCAGGTCAGTTGAACCGTGAATACATAATGATGGTCAGGTACTTCTGGATGTTTGGGACTAATTACATATATGCAGTTGAGATTAGTATCGTTGTGCTCTTCTGCTTTTGTTTTGACCCAGTAGGAATTTCTGTTTGGTGTACTGTGATAAATTCCAGTCCTGGAGAACTGATAATTATTCCAGAGTGCCAGAATAAAAACAAGCGTGTTCTGAATATAACTCCTGGTAAAAGCAATAGTCTTACTCTGCTTTTATTTTTTTCTTTCCTACTCAAAGTCCACAACCTTGTGAGCTTTTCAGGAGAAATGGGGCTACTATTATTCTAGCTGAATTGTTAGGTGAGGCACTAGCTAATAAAACAAGTAGAAAAAAGCACAGAGAATTTTTCTGGGTATTATTTGTCAGCTGAACTTATTTGTTTTGTAGTTTGCTGAGCTCTGTGTTAGTCTCCATGTGTTTTTCTGTGAACCTTTCCTGTTCTCAACTCTTCTAACAAGTAAATTATTCACAAAACCCTTTGTATGCTGCCCAAAACTATATGCTAGTTAATGTGCAGGCTGGTAAAATTTCAAAGGTTAAGAATGCTTTGAAAAATAAGTGCCATTCACAAAAGCTGTATCATATTTTGTTAAAAATCAGCTCAACTGCTCAGTGCAGCTGGTGTGCTGAAAGGTCACGCAGCCATAGCTGTGACTGATTTGTCAGATAAATAGATGTGATGGGTAAGGAAAATTGCGTTTTCCTTTGTACAAACCGATATTTTCTTACACAACTATTAACGCGCTCACCTCTCCTTTTCCTAAGCTTCCTGTCTTTTCCTTTTTATTCGCTCATTTCTCAAACAACATTCACCAGCTGTCTTTGGGCCTGACTGAAGAGTTCTACAATTTGCTGCCTCTGTATTGTCTGGAAAAAGACGAGCCTCTTCATCTCTGACCAGATGAATGCTTGAAATCTTTATAGTTCATTATATTGTCAGTGGTCTAAATGATGGTTTTTACAGGTAGTAATAGACCTTGCAGCTTATTTTACCTTGCAGCTCTGTTAAGTTTTTAAGTTTCAAGGAGGAAAAAAAAAAAAAGCAACAAAGCAGACTTGTGTTTGGCATGTTTTTACTGAAACAAAGACTCTAGACTCCTTACCAGGGAGCCCGCTGCTTATCTTTTGTGCTGCTTCCAGCATGCCTCAGAAGATAACATTCATGTGAAATGTGTCACTATAGATACGTCTGTGTTCATAGATACTTATCTCTGGAAATATATTTGTTAAGTGTGAAAAGCATGTCACTAACATTTTGGTCAGTATCTTCGTGTATCTTCTGATTTAGACTCTTATAAGTTAGCAAGTTGCAAGGAAAAGAAAAAAGCACAATAGTAGCGGTTGCTGAAAATTAAGTAGCTATTTTTTATTCTTTTTAAAACCAATCCATTTCTTGCATTAAATACTTCTGATTGATAAGAAAATCACTGTGTTTGAGGAGAGGAACATGATACCCTTGTAGGGTTTTCATAATAGAAACCAGAATACTGAAAAACAATCTGAAATTTCACTTTATTTTCTGTTAGGATCTTAGAGAGAAATACTGTTGTTTGATCCTCAGGTTGCCCAAATTTGTCATTGCTGAAGGTTTTAAAGTGAAAGTTTTTCGTTAAGCAGATTACTTCCACTAATGTATGTAACTACGTTATGAAAGAATACTGATCAGCTTTCAGTTGGTTTAATAATAAAAATTAATAATTAATAAAAATGCCTAAATAGAAATCAGCGAGCATGCTAAAAGATTCAGGTTAAGTCTAAACTGCAGTGCAAAATAGTTTTATAAAATTTTAATACTGAGTTTTGGTATTTTAATAGGCTCATGTGTAATATTCAAACAGCTGAGCACAAGTAAGTAAATGCTAGTGGGAAAGCATTCTATTATGTAATGTAAAACCATATTATTATTAGCTTCTTTGCTAAAAGCTACCATTTCTAGAAGCTGAATCTTGTACTATACAAAATGTTTTTGTTTCGTGTGTGTTACTGAGGAACAAATAAACTTTAATGTTGTTTCCTGTCATATCAAGGTGCATTTTTACCATACTGGTGTAGCAAGCTGTTCCTAATTTCATCTGAATGCTTATCACATGCTTCTGGCAACGTATGCATAGGCAGGAGAGATTTTGACAAGGAAGCATGCAGTTGCATGTTTAAAAAGTCTTCAAACTTTGTTTTGAATTTCACCTTAAAACGAAAAGCATTGAAATAGGCCTATTGTTTGAATAACCCTATTCCATTAAGTACATGAATCTTTACCCCTCCAGGCTATGTTCATTTGCATTTTTATCTCTGCCACTCTTCCACACTTTTATTTCACTCTTGACCCTGTTTCTAGGAGATGTGCGAGTAAGAAGTCGGGCAGGATTTGAAACAGAGAGAAGAGGTTCTCATCCATACATTGATTTCCGTATTTTTCACTGTAAGTATTTAAAAGCAGATGAATGACAAATAAACAAAGGCTTCCATTAATTTTAACTTCTGAGCCTATACAAATAAAGATAGCACCTTATATAGCAAGACCATTCCTTACACTGCTTACACTAGGAAAATCTTTCATTCTACTTCCAAAATAGAATAAGAAAATCTTTACTGCTAAATTACCGTTTCTAAAAACATAGTTTAAACTCGTATTTATTGAGTTTAGATCTGAATCCCTATGGAAAAGAAGACTTGCATACCATTACTGATCTGTATGCAAACTACGGAAGACCCAGTTGTTTGAGAAGAATGCTTTCCTGCTCTTATCAGACACGAGAAGGACCTGGTGTAGGATGGTGATTGAGAAGAATTCCAGTAGATTTCAATATTCTCGACCTAATCATAATCAATTAGTGTTTCATTTTCTCAAACATATAGATAGATCTTAGTTTCTCATAGGAAGACAACTCCAAAGATTAAAATGTTGTAAGAAAACATCTAAATTTTCTTGATTATGGGTTATAGGGAACTTTTTCCCCTTAGAGAACTGTTACAAGAAGAATAATTTCACTTTTATTCCTCTATATTGCAATAGCCTGATATATCAATACTTGTAATATAAAAGCTGCAGTAATCACCATACCTGAGTAATGCAGCACAGTGGAAAAAGATTCAAATGTTAAAGTACACAATATCAATGTATTGTAGTAAAGAATCTACACTGACACTCTGTAATCACAATTCTGAATCATCTGAATGCAGTGATGGAATTTAGGAAAATTATTTCACAATAACAAGTGTGGTTGTAATTATCTTATTAATGAGTGGCAGAAACTGTGCTAATTTTCTGATCTTACTTTAAGTTGCTCATTTCTAAGTAGATGACTACTTAAATCTAAAACTTTTAAAAGCGTCATTCAAAAGTTAGTTTCATAAAATAGGTGAGAAAACAAAGTTTGAAGAGTATTTGAAGAGGATAAGGATTCAATCACGGATCCTGATAATTCTACTGAGAAAATAAAATAACAAAAAACCTCCATAAAAATAGCATACTGTTTATGAATTCTATATAAAGACACAGTTATGTGACATTTCGTGCTGATAAGGGAAGCTAGTAACAGAAATACTAGGAGAAAAGCATGTTAGAAGGCAGTCACGTGTGATGTTTTCGCCATTGTCAAATGTGTTTTCTATGGTGCTCATCACTCTGCTTCCATCCTGACAGTTGTGCATCAGGCAGATAAGGACAAGGATTTTTCACACGCTTTCTTCTTGCTCCTACTTGTTCAGGCACAGGGAACTGACTTTTAGCAACATCAACTGTGGTGTCTGATGACAGCAAGGAATGTTGCTAGGAGGCCTAAAAATTCTTTGCCTATAACTTTCCTCTTGTGTCAGCCTCAGTGGCAGCCTTCAAAGTTGCCATATTATAGCCAGATTTTTACTTAAGAATGTGCTTTTAACTTAAGAATTATGGTCTGTTGCAGAGTTGATCTGACTCTTGCTACATAGAGTTTTCTTTCCAAGAGAATAAGGAGTTAATCTTATGGTACCACTAAATTATCTACTTACTTAGAGATTTATTTTTAAAAAAGAAACGAACCTTAAGGTGTTTTCTTTTTCTCTGAACTGCTAATCCTTATCAGTGTTTCCCTAATAGTTTTAAGCAAAAGACTTGATCGACTTGATTCTTAGCATCCTGCTTATTTTCTCTTCTTGTAACTCCAGAAGGATTTTTTTCCCCCACACATGTGGAAGAAAAGCAGTCACCATAGTAGAGGAGCCAGTTTTGCTACCACGCTCTGCTTGGAGCAAAAACTGGGCTGAAATGGTTCTCTTTTGCAACAAAAGCAGACTAAGGCATCCGAGTGTTGTTTTTTATGTTTTATCTTTATCTGCACAAAAGCTGTATACTGACCACCAGTATTGCATGCATACGTTTTCTTCACGGTGTTTGTAAAATTTCACTGTAACTTTCATTACTCTGTGATTCTAAAAATTTTGCAATGATCGTTGCTTGCCTTTTTTACAGATGACGCCTTCTGCCCATCATGCACAGTTGTTGAAGCATTGTTGACATTTTACATTTTGCTTACCTCATTTTTGTCCTCGAGCATTGTTTTTGTTTTTCTCAGTTCTGTCTTGTGAAGGAATTTCAGAGTATTTCAGAAAGTTGAGCTAATGAACCAGTGACCAGTTTTCTTCCAATGTTTTATTAATAGACACTTAGTCCAAAATTTTATTGAGAGGCTGGAAGAGCAGTGAGTTTTAAATGTGTGACTTTATTTTCAGGAAGCTACTGTTGGTTTTTATTCTTTTGTCTTCAGAAAATAATCCACTCTGTTTTGTAATGTTTTTATTTGCAACTAGAACTTATACTGTTAAATAAAATAGTAAAGTTTGTTAGCACTTAGCTCTTAAGGTCGCTCCTGTTTCTTAAGGTTGTAAGCTTAGTGTCTGTGCCTTTATCCTCTCATTTTGTAACTGTCACATAAATATTCAAGTTCATAAGTTGGCTAGAAGTATACTTGTTTATAACTTTGTTTTTTAAAATGATTGCTGGAAAAAAAAAAAAAGAACACCAAACTTTTTTGGGATGGTAGCATGAAAGAGATCCATGAAGAATATTAATACGAGATCTGACTATCAAACTATGTCTTTTGGGTGGCAGCTTTTCTTCTACACCATTTTCTGTTCCAGAAATCACGTTTCGATAGCTCATTGCAGGAACTTATCAGACAGCGTAGCTTAATAAACAGTTTTTTGTTTGTTTGTTTGTTTGTTTGTTTGTTTTTTAAACAAGACTACATTCTGCTTATAGGGAAAGGCAGGATTGTGTTCCTCATGTTGGTTGGTAATTGGTTAACACTGTGACATCAATTAGTAGTTTCTGTTACTGTGATCTGTTGATTTATGTTTCTTTGGGACCATGGACGTATCCTCAAGTTAGCAGCTAAAAGCCATGGATGCTGAGAGAAGAGAGCAGCCATGTAACTTTATTCCTCAAAAGTAAATCATGTTTTAAATAGAATGGTCCAGTTTTGTTCAGTGGATTCAGTGTTTGTTTGTTTTTTTTACTGTTGCACAATGAACTGCATACACTTCAATGGTCTTTTACCTTATTGAATATAGAGCACCAGATCTACATTGCACTTCTAAGGTAACAAGTTTGGCAGAGTACTATCCAACAATCCTCATGTACTGTTGGGTTTTTGGAGAAGTTATTGAAAAAGTGGTTGCAGACCGTTACAAATATGCTGTAGTTAATGTAGTTACTTTTAAAATTGTTTTAAAATTATTAAAGGTATCATAAATAGTAATTCAATCTGTAATGTCCACAGATTGTTGACTAAAACCTGCTGGAATACAAAGTCTTTGCTGGAGTAATTGGTGGGTGATAGTGTACAAATATTGAATTTTTTAAAAGCAGCAAACAAAAAATAAAGATTAAGGTTTTGTTTTCCTGTTACTGAGAGGTTGTTAGTAATGTTTATCTTTTTATGTATTCATGTTTGTGTGTATATAAAGACACTTAAGCTTTGTTGCTTGTGTTGTTGAAGCTTCTCTGGCATGCACAAACAAAAGAATCTGTGTGCTTCCATCACTCACTGTTTTGTCTAAAAAAAAAAACCTGTGCTCAGCGAAGTGTGCAGTGTGTTACAATGGGGGAGCAAAGCCAAAATGATTAAATAAAATAGCCAAAATCTTGGGTAGTGTCATATGCAGACACAATTTGAATTAATAGCTCCAAACTTCCTTTTTAGGAAAGGGTTGTTGAATATAGTCTGGAAGAACTGGATAAAAAAGAATGCTTTGGTCTTGTGTAGAGGAAGCATTTTTTCTTCTTACCTTTAATTTTGCATCTGCACTGGAACAGATGAGATCTTGTCAAAAGGCTTTTGAAATTCTCTCTTGCCACTCTAGTCTGAGCCTACGTGTGTATGGCGATGGTGATGTTGCCAATGTGTGGCTCTACTTGTAGATTCCATAGCTAAGGTAATGTCACATCTATGAGTTAAAGTATCTAGGAATTAAGAAATGGTTCCTGAATAAATCACAATGTTTCTCTAAACATCTATCAGTGACTCGGTTTTAATCAAATTGTGCTCGCTAATACAGGGCTCTGCATTTGGGTAATAAAATGTGATTGGATCTCAGTGGCTCCATGATGTGTAGACAGATGTTTTCTCTCTAGTTGGATATGTAGCCTTTTTATGTAGTGGAAAGGAAAGAAGGGAAGAGCTCAGGTGTCTTTCATCGGTGATGGATGAATCTGACACTCTTTTTGAGAGTAGAGTAACATGAGATCAAGAAATTATGGAGATTTTTTTTGGTATACCGTTTTCAGATTGTTAATGTGGACTCTGCAGTTCAGTGAACATTTTATTTGTTACTCTGACATCTGATGCAAGTATCAGCATCTGCTGCTTGCAGTGGTGTTTTGAACTTGCTCAAAAAGCACTAAAAAAGATATATCTTGGATGGTGAACTTAGACTTGCTTTAAAAGAAAGATCAAAAGTAATGTAAGAAAGAAGAGTTCAAGTCCAAATCAATTGCCTTTAAGAGTTCTGGCTATCTTTCTATAACAACACTTGATCATGCTTATACCATCTAGAGGTTGAGTTAAAAATGAGCAAAATCCAGATTGAGTTGAATGCCTTCTTTTATTTCATGAAAAAATAGACGAAAAAATTACCTAGCTGCATCTTTTGAAAAATAAAGGTGTTACTCTTAAACGTCCTGCTGTGAAGAATGACTAATTTCACAGCAAATCAAGTCATTCAAGATCATGTATGGTCAGAGATTGAAAGATGAGGTTCTTTACCTGTGAAGGTAGCAACAGTAAATACTAAAAAGCATGCATGCACTCAAGAGGTTTCTCTAGAAGTTGTATTTCTATATATGCAAAACACATTCTGAAATTGGCATCTAATTATTCAGTCTGAATTGTTAAAATAATTTTTCTCTTCCAGTTGAGAGTTTTACTTTCATGTAGTACAGCGAACACAGCCACAAAAGGAAAGTTGCAAAAGCCCAGCCAAATGAAAATCTTCTAAATACAGCGTTGGTCAAAAGAAAACAATGAAGTCAAAGTACACATGAGTTTGATTAGGGAACATTTCAGGGTAAAAGCTTCTGGTTGAGAGTACAGGACAGATTTTTGTTGTTGTTTTTGTTTTACTATTCTAAGTGATTATTTTATATACAAATATCCTTACAAGTTTCTGTGGAATAGCATGTGTGCTCTGGAGTCTTGCACTGATAAACACAGTGTTCTATTGCTGAGGTAAGTTTGTCTTCAGAGGAAGATACAATCACATTCTTTTTCATTTCTTTTGAACTTTTTTTTTGTATGTTTCTTCTCCAAGTGATTTATTTTGAAAGTATTACTTTCTGCCAAACTTGCCATCATAAAAAAATATGGGCATTCTTTTGTTTGCATCTCTGCTCCCAGCTTGACTTTTCTAAGTACGCATGCAGACTTTTAAAGAAAGAATAATCTTTTTTTTTCATTTTTTTTTTTTTTTTTTTTTTGGTCAATAATAGTGTGCTACTTTTTTACATTTTTTTTTTCTTTGATTTATTGTGGTAGGAAAGGCCAAAAAGGATTACTTGATCGTTCTTTCATTCCAGTGTCATAGAGCTGAAGAATTCTAGAACACAGAGTGATTTTTTTCTTGGAAGACATCAAGAAAAAGATCTGGTGCTGGTCTGGAGTACATTATCCTTGTTATGGGAGAAGACTTGAATCACAAATATATTGTGTTCTTGCTTTTTCTCTCTGAGAGCCACAGTGTCTTGATTAACGCTGGGGAGGCTTCATCTTGACTCATCTTTTCAATGAATATTAGTGTATTCTGATGATAATTCCTAAGTATTTTGCTTCAGTGAAGCTTAGTTTACACTATAATGTGTGAGCTACAGATTTACCTTGCAAGGGGCTGGAGTCAGGTCAAAGTACATAGCTACATGATTGCTAGGATTATGAGTGAATAAATTAAAAGGGGAAGGATGTATCTTATATATACTGTTTCCTAGTTCTCAAATAATTGCCAAATATTTGTGCAGTTCAGTACAAGAGTTCCGTTATTGAGTTTACTTAATGTTGTCTCATTCTTGGAATGTCTGCTAGGAGGTTAAGAGGAGCCAAATATCAAAAGAATTTTATGGCTACAGTCCTTTTGGATGTCTCTTCATAGTATTTTCTTCGTATTTTTGGTGCTGCATTATTTAAAGGTGTGCAGTGCGATAGGAGAATTGGCATTTAATTCTCTCTTTTCTGCACTACTTAGATGAAGTAATATAATCTCTGTACTTTGAGTCATTTATCTCAAATTATCTCTGCTTTGGAGAGAAGTGATGTCTGACAGCTCTTAGGTCCAAACATCTGTCTCTTCTGACCTGAAGTATGCGGATTGTTTACAAATGTACTTAGTTAAGTTGGTGTTTTATTGTGGAAGATCCTTGATCTGAGGGGATGTCTGCTGGGTTTTCTACTAGGTTGGTAGAACCGCTAGAGTTTCACAAGAGTTTAAAAAAAAATAATTCTGATTCCAGTCAATTGGAAGACACTTGTGAAGCCATATTTCTTTCACTAAACTTTAATTCATAGCTTAATTTTCAGTGATCCTGATTATTTAAAAGAGAACGTGTGAATAGGGAACAAAAATTAGTATGTAGGAGATGTTAAGACAGTCTGATCTGACTTTAGGGTGGGGTACATTGCCTTAAGACTGGTACATTGCCAACAGGACTTCAGTATAGTCTTCTAAGGAGGACGGGAGCTGTAATAAGGTAATTTAGACACCAGTAATCTTTACGTGAATTTTCAGGTCTTCCCTGAATTCATGTCTTACAAACTGAATCATAGTTCTTGTTAATGATTTTGATACAGGATGTCTTAAGAGTACTTAAAAGCAGATCGTGACAGTGAGAAAGAGCAGCTAGATAACAGGACTGAAAGAAAAAGCAGGGATCTAATGCAATGCATTTGCTAATGGTGTGATGAGGAATAGATGTGAAGTTAGAAAGCTTATGGGTCCCTCTAGTGGTGTTAAGGGTTAGATAATAGCTTTAAATTGTTCATAAATATAAAATGATTTGTATTCTGGAAGGCCTTAGAAATACAGTTACAATTCTTTCAAATGCATGTTGTTACAGGTAGTAGAAATTTATCTCAGGCTTGGTAATAGCATCTGCTGTGTAAATGTATAGCTGGCTTTATTATGGAAGAACTGTGAGAGGTTAATTCCATGAAAAAGAGAAGAAATTCTATTTAGGTCTGTTTTTTTTTTTTTTAATTATTATTTTTATTATTATTTTTTTTTTTAAGGAATTTCCTCTGATGGACCTATGGATGTCAAACTTCAGTTTGGTATTCAAACCTAAGGGAGATCTATCTTTCAATTTTTAAAAATTTCTTTTTGTTGTTAATGGCAGTTTATAACTGATATCACTAGTTAAACTTTTTATTTTGGTAATAGTAAATTCAATTTTTATCATGGCTAATTTATATTTATATTTTGGGCTCTAGCACAGAAGACATGAAGGTAAAGTTCATATGTTTGATGGTTTTATTTTGACCAAAACCAGATCAGAGGCCATGAATCTTTATTTTTTGCATTTAAATCAAGCTGAGGTGTTTCTCTAGGATTTAGTTTCTATAAATAAAAATCATACTAAAGGACCATGAAGTTGTCGCTTGTCCTCTTGCTGTTCTTCCTTACTATACAAAGGATACAAACATGCAGGAAATAAATACTGGTCTATAGGTAGTCCTGACTTTTTCATATTAATTTTGTAATCCCCCCATTGTGAGGGGGAGGAAAAATACTGAGTGTCCCCATGAAATGTGATAGTTATTTGCTTTTAACTTCTCATGAAGTACGGCACACTTAAAAGATTGGAAGTGAGAAGATTAAAATAAGCGTCTTGGAATGCAGATGAAATCTGTTGCAAGGAGGCAACGTGCATTACTTTATTTTCTTAGTGTGTATGCATTTATAAGCTAAAATAACTGATGTTATTAAACAGAGAGTTCATTTTTTCCTGTATTTTGGAGAACTTTGTCTTTTTTTATTGGTTCTGTAGGATTCCTAGAAACAAGAATATGTAATAATAATGAAAAAATAAATCGGGAAAAAAAAATTGATTTTCTAACTTGAAGTGAGAAAATGGAGATTTAAGAAAGAATGTCGTAGAGTTACTGTTGGCTAGACAGACAGTCTTCTGGTTCCTTGTAGCCAAGCCACTTCTGAATGCTGAAACTTCCTTCTTAACAGTTCCCACATCCTGACTTTGCTTTCATGTCACATATGCTTATTTATTTTCTCATTCTAATTTGTCCTCAAACTGTCCTTATCTCTTAAAAACAACTGGTCAGTATTAGACTTTAGGAAGACACACTGAAGGCTGCAAATGAAATGAAGTATTCTTGGGTTAAGAGGGGGAATGTTTTTGTAGTATATTTTGTCTTGAGCAAATGTGATACATTTTTGACTCAGCTTCTTTCCACTGTGAATACTTTGATCTCTGTTGTTTTTTTTTTTGTTGGTTCTCTAATTGCTAATGATAGAAGAGGGCAGGCTGACATTCTCTTACTAATTGCATACACAAATGGAAAATGAGTTTTTTCTTTTAACTCTTGGCACAGGAAAAAAAAAAAAGTTTCAGTTGCACCATTGTGTAATTCCTGCTTTACAGAATCCCGTGAACTTATTTTTGCCGATCTGCCTGAACTCAGAGAGATCAGTTTCTTTCTAATGAAAAGGAAACTGCAAGCATGGGTACCGTCAGTGTTCCTGTGGCTTAAAAAAACATTTTCTTCCTTCTATGAAAGCTAGCAATTTTCTTTTACAGTCTGCTTTTTAAATTACCTGTCAAACCTCCACATGTGACTCACGTATCCCAGAATGTCCTGTAGCAAATGTTTAATTGTCATAAAATAATTCACTTGGGTTGGTGTATAGTCCTCTTGAATAAGATATTCTGGAAGGGCTCAGAATCTCTCATTTGGAAATTATTCCCATCACTTAGATCTGCAGTGATTACACGTTTGGTCGAGTTGCACATCCAAAGTTCAACTGAAGGTTGACATGTGGAATAAGTAGTAGTTCAGAGGGAAATACAAGTCCTCCATGTGGGGAAGGACAGCTCCAGGTACCAGTTGTCCAGCTGGCAATTAGCCTGATCAAGAAGGCCTTGGGTGTCCTAATGAGCACCAAGTTGAGTGCAAACCAGCAGTGCTTCCTTGCCGCTAAGAAGGTTAATAATATCCTGGACTGCATTAGGTGCAGTATTGCTAGCAGCTCAAGGCATGTGGCCCTTCCCCTGTATTAGCACCAGTAAAGTCACACCTGGAGCTGTATTTTCAGTTCTGGGCTCTCCAGTACAAGAGACAGCTGGACATAATGGAAAGAGTCCAGTGAGTAGCACCTGAGATGGTAAAGGGAATGGAGCACCTCTCCTGTGAAGGAAACACCTTTCCTGTGAGAGAGCTTGGAAGCTTTCACCCTGCAGGAGAGGATTGTAGGGGGACAGACATCATCAGTCTTTACAGTGGTGTCCAGTGGTGGGAAAGTAGGCAATGGACACAAACTGGAAGTTTCCCACAGAGATTCCTTCTTGCCGTCAGGGAAGTGCTTTGTTACTGAGGTGGGTGATGGAGCACTGGCACAGGTTACCAAGAGGCTGTGGAGTCTCCTCCTTGGAGATAATCTGAAGCTATGTGGCTGTGGTCCTCAGCAGGATGCTCTGGTGTCCTTGTTTGAGCAGGGGTTGGGCCAGATGGACCCAGAAGCCCCTTCCAATCTTGGCTATTTCTGCTCAGAAAGCTCAAATGAAGTTGGATTTGTTGTAGCTTGCTTGAATTACATCAGCTGAAGCTGTGCTTTACAGAACCATAAGATGGTTGGAAGCTGAAATCTTCTCCCTCTTATTTAGGGAAAGGAAGAAAAAAGTAGGATTAATGTGTAAGGGTGGTTGTGTATGAGCTATGCAAATGTGATAATTCAGATTATTTTTAAGTTTAATTTCAATAGCATATTCTAAAAAGTCATGAATGTTCAGCTTCACAGGAAACTGCGTTTCCTTTGAAAAATTTGCCTCTGGACCCACGTTACGAGGAAAAACATTAAAACAAATGTGTGCAAAACTCCTCAAATGACTTCAAAGTAGGTGGAATCTAGGCAGGCACAGTTGAATGATCATGCTTTGTTTTATTTCTGCTTTTTTGTTTCACACCTACTGTGTGCTGTTCTACCAAAGACTAATAAGTGGCATTAGTGATGGTTATTTGTAGCGTGACATCAAAAGTAGCTTTTTGTTAACTCCAGAACTGTAAAGGACTACTTATGATCAAGAAAACTACTTCCTCTGAAGAGCACTGATTTCCATTATTGGCGATGCTTTGTTTTACTCAGATTTAGTTAAGTTCCTTGACTTTGTACATATGGATTTGTGGACATTTTAGATATGTTTATGACCTAAGGATAATTATTTCCTATTATTTTATTTCAAGCCTGATGACCTCAGGTCTGAAATTTGGGTTTTGAGTCAATCAAGATTGAAAGAGATGATCGTCAAAGCTTAATCTCTGTAAGCAGGAGCTTCTGTATTCTGCAGGACTGACAGTGTCTCAGACTGTACCCTGACATTAACAAGCTGTCTTATAAATACTGATAATACAGTATACATTTATCTGTTTGCTGTATGTAAGAATGTTGTTTTATAAGAAACTTTTCTTGTATGTAGTACACCTGCTTACATAACCAAGATATACATGTATCAGCCTCTTTGGAGGAAATGTCCTTGACCTTAATTGTGATGACTTAGAGGAAAATATTTCATGTGAAGTTGTCTGCTTTAGCTCCTTGAAAGTGATGGGAATTTTGGTATCCTGATGCTTTTCAGGGAGGTCTGAAAGACTGTACCAGTTTTGTTCTTTCAATTGCTGTTAATGAGGATTGCTGATGCAAAATGCTACTGTACTTTAGATACTGTTAGTGTGCTGTTAGTCTAATTGTTCCCATGTTTTGTTATGGTAGACTAGAAATAAATATATTAATGAGTAAAGGTAGGGCAGAAAAGACATTATAGCTACTGCAGAGAACCATTATTATGAGTAAAGCTTTATTTTGCATAGAATCAAACTATTCTCACTAGACGTCACTGAGACTTTTAATTTAGATTGTTAATAAGTCTGTGCCTTTGCCTGTAGCATATTTTAGTCTGGCTTTTAGAACAAATATTGCAGCTATTTATTTCACTGATGTCTAGTGTGTCTCCTTTGTGGAATGGCAAGGCGCCTGTGCTATGCACGTTTGGCTCATCTTGGTTTTCAGAGTCTGTACTTTTGGAAAAGAGTTTTTGCTTTTACTTTGTCTTAATATGTTTTTTCTTTCTTTTTAATCTTTTTGGGCAAAGTGAAAGAGTGTCAACGTCATTGACTCTGTTGGTTGTATGAAACTGTTGTAATGTTGAACTGTAATGCTGAAAAGAAAATAAAGGAAAGTGAAGTTGGCCTTTAATGCTTCAGGCTGAAGATATCGGGAGTGTTGGAAAGAAACTAGCTGTGTGTACTTTAGTCTTCAGGTTTCTGAAACAAACAGATGGATCCTTTGGATCAGGAAAGCCAAGGCGCAGGCGGAAGTGAACTTGGTGAGGAATGTGAAAAACAATAGGAAGACTTTCTACAGGTACATTGGCCATACTTTCTACAGCACAGGCCAAAGCGAGTGTACCTCCTTTGGTAAATGTAAAAGGAAAACTTGCTTCAATGGTTGAAGAGAAGGCTGAGGTACTAAATGAGTTCTTTGCCTCGGTCTTCACTGGTAGCCAGGATTCCAGTACTTCTCACATCCCTGAGCCCTGCATCCCTATACCTCTAGGTGGAAACTGGATGGTGAATCCCCCAGTGCAGTGAGGACAGAGCAGGTCCAAGACCGCCTCATGAGACTGAATGTGTACAAGTCTGTGGGGCTGGATAGCGTGCGTCCCAGGGTTCTGAAGGAGCTGGCTGAGGTGGTTGCCGAGCTGCTCTTCATCATATTTGAAAAGTTGTAGCTGTCAGGTGAGTCCTGGATGACTGGAGGAAGGATCAAGTCACTGCCATTTACAAGAAAGAGCAAAGAGGACCTGGGGAACTACAGGCTGGTGAGTCTCACCTCTGTGCCTGGGAAGATCATGGAACAGATGGAACATGCTTGATCACATGAGGAATGAGCGTGTGATCCGAGACAGCCAGCATGGCTTCACCAGGGGAAAGTCATGCTTGACCAATTTGGTGGCCTTCTATGATGGAGTGGACAAGGGAAAAGCAACTGGTCATTTACCTGGACTTAAGCAAGGCCTTTGACATGGTCCCCCACCACATCCTTATCTCCAAATTGGAGGAACATGAATTTGATGAGTGGGCCACTCAGTGGATAAGAAACTGGTTGAAAGGCCACAGACAGAGGGTTGTCATCAATGGCTCTAAGACCAGGTGGAGGCCAGTAATGAGCGGTGTCCCCCAGGGATCTGTGTTGGGACCGGTGCTCTTTAACATCTTTATCAATGACATTGAGAATGGAATCGAGTGCACCCTCAGTGAGTTTGCTGACGACACCAAGCTGAGCAGTGCGGCTGGCATGGTGGAAGGAAGGGATGCCATGCAGAGGGACCTCGAGAGGCTAGAAAAGTGGGCCTGGGTGAACCTGATGAGGTTCAACATGGCAAAGTGCAGAGTTTTGCACTTGGGCCGGAGGAATCCCAGGCATCCATACAGACTGGAAGCTCCTTGAGAGCAGCCCTGCGGAGAAGAACCTGGGGGTCTTGATAGATGAAAAATTTAACATGAGCCAGTAGTGCCCTTGTGGCTCAGAAGGCAAATGATATCCTGGGCTCCATCAGAAGTGGGGTAGCCAGCAGGGACAGGGAGGTGATTGTCCCCCTCTTTTCTGCTTTGGTGAGGCCCTGTCTGGAATAATGCATCCAAGTGTGGAGCACGCAGTACAAAAAAAGACAGGGAGCTGTTGGAGAGGGTCCAGAGGAGAGCCACGAAGATGATCAGGGGACTGGAGGCTGAGGGAGCTGGGCTTGTTCAGCCTGGAGAAGAGAAGCTTGCGGGGTGACCTCATTGCAGCCTTTCAGTACCTGAAGGGAGCCTACAAACAGGAGGGGAATCAACTCTTTGAAAGGGTTGATAACTGCAGGACAAGGGGAAATGGTTTTAATTTGAGGGAGGGAAGATTTAGGTTGGATGTCAAGGGGAAATTCTTTACAGAGAGAGTGGTGAGGTGCTGGAACAGAGAGGTTGTGGATGCCCCGTCCCTGGAGGTGTTCAAAGCCAGGTTGGATGGGGCCCTGGGCAGCCTGGTCTGGTATTAAATGTGGAGGTTGGTGGCCCTGTGTGTGGCAGGGGGGTTGGAGATTCATGATTCTTGAGGTCCTTCCAACCCTGTGATTCTATGAGTCTGTGAGTGAAATTGAGTACAAGCTAGCATATGTCCTCTGGATAGCTAAAGTGGTTAGCATAATAAAAATTAAACAAATCATGTGGATTGTGCTTTGAAAACAAGCTACAAACATACGTATTCTATAGTGATATTGCTGAGAAAGCATGCAGTAAAAATAAATGTGATAGTTTTACTGGCAGAAGAGCGACTGAGTAAAATTACCTGCATCATTCAACTGTTTTTTAAAACTCTATCAGAAAATCTAAGAAAACCTCTGGAGCTTTAATACGTGTGTACAGTTATTTATAATGCTCGTTTTAAATACTTAATCAGTACACTGTTATTCCCTTACTGGTTACTTATTTGTGTGTGATTTGCTACGGATGGGAACTGGGTATATGAATATGTGGCAAAGGTTTCCCAGAAGGAATTACTTGCAATACTGTTTGTGTCTTTACCCAATTTCCCTAACATTTCTGTCCTAGCTGTAGCAGTGTTCCTTAGGAAGATGCATCTCGACAATGATTTAAATATTTGTTTTCCTTCACAGGGTGTTGAAATAGAAAACTTCCTTTTCCAAGCCATGTTTCTGCACTCACTCTTCATGGTGATCTTTAATTGTGGCTGAAACATTTGCTATGCCAACAAAAGAAGCAGTGCAGTCGTACCAACCTTCCTCGAGCAGTCTCCTTTTAGTAAAGGTTTTTCAGAGACAGTATTTATTCTCTTGTCTTTTCTTATAGCAAATTCTGAAATTGAGGTGTCTGTGTCTGCGAGAAATGTGAGAAGGTTGCTTAGTTTCCAGCGCTACCTGAGATCTTCCCGTTTTTTCCGTGGTATCACTGTTCCAAATTCTTCAAACATTTTAGATGATGATTATAATGGACAAGCAAAGGTTGGTTGCTTAATTTAATTTTTATCTCCGTTTTATCAAGTATGCTTCTTTATGTTTACTCACATATAAATATCTTTTGTTAAGAGGCAGTGCAAGTAAATGTGAGTTTTAAGCATGTATTTTCATATGTGTATGTATGTGTGCATTTATCTGGGTATAGCTTTATAAAATGTGGCTTCTGACAAACCTCTTCCAAGCTTAGTGGGATAATTTTTAAAGCTTATATACTTTTGTGGCTTGCAGTTTTTTGAATGGCAAATAAAGGCTGCGCTGTGATAGTTAAAGAAAAAGTGAAGAAAAGAAATGGTAACTGTATTTAGCAAATGGGGTAGAGCAATTTGGACTACCTCTTACTCTCTCTCTCCTTTTCCTTTTAATCTAATTTCATTAGTGAACATCTGGAGGAGTGACTAGCTACTACTGAAAGCGCAACAGAATGCATTAATTTGTCAGAAGATTATGCCAAAATGATGTTTGTGTATGCAATTCTTCTAGAAAAGTGTGATAGCTGTAACATACTTGAGCTACACTAGAGCAAACTGTTAAGACAGGCGATAGTAAATTGTTAGCTGGACGAAGGGCTAGTGAATTTGGAAACAGGAGAGATGTAGTGCTGACAGGGAAGGAGTAGAAAAAGTTCATAGGTTGTTAAGAGCCCAAAGGCTGTGTCTTGCTACTGATTGTATATAATGCTTTTTGTTAATAACTTTTATGCACAAAAGGAATATCCTCGTAATACAGTGTGCTGATACTGAATGGGGTCAGGCTACAGTGTAGGAAGAATCTGATAACCTTAAGGACAGATTTGAAGAATACACATGTAATTCGACAGCAGAAAGATCTTGTTAATGTTGTGTATTTCTTCTGGTAACTCAGTTTTAGTGGTTGGTAGAGAAAACCTAGCATGTAGTACCAGGATCACAACTACAGATTTAATGAGAGTCTGAGAAAGCAAGTATCCACTGTAAGACATGCTGGGCAGGTAATTCTAATGGAGGTAGGAGTAGAAAAGGTGGTGACCTAAACTGAGGCCTTGAAAGTGCCGGGTTAGTGTCCATCTGTGTTCATGAAAGCATGTATAGCAGCTGTGAAGTGGTAGTCCAGTGTAAAGTGACAAGATGGTTTCTAATGGAGAAATTATAAGCTTTTCTTACTTTCTTACGAAGACATCTAGGTAGTATTTTCCCCATTTAAACAAAAAGGGAAAGTGAGAAATTAAAGGACTACTTGCAGATTATTACTTTGTCGCAAAAATTGAAGTGGAAGATCTGGAAGAGATCTTGTGACAGAAGGTTGGAAGTCATCTGACAGAGTTTTGTGATCAATACATTTGTTAAGATGATTGCATGAAATGTCAAGCGTGGGCCTCTTAAGGTGTCTCAATTTTATTTTCTAAGTTTGAACAGTTATTTTGTCATGCTGCTTCTGCTTCTAACCTAATTGTCTTAAATTGTCATACTACTTTTATGAAAATGATTAGAGGATGAAGGGGAAGTCTCAAATTTTACTGTTGAGATGCTTCTCAAATTTCAGTCTTTTAATTTGTAGCCTATATTTCAAAGTTTCCCAATTTTCAGACAAATTGAATATTTACAGTACTGTTTTTGTGTGTAGAAATTCAGAGACCGATGCAAGTCCTTAAAAGCTTAAATACTCCTCTGGCCTATAGGAAGATAGCCACACACTAAGGGGAAAAAGAATTAAAACTATTGTGTTTTCTTTCAGTGTATGTTGGAGAAGGTTGGAAACTGGAATTTTGATATCTTTCTTTTTGATAGACTGACAAATGGTGAGTTTGCTTTTCTCTTGTGTTTTTATCTCCTAGTATAACTTAGCTGTTGCTCCTACATTGTGGTATGTGGTAGCTGGTTCACTAAAAGGCAAAGATTTCATCAGGTAGTACTTTCTGCTTTAACAGTCTTCAATATAAATTCTGATTTGCCATGCCGCTCTGTTAAAATGCCATTAATGTCAGCACTGATAATAATCACTGATTTATAGAAGATGCCCTTGTACTTTATAGGTGGTATTCTTTCTCTTTTGTTTTTACTGTAAGTAGTATTTAATATAAATTGACAATCTTGCTCATTTAATCTATTTTTTAATTATGGAATGGTGTTAATTTAAAGATCTTTGTGCAAAAGGTCGGTTGCAGTGAATGACTACTTTTCTGGATAAATTGAATTTTGGATAGAACAGTTGTGTTAGTATTACTTTACAGCACAATAAAAAGGCAAAATAGTATGAACACATTGTAGTTACAACATCTGGTAGAATACCTAGAGAATTAGGAGGTGAGCAAACATAAACTGCTGTAAAAATGGTTTACACAAAATACAAAAGGAGAACAGATTATGGTTTTGCCATACCCATTACAAGTGGCAGTAGGAAAGAGTTGGTTAAAAACTAAATCAAATGAAGTGTTGTGAAGCTACGGATAGTCAGTTGGGAAAGAGATCTGTAAATGTGCTGGAAAGGAGGTGGACTGCTGTAGTGGACAGAGAGAACGTTTGTATTTTAAATGGAGCAATGGAAAGAAGAAAGAGATGGGTGAGTCCAAGGAAACTGGTGCTTGTGCCAGTGGAAGGCTCCTGGAGCCTGGACTGTGAGCAGGGAGCAGCTGGTGCCTTTTTTCTGTCAGTCAGAAGGAGTTGTTAGCAGAGATACAGTTAGTTTGTTTGTAGTTTGGCAGGAAGGCATAGAAACTAAGTTCAGAAAGCAAAATATAGCACCACGTTGCTATTTTGTTAAAAGCATGCTTGACTTACCTAGAGTAAAAGTAGTATCCTCACATTTTGATATAAATCGAAATGTGAATATAGAAGTGGAAACAGTGGGGATTCTTACAAAGATAGTGCTTGTATGGATAATCATAAACTCTAACTCAAAATGCAGTTTGTGCAAGGTAACTTGTTTGTAAACTTAGCTTATTAAAGATTAGTGTAGCAGAAGGGGAGTAACCTGAAGTCCTCCTTTTGATACCGAGCCTTTTTTGTCGAAAGTATGCATTTTGTTCAGATGTATTTCCAGTATACTGTGCAGCTTCTACTGTGGAAGCCTTTCTTGATCCATCCTCTTTGC
>NW_024884253.1:32897645-33103161 GCF_019232065.1 Centrocercus urophasianus
GAGGAAGTGGCAGGCACCCTTAAATACTTCAAGCAAATGATGAGTTAGATTTAGCAGAATTGTTTGTCCTTTTGTATCTCAGTTTCTGCCTGGGCTAGATTATCTGATTCCTGCTAAATGAGATTGTCAGAGTAAATGTACCAACCCTGAGTAATCCTTCCCTACGTACTGTTTGCAGAGTAAATAATTTGCAAGCTATTTCAGGTAAACAGTAAACATGCAGTTATTTCCCTGGCTTTTACAGCTTTGTCTGTTTTATGACTGTACGTGGTTGCAATATTATTGCTGTGAGCAGGTGAAATGTATTACAAGCTTTTAATGTACATTTCCTAGAGAAATGTAGAACTTTTTATTAGATTTCTGGCTGAAATAAGGAATAATTTCCTACACACAAAAAAGATGAAAATGCATGGCAGCATACGTGCAATGTGCATGATCGAGATGATTGAGCTTTTTGTTTTTCTGATGGTTTCTGTATTCCTCTTTGAGCTGTGTGTCCATCTATAAAAATAATGATGCAACATACCACTAAGTTGAATACTGTTGTAATGGATTTGAACGTTTAAACTTCTTGCTTTTTTAATGTTGGTAACATTTTCCTCCTGTCATTTGGCAGTGAACAATATTGGCAGTCACTAGAGGAGTCAGCTAATGGAATCTTGTCATGCAAGAAGATTTAAGTATTTATCATGGTGTAGAAAAATTTGCTTATGTAATTTTTGTGTCCAATTTGTTTGAAATACGTTTCTTGTGAAAGTCACTGATTTCATGACTTCCAATGAATTAGTATTTTCATCTTATTTTTAGGAAACAGTCTAGTCAGCTTAACCTTTCATCTGTTTAATCTTCATGGACTAATTGAACACTTCCAGTTAGATACGATGAAACTCCGTAGATTTTTGGGTAAATACAGCTTTTTATTATGATGAATATTGCTGTTTATCCGAATTTTCATGCCTTAACTGAAGTGCTGGTTGTAGTTCAGCAATAAGGTTTGAAGAGTGCCAACCCTGTCCAGATCGTACAGTAATTTTAACTGTATCAGTTGAGAGAAAATCTCTCAAGTTTCTGTGAGTATAGATGTTTCCATGTTAAAACCAAGCAAGTATGTTTATGGCAGATGCTATATTGTTTTTATTAAATCTAAATTTCAGGAATGAATGTGAATTCATTCATGTGACAATTCTATTGAGAAAGATAGACTGCTCCTTTATTTGGTGCAATTTTCATCTCTTTTAGCTTTTGTTTTTGAAATTTTCCATATAATTTCATAACTATACTGATCAGACCACATTGGCCAATTTGATGCCATGTCTTGCTGAAGCTCTCATACAAGTACTCACTGTGCTGTAGGTGTACTGTCTCCATAAACAGGGCATGAGCTTGTTGCTGGGCTGTGTGTGCCTGTGGCACTGGAAAGCTTCAATGGGAAGAACTGTAAATACAACGTGGAGCATTTGAGCATTCAGACTTCCACTTGTCAGCTGAAGGAGCTGCAACCCTGTGCCACAGACAGACCCCGGTGTGAGGCTTCCATCATTCATTCATTTCTTCTGTGATGGCACCTTTTATTTAATTCTGTGGAATGAGATGCTGATTTCTAACTGAGCAGGAAGAAGAGGTTTCTGATCCCTCTTAGAGTTTCTCAGTTTCAGAGAAAACAGTGTTGTGGTTCTGAAGCTTATCATTTAACAGGGAAGACAACCATGTTCAGTAGGCTTTTCTCCACTTTCAAATAATGGAATGTTTTTGTTTTCATCGTTTCTTTCTACTTGAGGATTTTTAATTGTTCTGTCGTGAGTTTAATCTTCAAAAAGGAGCTCAACTCCTTCCAGCATTAAAAAGACACAGAAGCTGACCTTGAGGACTGGTATTCGGAGAGATGTGTGCAGAAAGCAGTTAAGAGAAATCTGATTTTGAGCTGTTGGAGTTGTAACTGAGTGTGTTTGGTTGTCAGCTTGCTTATCCTCTGGCTTGTGGAGATTTATCAAAGGAGTATTTAACTTGAAGTGAAACTCCAGACAGGAATAACTGGATTAGTTGATCAGAATTCAAAACTGTAAGCCACTGAAATGGTGTTAGACTGTGGGAGAAGGCAACATTTTATTCTAACACTGAAATCAATCATCATTTTCTTTTTGTTATTGCCTTCTACTTAACAGCAGTAACAAAACATTTCTTAGCTCTGCCCCAGCCCATCTGTTGAATCAAGGAGCTTTTCTGCAAGTAATGCTTCTTGGCATTAAATCATTCTTTTCTTTTGTTGCCCTTTATACCCTAGGTCATAGTAATCTGAAGAGAAAATTTCAGATGGCTGATACTTCATGTACTCCCCAGTGCCCCACAAAATCCATCTTGTTTGAGAACTTACTAGAATCTTTTTTTTGAGAAGAGAAATCTGGTTTTAGTCGTTAGTGGAACCTTAATATTTTATTTTGTGTATGTGTGTATATGTACATATATGTATGCATACATTAACACACACACACACACACATGTATATATATTTGCTTATATGCACACACAGTCTTTCTATGATTTCAAAAGGTTATCTGGAGATTGACCAGCTCCTCTTGTATGCTTTCAATTTCTTATTCCACATTCAAAGAGAGAGAAAATACAAGGCAAATACTGTCCTTGTTCTACTTTATTAAAATAAGTTAGAAGTATTCCAGACTTTGAGTATCTGGACCAGCTTATGAAACCTTAAAAACAGAGGATTAAATGATGGGCATCTTCACTCATTCGGTAGACATAAGGAATATGTGAAAGTGAGCTCTACCTCAGGTTAACAGAGCCCAGAGATGCTTATTTTCTTTATTTTTGTCCAGATGAGGTTTCAGCAGTGTGCCAAATGCCAGCAAAATTACAAGTGGTTACAGTTTTTTGGCTTTTCATAAGCCACGAATCTTCACAAATACTATGCACTGCTCTAACATTACAGTCACAATCACATGGAGAGTGCTGGCATTGTAAACTGAGCAGGAAAAGATGTTTGGATGGGAATGACAGAGCGTAGTCAGCCAGGAAAGTGTTCTTCTGAGGTTGGCTTGGATGAACTAATGTGTCATCAGGAAAGACTTTGCAATTTAAAGTATAGTTTGATTGCTGCTCTTCAGATCTTCTCTCTACCCTTTTAAATGTTACAGTTCTTTTACGCTTTGTATTCAAGCTTATGTGGATATTCTTTAAAATGTTGTACATATGTTCAAAGACAGTCAGGAAGATGGAGGAGAAAAACAAGGAAGAAGATAAGGAGGAAATATTAATCTTAGATGATGACCTGACTTGCCACTCCTAATGAGATTCCTTTCTAAATTGTATATAGTCTTAAAATTCCCTAAGTACACAAGTAGTAGAAAACGCCCGTACTGCATAGAGGTGGCTTCTCATGACCACTGTAGGAAGAGGAAAGAAAAGCACTACCTATGACAGTAAAACACTGCCTACTTCCTCTGATTTGTCTGTTTTCAAGGCATGATGTTTAGTCATCCCAGTGCTTTGGTTCATAGTATCATCTTCATTCTTATGCTTGGTTGCCTCAACATTCAAGCAGGCTAGGTTTTCAAAGGGAGACTTCCTTGGAAGTCAAAGCATCTCAGATAATATATTGATTTCAAGTTGTATAATTCTTTCTCTGAGATGGCTTTACGTGTAGCTCATTTCTTGCGGAAAAGTTTCCTCACATAAAAATCCTTTATGCTTGGTTTTGGTTCAACTGACAATTCACTGACTTTGACGCTTTCATGTGTGTGTAACTTGTGATGTTGCATATTTCTGTGCCTAACAAATGATGCATGAAAAAATTGCTGTTTTATTTAAATTTAGATATTTGTTGTTTTCCTGCAGTTATGGTTCAAGAAGATTATCACAGTCAAAACCCTTATCATAATGCAGTTCATGCTGCTGATGTGACTCAGGCCATGCACTGTTACTTAAAAGAGCCTAAGGTAAGGAAGCATTCTCAATTATACATATGGAAATACATGTGTTTAATCATAGAATCATAGAATTGCCCAGGTTGGAAGAGACCCTAAAGGTCATCAAGTCCAACCACAACCTAACCATACTAGCTAACTCGAACATACTAGCTAACTCTAACAGCCCTCTGCTAAATCATGTCCCTGAGCACCACATCCAAGCAGTTTTCAAATGCATCCAGGGATGGTGACTCAGCCACCTCCCTGGGGAACCTATTCCAGTGTTTAACAACCCTTTCTGTAAAGAAGTTTTTCCTGATATCCAACCTAAACTTACCCTGGTGCATTTTAGGGCCATTTCCCCTCGTCCTGTCACCAGTGAGAAGAAACCAACCCCGCTCCCACTGGAAGCACCTTTCAGATATTGGAAGAGAGCAGTAAGGTCTCCCCTCAGCCTCTTTTTCCCCACACTGAACAGCCCCAGTTCCTTCAGTCTCTCCTCGTAGGCCAATTTCTCCAAGCCCTTCACCAGCCTTGTTGCCCTTCTTTGGACCTGCTCCAGCACCTCAATGTCCTTTCTGTATTGAGATATTAAGGTGCCCAAAACTGAACACAGAGTATTGTGTGCACATACAGTTTTTACCATAAAAGAAAAAAAAAAAAAAAAAAGCCCCCCAAAAAACAAAGCAAACAGCCTCCTTTCCCCAAACTCACCTTTTTATCACAACAACAAGTAGGGCTGATACCCAGTGTGCCTTTAAGGCACACGGTTTGGTAGCTCTGAGCATTTTTTAGTGTAATACTGTTGATGAATGCTTTGTAATGCTTCAGATAGAAGTATGGGATTGGTATCATTAGTAACATATACAGTTACTGGTTCTGCTGCACCACCATGATGAAGGTGGGGTGTAGTAGATGGTAAATGCAAAAGGGCATATAACATCCTGTCCTTGCAGGGAGTTGCAGCTTTTCACTTTTGTACATGCAATACTGTCCTCTGTTTTAGTGCAAATTAGGCTTTCCTCCTGTGTTTAGGACTTAAACAAAAACAAAAAACGGAGACTGAGTAGAATATTGATTTCACATTATTTAACTTTTCATTGAATTCCTGTTGGCTTTTAACTACTAAAAAAGAAAACCATAAATGTGACGCTGGTGCAGGTATGGCCACGCTTGTATTGCTGACAGGATTCTGTTTGTTGTTGTCTTACAGCTGTCCGAATCCTTAACTCCGTGGGATGTTCTGCTCAGTTTAATTGCAGCTGCCACACATGATTTGGATCACCCAGGCGTTAACCAACCTTTCCTAATTAAAACAAACCATTACTTAGCAACTTTGTATAAGGTAAGAAGAAAATCAGTTGCTTTGAAATCGGGTTTGGAGAACAGAAAAGGAATATAAATTGTGGTGTCTTTAGCTTCTTGTAGGTGTGAATTGAAAGAGTGTTTCCATGCCCCTGGGATAAAACTGTGAGCTGATGAAGTATTCAGGATGTGAGAGACTTGGTTCTCTCTATAAGCAAACAAAGAAACAAGCCCTCTGTCTGGTGCAGCTGTTAGTGTAAGGCATTCAATTACAAAAAAGTCACTGATACCTGTGATATCTGCTGTCATTTGCAGAATACCTCAGTATTGGAGAACCATCACTGGAGATCAGCAGTGGGGTTGCTGAGAGAGTCTGGTTTATTTGCACATATGTCATTAGAAAACAGGTATGTTGATACAAAGTAATTTGTCTTAGTTTAAGATGCAAGTAAGCTGTGTCTGAATAAAGAGAGCTATAGAAAACAAACAGTTATTGCATGGCAGTTCATTACCTAAATTTGGTATCTGGACCTTTTTAATAATTCCTTGCTACTAGGGTAGAGCAGTGCAATGTAGAACTTGGAACACAACATTCAGTGTGAGCACACTGAAGAGGTATAGTCAAGCACCTGGTTATGTTAAAGCTTTTCTCGTTCTGTCACTGCAATTGTAGTTTAGCACAGAACCTTCTTACCTGTGTTAACAATCAGTACACTTTGAACAATTAATTTGTATTTGGGGGAAAAACAAACAAAAATCCAAATCTGTTGTTCTGAAAGCTGCCAATGAAATGTCCCAATATTTGTTTGGAAGTGGCAGGAAAAACAAAAGAAGAAACTGCTGTGAAAATGCTGATCAGTAAGCTTGTGACTTGCATCTGCATAATAATGAATATGACTAAAACAATCCCACACACAACCAGTGTGAATCTAGTGATAGCTATTGTTCTTTGTTACCCTCTCTGAATACTTGGTGCCACTAATTTCAGGCAGCTGATGGAAAGCCAGATAGGTGATCTCATTCTTGCCACAGACATCAGTCAGCAAAATGAGTATCTGTCCATGTTCCGATCCCACCTGGATAGAGGAGACCTATGTTTAGAGGATGCGAACCACCGTCACTTCATTTTACAGGTGATTTTTTTTTTGTTATGTTTTTTAAAAACATGATTTTAATTTCAAAAATAATTAACGTGCTAAATACTACTACTTGTAGGCTATGTTAAAAATGAAATAAATGCCTTCAGTTGTTTTGTTTCACTACAAAAAGGTTGTTCCCTCCACTTACGTCTCCTCCCTTCCTCCTAGCATGTAGCCCCAGAGATATCACACGCTGGTAATCTGGAATCTTAGAGCTGCTAAGATAAGGAGAGGTGCACTTCTAAGAACTAGATTTTGCGTTCTGATGACTCCAGCACAGTCTCAGAACTGTGAAATGCTTTGTTAGAACACGTTTCAGCAAAGAAGAAAAAAAAAGTGCAACTAATTGAATCAGCTTCATACCTTCAGCTTCATAGGTGTATGTATCATTAGATCTGTTCTGTGGACTGCAAAAGAAATCGGACAAACAGATGAGAAGTTCTGTCCTTTGCAAACCATTACAGAAGATGTAAACTTAAGAGGTAGAAACGCAAAACACTGTTTGCTTACACTGACACTTCTGAGTTTGTTGCTGCCTCCTTAATTAGTACGTATACTAAATGTAATGCCCTTGAAATGCTTTGACTTGCCTTAATTTTGGTATTGCTCAGAGGTGATCACAAGATCTAATTGTTTCCCATGTGTTTAAGTGTGATTATAGAATGCAACCAGAGGGAAGCACAAATGTCAGGTAGGTTTGTTGTTTGCAAAATGTCTGCTGCCAGAAATAGGGAACTGAAGATATTGTTGGAAGGAAAGGGGCAGTTGGGTGGCCTAACGCTGTGTGTTAACTTCCTAGATGGCTTTGAAGTGTGCTGATATTTGTAATCCGTGTCGGACTTGGGAGCTGAGTAAGCAGTGGAGTGAAAAAGTAACAGAGGAGTTCTTCCATCAAGGCAAGTGAGAGTATGGGTAGCAGGTGATGTATTTATGGTGCGGAGAAAGCAATCATGAGTCATAGCTGCATGCAAATAAATAGTGACTTACATTTATGACTAACACTGATCTACAGTACAGTGTGGGATTTTTTTCCTGTACTGATTGTGTTTCTTGGCAAAGGCTGGTGCTACTGACACCTGGTGAAAACCACTGAAGAGTTCTGAATGCAGAATGGCAGGTTCAATAGATCCTCCATCCTGAAAGGTGCATCAGATGAATAATCATGTTCAGTTTACGTGTTCCTGCTGCTTTCAGTAAGTTAGGAAATATATTCTTGCCAGATCTTGTATATTAAAAATTTCCCTGGCAATGAGGGCCTGTTGGTGAGCAGGAAGAAGCTAGGAAAGAGATTCTGATAAAGCAGTAGCCATAACTAGATGGACAACATTTGATGAAGCTTTTAATTGACAGATGGAAGACATGAGTTTTGTCCACTGTTACTGAGTTCTTTTAATAATAAAGAACCCGTGCTTCTCCTTTTTCAAGGGTGGTTTATCTTGATTTGAGAAATGCTAATGTGCACAGCTATGAAAAATGGAGAGCTGAGTTCTTGAGCGCTGAGATGTGGAACTTACTGTCAGAGGAAGATATGTGGAAATGTAACAGCAAATTGCCCTTAGTGAGAAATAAATTCATGAAGGCCAAACTGTTGTCTTCTGTGTAGCAAAGTGGGATGAGGGGGGTCTTAATTTGTCATTTCAACTGCAGCCCAGGGGTTTTTGCAAGGAAGTATGTTCAGGAATCCATTGATCTGTTGCTTTTCATTCGTTACTGCTTGTGTGATTAAAAAAAAAAACCCCAAAAACCTGTTTTTGGACGTGTTGACTTAACTTGTTGTATTATACTTCTGCTTCTTTAGGAGATATTGAAAAAAAATATCACTTGGGTGTGAGTCCACTTTGTGACCGACAGACGGAGACCATTGCCAACATCCAGATTGGTAACTGCAGTTCTGTGTATTTCAGTAGATCCCATTCAGAATGTGTATTGGAGAAAATACCATATCCGTATGTTTGCTGCAAGCTTTGCCTGGTCTGTCTGTGTGCACTTCACAGGAGGATTCCAGCTCTCTGATTTAGCTTTCTGGAATGCTAGCAGTCAGTTTAAATACAGCCTTACTAAGGGCAGTAGATACTGAACTGATAGAGAACCACAGAGACATGAAATTACTGCTAACTCCAGTTGGATTTAAAATAGCAGAAGGGCTGACTTGCTTATTAAGTAGTTTATGTAGATTGAATAGGAATCTTTTCAAACCTTGCAAAGAATAATATATTTAACCATAACTGTACTATGAGTTGTGTTTGAAATTAGAGATTGAGAAGATCTCATCTGTTCAATCAGCTGCAAGTCTAATTTAGAATGTTGGAAAAATCATGCTTTTGTAATTTACAGACAGAACCAAGCACAACTTCAGTAGTCTTACATTTGTTTGTGTGAACAGGTACTGCAAATAGGTGCAGCAAAAATAGAAATCATGGAATGGTTTATGGTCAGATTGGCTTAGAATTAATTAAATGTATGTTGTTGTTTTGTATCCTTTTCAGGTAAAATTTTTTTTCTGATTGTGCTTTTCAGTATTTTTAATCAGGTTTATGTTGTGATAAGAATCAGCTTTTCTTATTCTTCCCACCCATGTTTAGATCATTTATGAGGTAATTTGTTAGAAAAACTATATTTCTAAGAGAGATCTATTGTGTAGTTTATGCGACTTAGTTATTGATTAGATAACTAAGATTTAGATTCTCTCTCCCTGTTCTCTAATATTTTCCTTTATTTGCTCACTGTTCTGGAAAAGAAAAAAGATCTTGTAATCCAGTATTAGTTGGTCCAGTGGAGGGCCACAAGGATGTCCTATGGAGACAGGCTGAGGGAGCTGTAGGGGGTTGGAACTAGATGAGGGGCCTGCCAACCTCTCTGGACACCCTGTTTCTGTGCTCTGTCACCCTTACCATAAAGAAGTTCTTCTACATGCTGTGTTTGAGTTTTAGGCTATTACTCCTTGTCTTATTGCTATGCACCACCAAGAGCCTGGCCTCATCCATTTGCCTCCCTCCTCCCTTTAGATATTTAAACATTGATCAGATCTCTTCTCAGTGGTCTTTTCCCCAGGCTGAAGAGACCCCATGTTACTCAGCCTTTCTCCCTATAGGAGGTGCTTCAGGCCTTTATTCACCTTTGTGGCCCTCCACTGGACTCCTCCTAGGAGATCCCTGTCTTTTTTGAGGTGAGGAGCCCAGAACTGGACACAGTAGTCTAAATGTGGCCTCACCAGGGCAGAGTAGAGGAGAAGGATCACCTCCGTTGGCCTTCTTGGCCACAAGAGCACACTGCTGGCTCATCACCAACCTGTTGTCCACCAAGAAACAGAGCTTCTCCACAGAGCTCCTCTCCAGCAGGTCATCCCCCAACCTGTACTGAATGCAATACTCGGCATGGTTTAGCTTATTGTTACATCTTACTTGAACTACGTAGTTTCTGTCCCTGTTTTCCTCACGTGGCTGTGTGTGTTTGCTGTTTTGAAGGCTTCATGACCTACCTGGTGGAGCCACTGTTTGCAGAGTGGGCCCGCTTCTCCAACACGCGGCTGTCGCAGACGATGCTCGGCCACCTGGGACTGAACAAGGCGAGCTGGAAGGGGGTGCAGAGAGAACAGTCCGGCAGCGGGGAGGATGCTGACCCTGCCTTTGAGGAGATGGACTCAGACATATTACCTCAGGAACCTCGATTGTCCTGACCTCAGCCCTCATGACAAAACTGCCTCTTCTCTCGGTGTCTGCACAGCTGGATTAAAGGAGATACTTGCTCGCCCGAGGTCTTGGTAAAATGATGCCAGCATTATTTATTATTTCCAAGTTTTCCTTCGACACAGACATTTGAACCTGATTTTTTTTAACTGCGAGATCTGAACATAGAGCAATATGCAGATGCCTCGGTTGGTTTTCGTTCGGAACCTTGAATATGCAAAGCACAGCGGTGACCGAGCCTTGGAGGAACAGTACGAAGGCTTCATTGTGCCACACCTTCGTTTTTCTTTAGTGAAATTTGAAACACGGTCTTCAGATCTAAGACTTGAGATGGATCGTTCCACTTCCTCGGAGTTTAGCGAGACTTGCATGAATGTGTTGGGAGCATACCTTCCACTCAGTCCCTGTTTTAATACGGAAATGTGAAGTGCCCATCCTCTGCTGCCTCTGGCAAGACTTGATGTTTACAAACGTACTCTGAAACTATGGGTTCTAGACTTAACCTTTGCGCATGGCTGTGAAGGAACCACTAACCCGGGTTTTTTGCTTTTTTAAAAGAAAAAAGATCAAATCCGAGACTGCAGCTCTTGTTTTTTGGATGCCGGAAAAGCCTCCCATTTGCCATAATTTTGTTTGTGCACTGGGAACTGAGCATTCATCATAGAGCACAGCCAAGCTTTACTCCAGTGCTGTATGGGAATGCAGTTTTTTAAAAGCGGAAAACACGTCAGAATTCGGGAAGGGGCGGGGGGGGGAGGGGGGGGCCGGGGCGCCATCTGAACTGCATTGCGATTCTGCAGTGAAAACATTGCATGTTGTTTTCACTATTGTACACTTGAACTGCACATGCAAGAAAAAAACAAAGGTGGAATGTCTCAACACCATCATCAGCTCAGGGTATTTGCCAATCTGAAATAAAGCGGGATGGGAAGCGTGTCCTTCAGAACAAGGGTACAAATGCCCCTTTGCTGCAGTGTGTGTATGTGTGGGTGCGTGAGTCTGTGTGGGGGGTGGGGGGGAGTGGGGTGGGAGGGTCTGGGCAGGGTTTGAAAGGCAGCATTTTATTTTTTTTTTTAATTTATTCTTTTAGAATGTGACAATTTCATGAACAGCCACATCGGGGAGGAAACTGTAACAGATTGCTACAGATGCCTTAAACTATGCACAAAGCTAAGTGACCAAATTTGTTTGTGATTTGAAGGAAAAAAAAAAAAAAAAAAAAAGAAAAATTACAAAAAAAAAAAACCACAACCAAGTGCATTGTTTACCTGTTCCTCCCTCTGCTGAAACATCGCCCGTTGGTGGGGTTTGGATGGGAAAAGGAGAAAATGTTTTTCTAGGACAAAATTAAAGGACTAATTTTAAACTTAACAACATTCCATTTTTGTAATTTGTTTGACATCGTTTTCAGTACAGTAAGCACAACTGTAAGCTGATTTGAGAAACTGGTGCTTTCTTTTAGTTCACTTGTATCTCCCTGTTATTCTTGTAAAAGACTGTTTATCGATTCTGTTTACAGTTTGTCGCAACAGCCATTTCTGGGAGAGAGCTTCAGCGTAAAGCCGTTGGCAAGGCTTTGCCGCAGTCGTTTTAATATGTGCCTGTTGCTGTTAACTTCTAATTGGTAAAAGAGATCGTTTTGCATTCTGCTCCCGTACATTTAAGTTACAACCGAGTCCAGCAGTACAGAAAGGCGGCGAAGGCTGCAGTCGGCTTCCACTGTACACTGAGCCCAGCTTTGGATTTGGAAATTGTCCTCAGATTCTGGAATTTATTGGCTTGGCCTCTTACTGTATGGAAAACAACTTCTGACTTACCTGTTCGTTTCCCCTCTAAAATTGAGTTGTTGGTTATTCTTTCATGTTCCCTGAAGTAATACTGTAATTCTTGAGGTGGCCATGTTTAAAGAAATAAATTTGTAATGAAACCACTCGTTCTGAGCCTGCGTCAGCTTCCTTCCTTTGTTACCTGAGTCCGGGGAGAAGGATCAAAAGCAACATGAGTGTGGGTGGCTGCTGAGATGGCCATGAGTGGCCTCTCCTCAGCAGGCTGCTCGGCAAAGGGCCATCCTGGATGGCCTTGTTAAGGACTGGGCCTCACTGGCTGTATCAACTTTGCTACTTGTTGCCTTGTTGCAGGCTTTTAGATATGTGTCAGTATTTCTAATGGAAAGGAAATGAATTCACAAATATCTATATAGCACTACTTAAATGTAATATTGATAAACAACCTGTGCCATTTGTTGTTAAGCAGGTCGCTCTAGTTGGATAAGAACCAATGCAGTGGGTCCCAGAGCTGAGTGCCAGGGTTCTGATCCCATTTATGAGTGTATGTGGGAGCTTCTGACATTGGACTGAAGTAAAAATCAAAATCCCTTCAAAGCACTGCCTGGAAATTCCTTCTAAAAACCTATGCTGAATATCATAGGTTAACCACCTAGAGAGCATAGATGTGCTGCGAGCATCTGTAATGCATTACAGCTGCTGAGAGTCACTCAGCCCATCTGGATCCTGGAGTGCATTATGGGATGGATGTCAGGTTCCCATTGTAACTGCTTTAATCTGCAGATCTGCTGCTGGGCCACCCCATGTGCTGGAGAGCCAGGCACAGGCCTTGGGCTCTGCTGCAGGTGTCTGTCCAGTGTGTGTGTGTCCACTTTAAGTACTGCTGCCTGGGAGGCTTTCTGCTGGCACTGGCACACGGAATGGAAAGATTTAAAGCAGAAAGATGCATAATAAGGTGTATGAAAGTATGAAGTGAATTAATTGACGGCAGCTTTGTGCTGCGTTTTCTATACAGAGGGTGTTTCTGTTACCACAGCTTTATGTCATTAATAAGGCTTTGCCACGTTCTTCTATTTCTGGGGCACTGAACGCCTGCACCTCACATCAACATTTCAAACCAGAGAGGTTTTTCTCATGTTTCAGACAAATTTAAGGGGTCAGTCGAAATCCTGAACTTTACAATTAATGACATAACTGAACTGAGTTATGTTATCACAAATTACGGAGTTGAAGTGAAGTTGGCTGAAACGTTTTCACAAGTGTGACTTCAGTAGAGTCTTCTGGGCCACCTGTTGTGAAGCTGTGGCCTCTGGGAAGAGGAGTGAGTGCCACAGAAGTGCATGCAGTGACTGACCAGAGCCCCTATGTGGGTACCAGGAGCGTATGAGAAGCTGCAGGGTAAGCCTGAGGGAGGCATAAAGTGTGCTACTCTAGGACTAATTGTGCTGCACAGCAAGGTAAGTAGTCCTGTCCTGTTCTGAAACATGCAGGCTGCCAGTGCATTTCTAGTCACTGTCATAGAACATAGAGTATACTTGATTGTGGCTGACATCATTTGTAGAGCACCACAAATCGCATACCCCAGTATTTATTTTAAATGCTTTTAATTTTATATAATGGCAGTAGAGCATTAAATACAAAACACCCAAAATTAACTTTTCAAAAAGTGTTGTAAAGGCGTTTAAAAGAAACATGAGGCTTCAACGGCCTATCAGTAAAACTGATGGCAGAGCATTCTGAAAAGAATTTATATTGTGTACATATTAACATCATTTCAAGTTTCACACCAGAAAACATCCTCCTTGATCACACAATCTACATCCCAGTTACAAGCAGCAGCAAAGCCTCAGTCATCATCAGTAACCTCCCAGGACCATTCACTTGTTTTTACTGCAAATGTGCTCTGTTTCTCTTTTCCTAGAAAACAGCAGCTCTAAAAGGCACTTGTACTTGTTTGAGTAGCAGGCAGACTACGGAATAGCCACACGTGGCTGAGCCCAGCTGCAGTCAGAGCAAAACCTGGCTTCCCTTAGGCGTGCAGCAGTTACAGCTGGTTGCAGAACAGCTTTTCTCAAGCTGAGCTCTGGATCTAGCTTCAGCCCTGCACGTTTGTAGACAGAGGCAAGAGGGTTGGTCAGCAAACCAGCTCTGTGCAGGTCTGGCAGCAAAGAACCGCTGTGGGAAATCTGCAAAGGACTTCCCTTGAAAACAACATTATGTGTGACAACTTCAATCGTGGCTTCCTGCAAAGAGGACCACGAGGGCTTGTGCAGTCCCCAACAGCTCAAAGCCTACCCAGCTGGGAATAAAAGGTGTCAGCACAGCTGAGGTGAGCGATATATTTTTGGCAACTTCCATCCCCTGGTATTTTCTGCCTTTTTACCTACACCGCTGCTGCTCTGGCTAACACGTGCTCTGACAGTAATCCTTTCACTCTGCTGCTACCTCCTGTTTAGTTCAGGTTTGCTGCAGTACCAGCATTGAGGGCCCCACAGCACAGCACTCTGGCCACAAGATGGTAAGTATTGCTATCTTACCACTGCAACTCTGTGCTGCTACTAAAATTCTCACACCAGGTGACTTCTGCAGCAGATTTCAGTTTTTTCTTGATTCAGAATGAAGCAGCTGTACTCAGTTTTTTGGGGGAGGAGGGCTAAAAATTGCTAAAATGAAGTTTAAAAGAAACACTGACATGGAAAAAGTCAGTATCAAAGTAAACACTGTAGTGCAAGTTACCATTAGAGCTCAAATGAGTGATTAACGTAAGGGTCTATCGCCGTCATTATTAACATGTACACAATGTTTTAAGGCAGTCAGTCATACACAAGGAATGTCATAGAGATAACATAGTGTTACTGAACAAAAACCATCATGTAAGTCTACACAGAAAGCCAGGCTTGAATGCAAAATTAATACCTGAGTATAAGGTCGAATTTATTCCTTGTGGTAAATCACATGCAAACATGCACCTCAAACTTCATGTTTAGTTCCACATCAGTTTTCTTCAGCTCTGCACAAGACCCCTTGGTACTAATGCTATTTGCAACACAGGAGACTTCAGACATAGCAGCTTGACGGTCTTTCACACAGCGATCTCAGAACATTAAGATTTTTCAATTAAGGTCTTCATTTTTCCTGTAGACTTCAGCATGTGTGGTCCAAACTGAGAAGAAAACCAGAGGCACTGATTGCTTTCAGCAGAGACCCAGCTGAACTATTACCATCCAAGGTGTTCATAAAACCACAACCTGGGCGGTGGGAACTTCCTTTGTCTACTTGTTCCTATGCAAATGTTGCCAACTCAGCCTTTTATCTTAAAGCCTCTGATGCTAGAAATAAGGGATTGATGTGGGGGAAACACAGCCCTGAAATTGTAAAGAACAGCTTGAAAGTTGCTAGGGCTGTTCAGTGTGGGGAAAAGGAGGCTGAGGGGAGACCTTACTGCTCCCTTCCAGTATCTGAAAGGTGCTTACAGTGAGAGCGGGGTTGGTCTCTTCTCAGAGGTGACAGGACAAGGGGAAATGGCCTCGAGTTGCAACAGGGGAGGTTTAGGTTGGATATCAGGAAACACTTGTTTACAGAAAGGTGGTTAAGCACTGGAATAGGCATCCCAGTTGAGTCACCATCCCTGGATGTGTTTAAAAACCGTTTGGATGTGGTGCTCAGGGACGTGATTTAGCAGAGGGTTGTTACACCGTTAGGGCAGTGTGGTTAGGTTGTGGTTGAACTTGATGATCTTTAAGGTCTTTTCCAACCTGAGCAATTCTATGGTTCTATACTGACCTGAAAGGCCTAAGTCAGAAGGCAAGTCAGTCAGTCAGCATTAATAAGCTGAACTAGTTGCAAGTCCTGAGACTTATGGCTCAGAAGTCTTACTTTTCTCAAGTAATTCAGAGTACAGCTAACTCTTTTGGTTAAGCTGCTTTAGATTTTGGAGTTTCACACTCTTCTGTTCTGATTCTATAGCACAAGGCTTTGAGGGCTGTTTGCTAACATCACTGATCTATATTATCTTGTTTTGTATCCACTGCTCAAAAAAACCCCATGAATTTCAAATCAATCTGAAATACACTAGGAGACACTGACTTGTACTAAGAATAATCCCATTTTAATGCCCCCATGTTGGAAAAAAAAAAACACAAAGAAAACCACACTAAAAACTGTTAACTCGCTTATACTAACTGTTAGATAATGCTCCCTATAATGTGATTCAGCAGGCATTCTCAAGAAGTTGCTTTCTACATTCGTATGACTGGTAGCTCCAGGACCTTGCTTTGAAATGGCCCGTGCACTACAAGTCTGGTTAAGGTTGGTAGTAACAGGCAAACACAGTTCAGATTTGTTTCAGGTATGAGCCCACAGGAATCAAGTTTTTACAGTACCACGTTTTCATTGCAACAGGAGATTCTTGTTTAAAGAAAACTTGAGAAGGGATTTTTAAATCGCGAGCCAAACCAGTACACAATCTTGAGAGCTGATACTAGAAACAAAGCTTTTCTGCCACAACTCCTAATGTATCAGCAATACTTCCTAGAGTTTTGTGGACAGGTTTGTTAATTCCTTGGTATTTCTGTGCGCTGGCAGAAAGATTTGTTTTATTATCAAACAATCATTTGTCCAAGCAATCAGAGGCACAATACTCACCAGCACCGCTTCAGTCTTTGTCTTAGTTTCAGACTTGGGAATGGCTTTTTCAGTTTCACTTTGGCTATCCCTGCGGTATCGGTAAGCAAACTTCTTCTTGAGTGCTTCTGCTATTAAGGCTGCAGGATCTGTGGGGTCAGCTGCTTTTGGTTTTGTATCTCCCGGTGATCTAGAAAGGTAAATGAAAAACCTCAGCATAGTCCAAAGATTTAGAAGTCACGAATTCGTTTCTACTCTTGTTTGTCAAATGTTCCATTGTCATCTCCCCCAAGCTAAAACAGTTCTTAGTCACAAAAGCAAACTGTTAGTGCAAAAGTTAATAAATATAAATAAACATCTTACTTCTTCACCGAGCGTAGCTTCACACTGCTCATATCTTTGAGGATTTCTAGCATGTTTGGTATCTCAGGCTTCTTCGGCCCATTTTCAGTCGGAATCTGGCCAGAGTTTGTTTTTCTGTGTTTCCGTTCTCTGATGAGCTCAATGGCAGAAATGTTTTGCTGCAGAGCTGGCGGAGGGAGCGGCGGAGGGGGAGGAGGCGGCGGTGGTGGCGGCACACCGGGGACAGCAGCTGAGGCAACAGGGGTCAGCCCAGCTGCAAGCAAAACATGTGCCACGTCAGTTTCCTTCTATGCACTCTTTATACCTCACAAACGCCCTGATGAGAATATGATTAAAAGAGCTTCAGTTGTCTCCTCTCCGCCTTCTTCAGACTGTCGCATAACTTCTTAATATTGCTGAAAAACCACATCAAAATCCTTCCTTGCACTGGGATGGATGTCACCATGTCTTTCAAATCAAATCCTGCTTTCAACATTATCACTTTCGTCTGAGAGGTGGGCCCTGAGCTGGACGTTACAGAATTGTTTGAGTTGGAAGGGACCTTTAATGCTCATCTGGTCCAGCTCCCCCGCAGTCTGCTACGTGAGTGATGATACTTTCAGTTTATCACCAGAAACTACCATACAAGACTTTAAAATGTATAAATAGTGCTTAAATTCAAGCTTAAATTTAAGCTTAGAGGTTATTTTAGGACAGCCAATCATGTCTGATCTATCTTGACTTGGTATTCCCTCTCTCTTTAGATTAAAAAAAGTTACAATAGTAGAAATCACCAACACGTGAAGAAACCTCTGTTCAAATGCACCTTTAAGAAACTGCCAAAATCAGGCTAAGTCAAAGTTTTGAGGCCTAGAGTATTTAGTATAAATATGTATGCAGACAGTATAGGAGTCTATGCTGCGTCAATGTACTCATACACAAGTGTTACCACATTCTACCAGAAGAGGGAGGTAAAGATGATAAAGTCACATCAAAATTCAAGTTTCCTAATACATAAAGGAAAAGGGAAAATGGGGAAAACTAAGTTCCTGCGGGACTTTCTCAAATAACTAATTACAATTCAAGAATGAAAGCAAGTGATCTTTGAAACTGTTTTGCCATTTTGTATTTGGCTTAAGTTAAGGAAGAATCAGTTGCAGGCAAAAACTAAACAACACCATGAGCACAGGCAAAACAAAGTACTTGGTAGGAATCAGTGAAAACCGAATGGCTATTATCTGCAATTGGTAATGGCTCTCTCTCCCACTAACCCTTGCAGACTGGAGACTCAGAATTGGATGGATAGCAATGGTTAGTTGTGAGCGAAAGAAAGAAAAGTTGTTATGGTGCTTGCTACAGGAAACAACTTCTACTTCTGTATGCATAATCTCCTTTTCTGCTACTTATTTCATAAGCTTAAGATATAAACTACATCTTCCAGAAGCATAATCAGCTTCTTACATGACTACATCATTACACGAGATGGTCTATTTCTGGGTAGGAATAGTTAGGTGTTAGTAATTATTAAACAGCTGGGATTTAACCAAGTTAATCATTAGCTTTGCTCTGAAAGCTGCTAATACTTCTCTCATCTGCAGACTGGAATTCTGATGAGCTTTCACAGAAATGCCCCATCCCTGGAGGCATTCAAGGCCAGGCTGGATGTGGCTCTGGGCAGCCTGGTCTGCTGGTTGGTGACCCCGCACACAGCAGGGGTTGAAACTCGATGATCATTGTGGTCCTTTTCAAACCAGGCCATTCTGTGATTCCATGAAATACTCTCCATCTCTCCCCTAAGATGCTATGTCCATCTACTAACCCAACTAAAGCAGTATGCAGAAGTGTTCAGAGCTGCAGTATCTTGCAAAAATGACTTAATGCTGTACTGAACATAAAGAGAATTCGCTGAGTAATTAGTGCTAAGAGTACACTAGATCTAATACCTGCTGTTAGATTCTGTTGTTCTTGCAAGAGAACAATTTTGGCTATTTGTGCTCTTAAAGTGGCTAGTTCGTTTTCCAGAGCACTGATCTTCTGCAGAGCTTCTTCATTTGCGATTACTGTGCTTCTGGGTGCTGGTTCTTCGTGTAACACATCTGGTATGGAGTCTGGTCTGCCCAGGGAATTTCCATGTAGTTCACCTGAAAGGGGCTGGGCTGTTTTTGACCACACTTCTGACCTGTAACAAAAAACACCAGAAAGTTCTTCTTTAAAGGCTTTCCAATCAGTAAAAACTAAAGCAAACCAAGAACAGAAGGTGAAGGATTGACAAAAATTGCCTTCACACCTTCCACCACACACTTCCACCAAAACATTATACAACTTAAAGTAAGAGCCTTGCATCCCTTCTATTTGTATTACTGATGTTTCTTCTCTTTCTAGCCAGCTTTGTAAGGAGTACTGAATTTCCAGAGGAAAAAGGAATTAATTCCCTCCTGCCCCAACTCTACTCCTCTGCCTCATGCCTATTTTTTTTTCTTTGGTTGAAATTAAGATTTAAATTTGTTTTGGTCCAAATGCTTCCATATTTCTTTCCATCAGTTGCAAATAGTCATTTGTAGTTGATTCCTTTGAAGGAGGAAGAGTTTGTTAGTTCCATGGCACATTTTTATATTGTTTCTGAACTTCTAGACTTCTGTTCCTTTTCTGCCCTCCACTTTACCTGTAGTGGGAGAATGGAGCATACGGAACTTGATGCTGCTTATCAATAAATAGGAAGGGATCTCACGTCAAGGTTTCTAAGAATAAACACAACCATAGAGAAATAAAGCTTCATACAATTTAAGAGAGCTTATGAGCTTCCCTTCTTCTCACAAAGAACAAGAACATTCAGCTCTGCTGCCTTCACACATGAAGGCAGAAGCTATGTTAAACACAGATTATTGAACATCTGCAGTCACCAACAGTTTATTTTAACTGGTGGCAACAACATTTTAAAACAGGCTGAGTAGAGCTGATACAGATTAATGATGATGGGTTATCACAAATCAGATCACCTCACTGCAGCTTTAGATGATCAACAATTGAGTCTTTCACAACACTGACAGAAAATATCAGACATTATCCAGAGGAGCTGTGGATGCTCCTTCCATGGAGGTGATTAAGGCCAGGTTGGATGAGGCTTTTGTGCAACCTGATCTAGAATGACAGAGTCATCAGAGTTGGAAAAGACCTAAGATTATCTAGTCCAACTGCTAGCCCCTCACCACCATGCCACTAACCCACTAGTCTCTCCAGCCTGTTCCAATGCTTGACCACCCTTCCTGAGAAGAAATTTTTTCTAACATCCAACCTGAATCTCCCAGGGTGCAACTTGAGGTCATCACCTCTCATCCTATCACTGTCACGCGGGAGAAGAGGCTGACCCCCACCTCATCACAACCTCCTCTCAGGCAGTTGTAGAGAGCTGGAAAGTCTCCCTTGAGTCTTCTCCAGACTGAACAAACCCAGTACCCTCAAGTGCTCCCCATAACACTTGTGCTACAGACCTTTCCCCAGCTTTGCTGCCCTAGTGGGTGGCAAACCTGCCCACAGCAGCAGGGTTGGAACTTGGAAAAGTTGGAGAACAAAAATACCAAATGCACACTGCACTACATAGCATCATGCACAGGTGTAATAAGTTCCATGTTTAAGTTTCATAATGTTCATGTTTACTAAATAATTGACCTGCAGTGCTTCATTAGAAGTGTACATTGCCTTAAGGTCACTATTTACCTAGAGGATTCTTTCAGTCTGATCTCATATCCACCTGTCCCACCCCACCCTTCCTTTGCATGCAGGCACTTCAGAGGTACATCACTCCTACAGTTTCTGGAAGGTCAGTCTGAACTAAAGCTTTCTCTGCACTGCAGAACTGTACCTCTGTTTCAGGCTGGTGTGAACAGCAGTTTGGGTACGTCAGAAAATGGAACTTCATCACCCAGGCCAACCTGTTTCATGCAGCTACAGTGCTATGCAGTGCTCCATGTCCAACACAGAAGTATCTACGCTATCATTCTGGACACAGGTACTCACACGTTTCCCTGCCAGTCTTCATTATAAAGATGAAGACAAAATAGAAGTTGTAATTTTAAAATCATCTGCTATAGAATGCAAAGCCCTGAGCAGAAGGATGAAAAATGATGTGAGAATTATCAGATTGTCAGAATGATCATTGCTGTTAGTCAGGAAGCCTTACGATGTTGCCCCAAACTAATGAAAGCTCTGGAGAACTAGAGAAGAATCAGTGCAAGTGATTGTGCCACACCACAGTAGATGTTTTTGTGGAAGCAAGGTTGCGTGAAGCTTATCTCTGAAATAAATAAGTTAATAAAACCAAAGCAGTCTCTTTTCATGTTCTCAAACCAATCTTTCATTCACGTTACTGTAATCTCTACTTATTCTTTCCCAGTTCCTACCTTTTCTATCTCCCAGCCCAGAACTGCTCTGCATTAATTGTAATGCACAGTGTATTCTCATCGGGGAGAATCAAGTTCTTTTGCTCAGCTTATAACTTCAAAGAGAAAATCCAAGTGCATACCTGAGCCTTGTAGAGACTTCACCTTCCTCTTGTGCAACCCATCCCACATCTGCAAAAGAAGCCACTGTATCTTCTCTAAATTGATGAGGATGATTTCCTTCTGTGGCTTGAGAAGTAAGCTAGATTTTAAAGACAAGATTGAAAGTTTTAGAAACTTTTAGTTAGGCTGCACGTAACTATTGACACATACATGCACAAAACACATCAACAGACTCAGTACACTTGTTACTGTCCTGAGCTTGGTGTAAAATCTAACACACTATTCAATCTAGTCTCCTCAATGTTTGACAGAAATTATATTGGTCCTTGAGATTCACAACTAGCTACTGTACTGCGGTGCAGCACTCAACACTGGAAGTCCAAAGCAAACTGTTATCTTAATAACAAAGAAACATCAACACTCTGAAGCACTTTGCTGTAATAACTCAAATAATGCTTTAATAATATTCATGACTAGTAGTGAAAAAAGAAAATAATTACCACTTCTACCTATTAATCTTTTACACCAACTTAGCACTACTGTGACAGAGAAATTGTTGTAGTGTGTTTCCCTTTCTCTACAATGTCCAAAATTTCTGTATGAGACTTCAGCCGTGTCTGTTACATGGGGAAAAAAAAAGTCCTTCTACCAATTCCATCATCATGAGGATTTTCAATGACAACTATGGCAGAACTATGATGGAATGAATAACTATTTACTCAAAAAAAATCTCATTTACACTATGCCAAATAGACAGACTGTTTTGTAGCACAGTTTTGCTGCTAGTTCTACAGCTTTCTGAAGCTAAAGGTGAACAAGGCTCAAGAGACTGCAACATTTCTTCCATTTACAGTTAAGTGACTCAAATGGAAATCTGACAAATTGTCTGGGCCATCCATATATGCTCCATAACCACAACTATACAAAATGGTTTCAAATCTACTTTGAAATATCAGCTGCTTCCCCAGGCTACACAAGAGCATGTGTATTCAGTCCAACGACTGAGTACAGCCTGGTCTCCGTACTTCAGCAAATAAAAGCTACTGAAATATCTTTCAGTAATTCCTCCTGCTCTGTTTGCTGCCTTTAGTTATGTATTTCCAGTGTGGCTGTGCCACCTCTACTGCATATGTTGCATACAATCCACATGCCAAATGTGCATGTGAAGTGCTGTAGGTGTTTAAGTGCCAGCAGTGGCAGAGAAGCTACTAACCTTGACAAAGATGGTGGTATCACTTAATAGCCTCTGAAGTACTGCCCTGATTCACCCTGCCAGCACTTAAAGGCAACTCATGCCTCTACAAAGAAACCATAATGTAGCAGCAACCACAAAACACGAGTGCTATCCTGAATTTGTAGCTGACCCAGCACAGTAGGACTGTAATCTTGTTTAGGCAAAACCCTTTATGAAGAACATGCGCACATATTTTAGTTGTAGCCTTTGATACACAAGTTCCAGAAATACAAAAGTTCTGTTTTTGTTGTTATTTTTTTTCCTCCCCGAGGAGTTGTCACAAACAGCTTTGGAAATAGAGATTATGAGGTGAAGATGACTACTCTTGCAACTTGTGTGTGAGCCTTTATCACAGCTCCCAGGAGTATATATTGGCATTACTCGATCATTTGGAAACAACAGGGTTTTCTCCAGGTAGCATCAGCACAGATGGCAATTTGTTATCACGTTAACAGTTGTGCCTAATACCATCACAGTCTGCCTCTCTTCAGAACAGTCTGGAGCATACTATATTGCACGTTAGGACTGTCATTGTTTGAAGTTTCTTTGAATTTTTTTTTCTTCTTTTTTAAAATAAAATTATCATGACCACTGCAGACGAATTAAAGCTCACGGTAATTAAAAACCATCTCATCTGTAACACAGCAGCTGCTTCTTGCAGGCCATACAAATTTTCCAAAAGGTAACGGCCACGTGAGGAACTATTACCACAAAAGGGCTGCAGGTGCATTTCAATAAAGGTATTACATGTACTTGCATCAGAAATCATTTTAGAAAGCAACAGTAAGGAATGCATTTACCACGGCCAGGTTTCTGCATCATGAGATAAGCAATTTCTAATCCAGCATCTAGTAGCAAGCCTTATGTTACACTGTGATGCAAGTTTCTTCTTACTTTTTAATTCATATTTCTGTGTAAACAGAATCTGCTTGTTCCATATGCAGATGTTTCTTTTCTCTATCCCTATAAATGACAAGGCCTTCCACAGAAGTGGGTTCTGAATTTCAAGTTGAGGCAAGATTTTTAACTGAACTTGGAAGTTAAAAGCCAGCACTCATCTCTTGAAACATTTGCTTGTCTATAGAACACAGATATTTGAAGAACCCTGGTGAATGCCCTCCAGCCCATCTTGGCTGAGGAACATTTGGACAACTGCTCTGCCAACATCTGAAATGGAGAAATGACAGCAGAAAACAGAGGCCCAATTCTATTAAACACTGAATTGCAGGAATTGGATGAAGGAGTGGAATTAGCTCTGCTTTTCTTTCTCTGGATAATATATAGCTGTTTCCCTAACTTTTTCCTTAACAGATTTTTTTTTACTATTTTAGTGTGTGTGAGCTTCACATATACATGTGTGCATGCAGACAAAGAATGAAAAACAAAAAAATACTGTTTTTAGATGGTGTCAAAATAGGGTCCTACCTCCTGTTGGCTCCAAGAAGTGGAAAGTAGAACAAATATTTTTTACACATTTAAGGAAGAACAAAAACCTCCAGTTTCAAATTACTAACAGACCTGCGTATTAAGCATTTGGAAATACTTCTTTAGGACAAACTTACTATGATTTTTTTAGATTGGCATTCATGTTTGCTACATTCACATCAACTCCTTAGGAGGCATGTGTTCAATTATAAGGTGTGTATCAGATAAACAGAAGCATGGGACTACAACAGAGATGTTGTATCTCGAAGATACTGGATTGGTAACACTGGAGGAGGAAGGTTCCCATCTTCTGTGTATTAGTTTAACTGTTTCAATCTACCTCAGCTATATCGATGCTCAACTTTTTTCCTCCTAAAGACAATGGGTAAATGTAAAACATGACATATAAAACCAGCTTTACGAACCACTTCCATTTGTTCATGCCACATACAGTCAAGTTCTGTCACTGCTTACTGAATGCATGAGCTGCACTTAGCAATAAATACTGATGAGGACAAAACCCACAGAGACAAGTGCTACAACAGTCACACACCTCAAGCATGCGAGGAGAAAAGAATGAACATAAACAGAGATGCTCTTTTAATACCCCTTACCCATTAATCATAAGAAAATGAAAGCCTGTAGAATGTTTATTGATCTCAGGTAAAGTTAGAAACACTGGTGGTATGCATGCACCCCCAGATGAGGCAAGCATGGTTTGCTTTGGTTTCTGGATAAAGTGACTTACAGCAAAGTTCAGTGCATGGTCCTTTCATAATATAGTTAAAGCTGGCAAGAAAGAAAAAGGAGGAGACAGCGATAGGAAAGCCTCAGTTGCAACAGCATAAACGTGATCAAGACTGGTACTGAACTTCACTACAGAACCTTAACACTGAGATAAAGACAAAGTTAGATGTTAGCATCACACCTCTACATGTTCAGCAGTTTATAAACTGAAACAGTTATAATTATGCTCAAAAGCTCGCACTTACCATATAAATTTTCATATACATAAAGGCCCCACGTTGTAATATTTCAAATTCAATCAAACTATGACAGTGGTAAGGAAAAGTTCCTAAAAGCAGTTCATCTTATATAAGATTAATGTTTACACTGTGTGGATAAAATCAAAGCAAAGCTCACTGTCTTGGCATTTCAACACTAAGGGATTTTGAAAAGAACCCCCAGACGTATCTCCCAGCTCTCTGCAAGTACAAAAACCAGAACGTCTTCTTCTAAGTATTGTTTTGAGAGAAGGCAATATTTGGCTAATTTTTTTTACAAATAAGCATTATCTTCCCTTGCATTGCTTTCACAGCAAGGTGGATCAGACACAATGCAGGAGGACTGCACTTACAAATGTGAGGCACACACAGCCGTACTGCTGGCATAATCACTATTAATTATATACCTAAACATTTAAATTCAGCAGGCCATTTTGTTGTCCTTCCCACTCGCACAATCCCCCCTCTAGCAATGTATATGTTTATTATTTCAAGTTTCATGAAGACACCCATGGTGGGAGATACTTGGCCCCCAAGTCTCTAAGAGAGCAAAAATGTTAGCATGGCTTTCACCATCACCACAAAGAGGCTTCTATGGTAATCTGAACTATTTGATCGAGGCTTATTTTAAATTCAAATACAATTCATACATTTCATCTAGGACACAGAGAGTAATGTAGGAGTGAAAAAATTAGCTATACAAGAATTACCTTGCCTTAGCATGGCTGATGGTTTCCACCATTCATCTTTGTGTTCTCCTCCCTTGTTCAACCCAAGAAACATTCCTCTCTCAGCAAGAGTTTCAAGCACTAAATACCTGCAATTCTATACCCACCCCCTATGTGCAGCATTCTCAGAGTTGAAAAGATTGTATGTAACAGCTTCCATTTTCCCTTCTGTTCCTGAACAACTTGTTATAAAAAGCAAGAGTTTCTCCTCCTCAAGCTCTTGCCCTTCCTCTTTAACATTCCACTAGGTGCAGACAAAGTTACAACAAATGAGAAAGCTGCACAGCACTGATGTACCCCTTTCACCTGTGATGTGCTAGCCTTCTGCAAAAGCAAAAAAACAAGGGTACTCATGTTATCTTATAAATAATTTTTTACTTTCTTACAAAGTTGATTATTTTCCCCCATATTTTTACATAACTGCCCACCTTTGCATTTGCATAGTCTTCAGTACTGTTCTTTAGAAGTAAGTTTTAAATGTTTCTCTCTTAAGAATTGATATTTTTTTTCCTAGAAATGACTTTTTAAAACTGTATGTTCTGGGCTGCATTAAAAAAGGGGTGGCCAGCAGGGACAGGGAGGTGATTGTCCCCCTCTACACTGATCTTATGAGGCCCCATCTGCAGTACTGCATCCAGGCTGAGGTCCCCAGCACAGGAAGGACATGGAGCTCTGGGAATCAGTCCAGAGGAGGCCACTAAGATGATCAGAGGGCTGGAGCACCCCTCTGTGAGGAAAGGTTGAGGGAACTGGGCTTGTTTAGCTTGGAAAAGAAAGGGCTCTGGGGAGATCTCACTGTGGCCTTCCAGTACTTGAAGGGAGCACATGAACAGGAGGGGGATGGCTGTTTACGAGGGTGGACAGTGATAGGACAAGGGGGAATGGTTTTAAACTGAGACAGGGAAGGCTTAGGTTAGATATTAGGAGGAAATTTTTCACACAGAGGTGGTGACACACTGGAACATGTTGCCCAAAGAGGTTGTGGATGCCCCATCCCTGGAGGCATTCAAGGCCAGGCTGGATGTGGCTCTGGGCAGCCTGGGCTGGTGGCTGGCGACCCTGCACATAGCAGGGGCTGAAACTCGATGATCATTGTGGTCCTTTTCAACCCAGGCCATTCTATGATTCTATGATTTTAGAAGTTTTATTTTCTTTAGGAAAACAATTCAAGTTTTGCTATGTGTGTTACAGCAACACTGGTCAGCATTTTAGGCAGTACTGAAAAGAATCCATTAGTAGCTGAAAATCTGAATTGGAAGTGGGAAGAACTGAAGTAAAGCATTCTCCTTTGAGGCAGGTTTATCTAATTCTGCTTTCACGAACTCTCAAGTCAATTTATTTAAATGAGCCACAGAAAGCCCTAAAATCTTTTGATGCAAGAGTAAAACTCTTCATCTGTACAGTGAAACTTGTGTTTTAAACTGTTGAGACTGCCTACCTGAAACTGAACTCTTGGACACTGTATTAGAGAGAGGTTAGTACCAATTTTTCTCACAATACTTCGAGATGAACCATAAGGCTTGCTTGACCAAAGTACCTATTGGGAAGAAAAAAAAGTCAGATGTTAGATTAAAAAATTAATCACCATATTGGAACAGTTTTCCTTTATCCTTCTGTGCTGTGCTTGTGCTAAACATACATATGATTTAGAATTTATTCTTTTCTTGCTAGGAATACAATATACAATTACGACTGTTGAGAGACAACCTTTACATTAAGTTTAAATTCAAAGCAATAAATCTAGTAATGCAGTAGGATTCAAAAGATGTGATCTTCAAAAGCATCATTTGCCCCCTTTTAACACAATGAGGAATCTGCACTGAGTCATACACTGCTTTTTAAGGCGTTTCATGAAAACCCATTCAATCATGAAAAATCCAGAATCACAGAATGGCCCATGCTGTAAGAGACCTCAAGGACCACGAATCTGCAATCCCCTACCACAGGCAGGGCCACCAGCCTCCACCTCTAATACTAGACCAGGCTGCCCAGGGCCCCATCCAAGCTGGCCTCGAACACCTCCAGGCTGTTACGTAATTCCACATTCCCCAAATCGTTTTGTGCTCTTTTAAATTAAGAGCTCTTCTAACACAGGAACAGTGTCTACTGGTCTTAACAGAAACAGACTATAAGCCTGTACAAAGTCGAATGTGCAACTGTGGAATTAAAGAGAAAAGAGGAAAAAAGAAATATTTGAAAATTTAAATGCCCTAACATACAGATGCAGTAAAGGAAACTACAAATAGAACCCCAATTCATCTCTAGCTGCTGATTCGAAACTGTTCTTACTGAAATTCACATTTCTTCTAGGTCTTTTCATTGCGGATTTATTTTTTATCTTTTGTTTTAGTTAATGACAAGAATGCTTGCGCTCCTATGTTACTGAAGTTGTATGAAACGAGACTTTAACCCTAGAAGAATTCTACAAAAAGAGCCAGAACAGAAGAAAAGAATAAAGAGAAGTGGGAAAGATTTCAGTAGAGAGAATGACAACAGAAGCAAATAGAAAAGGTAGAAGGATTGAGGGGGAGGCTGTAATGAAGATGATGTGGCTAATAAACAACTAGAACACTGTCTGGTAATTAAAAATACTTGGACAGTATTTACTTCTGACTGTAGATACAAATTTACTACTCAGATCTTAGTTTTTAGAGGCTGATGAGTTTAAGCAAACTCAACACCCTGTTAGAAGGTTGGCATAAACAGAAATCTTAGTATGAACTGCATGGATTGGATCTGTTGACACAACTCTGATATGGCATGGCTGATAACTTGTGTGATCTGTGTGGTGAAGCTGTGGGGTTTCACACCACTCCACTGAATCACACTTTGATACGCTACACAAAAATCACTACTCTTAAAATCCAGAGGGTTCTTTTAAGAACAAAATACCCTGCCTCACAGTATTTATCCCCAGATTATATTATTTCAAAAACTTCACAAAAACATTTTGCTTAGTTCTGTACGAAAGCATCTTTCTTTCCTCTGACTTTAGTAGAATGTATACATTTTGACAACATAAATGCACATACGCACGGCACATATGCTATGCTAGATTTCCACATCAGATTCTCATTGCTGCCAACGATCCCCTCAGCCTCAATTTTTCATTACAGGAAATACAACTTCGCTCCGCACACAGTTAAGTTTGAATACAACTTTTTTCAACCTACAGAGTCCTCTCTGGGAACTGCACTTTAGATGCCATAAAGAACAACCTCTCATTTGTGATGACCACATTATTGTCATCTATACAGCTGAACAAAAAGTAAGTAGATGGCAGCCCTCAAGAATAAGCAATACTGCAGTAATAGAGTCTCACTATTTACAGACGATTCTGCTGCTAAAAGCAGAATGGTTGACAACAGCCTCAAAGTGAAGTTGCATTGGAAAAAAATACCAGTCAAGGGAATGATTGATTAATTATGGAAGTACTTCCACAAGAGCAAAGAGCTTGGACTATGTGCTGTATTGCCAACCGAAGCGCAGTACATTTCAAACAAGTGGTAGAACTCGTTTAGAGATTGCTCAGACTACAGACAAAAGGTTGACTGGGACCCATATCCTCCGTCGTATTTGGTGCCTAAATACATTTCAGGTTTTTAATGACTCAGTTTGGGTGATTCAAGATATGCCTAGACAGTATTTTCAGAAAACTGCACACAAGTTGTGCCTCAAGGTATGTCAATAAAGTCAGCACTGCCCAGCTGAGCTAATAAGTCTCAGCATTGCTCTAGCTCTGTTCACACAGCTTCTTGTTGACTTGAAGCACTGGCAGAGCAAGTCTGCAGACTATTACTTAGCAATACCCTCTTATTGCATCAGTGTTTTACTGTTCTGCAGGCTAACATTTGGAAATGTAACCACATTATCCCAGGCTTGAGACAAACAGAGAATAAGGGGAAATAGAGATTAAAAACTTGCTTCCCCCCCATTCACACTAAAGATGTTGCTAACAATGGCCATGCCGGCACCCAGAGTAGTAAGCATATTTTTGTGCTCCGAATTTTCAGTGTTATACTCCATGAAATCTCTGATTTAAGTTCTAATAAAATCCTAAAATACTGATTCCCATGGGTAACCCACAATATATATAAGTTCTACTCCCTGTAAGTTCCTCAGTGGCCTATCACAATACCAAAGTAAGAACCATCTTAAATGAGTACTGCACATAGTTGGTAAGGAATTCCATCTTATTAAAATGTATTTATAACTTAAAGACGTTACTGTATTGGAGACAGCAGTTCTACACAAAATAGCTTCCTAAAGATCCCAATGAAACAGCAGATAATATGTAGCAAATCTCTCTGCTAAGCATTGACAGAAAACTCCCCATATTCTTTCATTCAGGAGAAAACCTGCGCAGGCACATTCCTGTTTCCCAAGTGAAGCACACAGCCATGCTGCTCTCCTATACAGTAACATTTTCAGGAGGAGAGGAGAGGCAGATACAACACAATAATCATCTTATCAGTTTCATGGGGCTTTTTATACCTCTAAGATAAGAGCAAAGAAAGAAGGACATTTAAGAATGAATTCAGTTGTCAACTCAGTTGAAAACTTTCTTTCAGCTTCAAAATACACCTAAAAGAGGAAAATGGAAAGCATCATCTACACTGTAAACAGTTTATTATTAGAGCTAGAAGGATCTACATGGTATTTTTAATGCATACCTTACTCACTACTTCAGTGTCTTGAGAAGGGAACTGCACACCTGCTCAGCAATGTAGAATCATACAGATACTGAGTACATGTAAAGTGCTCTGCTGGAATGGACAAGGGCAAACTAAAATATATGAAATGCTTTCAATATCTGATTTTCTGAAAGAAAAAAAAAGAAAAAGAAAAAAAAGAACCTAGTTTGAAACACTTACTGATTCCATGTTAAGTCCAACTTGTTCAAAAATCATCCTCATTAAGCTCTTAAACCAGCGAATCATCTGGACCAGAAAGGGTTCTTCCAAATCTGGATTTAAGCCTTCCAAATCTACAGGGCTGCAGAGGTTCCATAGTCCTTCTGAAAAAAGAAACATGAAACAAACATTTTAGAAGCATGCTGTGGTCATAAAAAAAGAAAATTGCTCCACGTATTTCAGAACGCTTCTGACGCAGCTGCTGAAAACAAGATGCTTCCAGAGAATTCCTAGTACTGCAAAGTACAGTTATCCACAAGACAACTGACCAAGTAGAGGCAACAAAGAGTTTTTGTAGTATGATTTTAAGTCAAAGCTGCTGCGAAGTTAATGGCTAAAACACTGGGAAAACGACTGCTCACTTCAACTTGAATGGAATGCCTGCAACCAAGGAGCAACGCTAAGATTCAAGGGCTGCATTTCCAGCTGAAACTCTTCCCTATGCAAAAACAAACTCCAGAAAGCAGACTCCTTCTCCTCGCTTACTTCGCTGACAGCTTTGTTGTTTCCCACAACAGAAACATGGAAATATGACTAATAGAAGAAAAAGACAGGAAACAGTGTCAATGTGGGACCTGAAAATACTCGAGTGGCTTATAAAGTTGGCCAGATTTCAAACTGTGTCTATTTATACATACTACCATTCACTAAAGATGTTTTTACTGCATATCTTTCCCTTAAGCATGTTCTACACCAGTCACAATTTGGATGCTACTGAGAATTGTGTGCCATTAAATAATTAAAAAAAAAGCAAAAAAACCCACAAACCTATAGCTTTAGGTTTACATTTGTTTTGTGTATCAGGCTAGAAACAACACTGTTGAAGCACCCCAAACAAAATATTTGTAGTATGAACAACTGTGTTGCTAAAGCCATTACAGACAGAAGGATGACTAAGGAAGAGTGGCAGTTAGTGAGGAAGTTACAGAGTCAGGAGATGGAAAAGCTATGCAGTTTGAAAGTGCCCACAAGCATCACAGTTAAATCATCACTGTTTCCATTACAAACGTTTTTGGTTTTTGGTTTTTTTTTTTTCTCTTCTCAACAGTCCCTTAGTGAGAATCTACTCCTTGTGGAAACTTGGCAAGAGCCATGCAGCCTTACAGGCTTTTTGTTTTTTTTCCAGACAGGCTTAAATACAACAACAAAAATGGATATTAGTTTCTCATCACCACAGAAAGAATAACACATTTCCTAACAGGACTTCCTTTTATTGATGTGTAACCCAGGAAAAAGCACTATTTTACCAGCTAGCAGAGGACTAACACAGGTTTTTTTATTAGCAAAAGAACACAAAAATGAACCAATCATTAAGAAATTGAAAGCAACAAGAAAGAATAACGGGTTGCCTATAAGCTGCAATCCCTGACAGAACCACTCTCCATCCTTCCTGCCAGGCTCACTTTAGGTACTGGAAGACCACCATGAAGTCTCCCCATAGCCACCTTCTTTCCAGACCAAACAAACCCAGCTCCTTCCCCAAACAAGCCTTTATTTGTAGGAGAGGCTCTCCAGTGCTCTGAGCACCTTGTTGCCCTTCTCCAGACCCAGTCCAACAGCTCTGCACCCTCCTTGTGCTGGGAGCCCCACATCTGAATGCAGTATTGCAGGCGGGGCCTCACAAGGGCAGAGATGACTCCCTCTACCCTGATATAATGCTCTTCCAAAAGACAGCCAGGTCGTGCCAAAATGCTAAGATGTAGTCAGTTGAGCTTTATTAAGAAAATAAAGAAAAGGCAATGATAATTTTGGTTCTGATCAACTGAGAAGGCAGAATCTTTAATAACAGAGATAAGTGGATGCGAGTGACTTAGTAAGAAGATCACTTTTGGTTCCCATTATAAATCACCATTTCTTCTACAGCCTAAATGTTTAAAATGGCCAACATTCTGAACTTGCCTATGACCTGCTGTCTGCTTTTGCTGGAAGAAGTGACAGAAGTCACTCAGTGAGAGTGCAAAGTACTCCTGGATCCTGGATATCAGCACAGCACTGACGACAACTGTGTTTTAATAACCTCCAGATCATTACTCATCTAAAAAGAAATCTAAAAGGGAAATGCTTCTAAATACATCCCTTTGATATTTTTATGAAATCTATTAGTTTTCCAGATTTACCCCCAGACAAACTTCACACTCATTTCTTCCAGGCTACCCTGCACACTATTTTTCTTCACAAATCTCAACTATTTCACAATTATTCCGTGTGCCAAGAACAGAAAGGGTGATTTCACATGAAATGTGGGACAGCGAGAATGAAAGTATTAGTAAATACCCTGTACACGTGCCAATCTCAAGAGTTAAACATTCACTGCTTTTAGCAACCTAGAACAACAGCTCTTTTAAAATACTGTTTGCTTTATCTATTCTCTGACTTCTTTATTACCCTCTATCTACCTGGTGCTCGCTAAATTTAAAATAATAGTAGTTTAATTCCACTGAAGCCTCCACAACTCAAATGCTGCAATAAAATGCCCCAAAGTGACAGTAGTAGTGCTACAAAACACGATACTTCTGTACGCTTAAACAAAATTACAATGGTAAGGAGTAGTCACAGGCAACGTTCCCAGAAGAGGTTAGAGAGAAATAACACAAAGAATGGATCTCAGTGCATAAAGCAGGCCGGATGGGAATGCCACCTGTTGCTCACTTATACTTCTCTATGTACACAAAAAGTAACAGTGCTCAAGAGCTTTTTTTCTGATAAGGAAACCTGCAGAAATTCCCTGTTCAGAAAGGAGCAGGGCTGTGCTCCTGTGTGCTGGGGGTCTCACTTCAGCCCTGCTGAACTTTCCTTTGCCCCCACCTTTCCCAATCACTTACAGAGTTTTCACTCAATATTTTCCTATCATGTAACAGTCTACAAGGCTGACAGATAACACCACTTCATAAAACATTAATGAGTTAAATGCAAAGGCTCCGAAAGCTATGCACATAAGCATACCAGTCAGCAAATAGGAAATGGAAATGAAACCCTTTGCCAGGCTCTTAAATTGAAATATTTCTATGTGGATAAATACAACACTGGAAAATACAAGTTCCTTTCAAACTATGAGTTCTCTCTCTTAAAAAGAAATATGATATTTGTATCTGTCTTACTAAGAAGTTTCTCTAAGTAAATCCATGCAAAAAGAAAAGAGAATGCTTTAATGCTCTTGGTGCAGCAGATCAGCTATATATGAAGAGAAAACAAGACCATAAAAAATGAAAGGTCTAGTCTCTACATTGAAAGGGTACTCATAACATAAATAAGTACATTTATTTCAAAGAAGTATGGTTCAAAGAAGCACCAAGCTCATAAAAAAGTTACATTAAAGAAAAAAAGCAGGTTCCTCCTTATTTCAGTAGGAAACTAGGCCATGCATATCTTCAAAGTCTTTATGATGTGACCCATGCTCATCTAATGAAGTTTCATCCAAATCATCTCCATAAGGAAGCATATTAAAGAATTTCAAAAAAAGGCAAAAAAAAACGAATGAAAAAAGTAATGACAAGACGCCAAGTGGTGAGCAGAATCTTCTCATAAAGGAGCAGGCCCTCACCCAAATCACGGCACACCACTTATGAGCAATGGAGGTATTTAGCAGAAGTCTGCTTTTTGGCTTCGTAGACGCCAAGAGAATGAAGTGCCCACTATTTTGTGAAGCACTTGCTTGGGAAGATATGCCTAGGGGCAGATATAAGTCACTGGATACTACAGAGGTGGCTGAGGGATAGGTACACAGAATCACCACCACCACAAGAAGGTTTCATTTTCGGACAGTTTCAATCCGCACACAGCTGCGTCAGCCCCGCCAGACAGACGGAGGAGCGCCGAACCGGCTGCCCGCCCCGCACCTGCCCGCCAACGCCCCTCGGGGCCTCCCCGCAGCCTGCACCCCCCTTCACCTCACCTGACCCCACTTCCCACCGCCAGGGTTCACCGCTCTGAAGGCGACGTACACCGGCGAAGCTCCCGCTGCCGCTCTCCCCTCACATGCCGCTCCCGCCCCGACGGGTGCGGGCAGCCCGACAGGCTCAGCAGCCACCGTCACCACCGCCACGCTCAGCCGCGCTCTCACCCGCTTCTCCCACTGCGCTCGCGACCTCACCAACAGCCAATCCGCGGCCACGCCGGCACCCTCCCAACCAATAGCCAGCCGGCCTGAGGGGAGGCGGGACCTCAGCCGCCCTTCGGCAGGCTGTGGAGCGACCTTACCCGGCAGACACCGCGCCCGACCGTGTCCGCCGGACACGTGACCGGCCTCCGCCAATAAGAGGCGGCCCTGCAGAAATTGCCGTTGGCTGCTGCTTTGCAGAGGGTGCTGGGTGATATGGGGAGCGGTGCCCTGACCCGCTTATTGGTAACCTAACGGCGCCTCTGCAGCGTCGAAGATGCTGCTGTGGGGAGCACTCAGGGTTTGGCTAGGGCGCGTGTCTTATTTCTGAGCTGAAAGATTTCTGCTGCTGAAAGCTTTGCTAAAGTTTTACTACTTACTACTGCACGCGGGATGCGTAAGGCGAGCACCTGAGAGCTCAAAGCTCACATGTGGTGAGTTGGACAGCAGAATCTCAAAGCAAAACAAAAGCTCCAAAATTCCGGAGGAAAAAAAATCTGCCAGTAAATAAGATTAAAATCTGCTCATTTTAAAATAAATTTACGTGACTACAAATTTACCTGTCTAATTCTTTTGGAGGAGGGATTGACTGCTTTGGGCTTAGCAAGGTGTTGAAGGCATCTTGCCCACGCTCCGAAAACCTGCCGGACTGCAGTCCCCGGCGTGCCTTGCGGCGCAGCCACCGGCCAATCCCGCCTCACCGACAACAAGACGCGCCGTGATTGGCGGAGAGGCGCGGGCGGCGCCGCACCAATCGCGTTGCGGCGCGGAGGGATGTGTGCGGCCGGAGCGGGCCCAGTGGCGGTGCGGGAGAGTTGCGGGTTGTGTCCCCGTTCCGTCCTGTGCCCTCCGCGGGCGATGGGGGCCTGAGGTTGGGTCGTGTCGGTCTGGAGACGTCTTGTTCAGCGGTACGAGGCCGGGAAGAGTGCAGGCCGCTCTGGGATGTGGGAGTGAGAGCGGGAGAAGCTGGGGAGGGAGAGGCGGGCTGGCCGGGAAGGAGGTGCGGCCGAGGAGCCCCTGTCTTTTGTCAGCGGCCACGGGGCGTGAGTCAGCCAGGGCTCCCGGGTGTCATTATGTTGTTGTAGGTGATGGAGAAGCTGGGAGCTTCGGTTTTTGTCCTCGGTTGCGAGGAGACAGAAAGGTCTGGGAGGAAAAGAGTGTGACCTGATGGGGTAGGGTAAAACGTAGCTTCGTGTGTATTCAGGAGATCAGAAGAAAAAACGATAAGGGCTTATAGGGATGCAGAGAGGTGTAGAAGGGGTCTGGTGCTCAGGACACTGACTGGAAGTCAGAGTCTTTTGTTAACGTTAACTCCACAACTGATTTCATTTCTAGGCTTTGAGTAAGCTTTGTTGATAAGCTAAGGAATGGACTGAATAATACTGAACTTCACAGAGACTTTTTACCAATTTAGAGCAATCTATTTTGAGAATATGAAGTGTTAATTATGGATCCCCTATGGATCTCTTTAGGACTTAAGACAGTCAAGGGAAAGAATATGGAGGGTAATCATTGATTTCTCACATTAGCATTTCCTTTCCTGAAGGATGTGGAGGTTGGTGGCCCTGCCTCTGGGGATTGAAGATTCATGAGCCTTGAGGTCCCTTCCAACCCGGACCATTCTGTGATTCTGTGTGAAGAACCAGTGACAGAGAAATTAGCAGTTTAGTTGATTTTAAGTGTCAGAAACGATTGGACGTTTCTACACGTGCATCTACCATCAGTAAGAGAACAATATAATGTTTGGATGATATTATTTGTTTGGAAAATAATGGTACAAGAATGTTACAAGTTAAATATTTAAATTTATTATGCAGGAGGAAAAAGAACACAAATTAACAATATGTCACTATTCATGCTTTTGTGCCTTAAAAAAGAGTTACTTACATGAGTTTCTATTGGCAGCACCAGGACCACAGCATTCAGTAGTTTTGTAAGCATACAGTCAGTCTTCTGGAGCGATCATAGAATGGTTTGGATTGGAAGGGATATTACAGATCACCCAGTTGCAACCCCTATGCCCCCAGCAAGGCTGCCACCCAGCAGCTGAGGCTGCCCAGGGCCCCATCCAACCTGGCCTTGAACACTTCCAGGGATGAGGTATCCACAACCACTCTGGGCAGCCTGTGCCAGTGTCTCACTGCCCTCTGAGGGAAGAATTTCTTTCTGACATTTAACCTGAATCTCTGATGCAGACCTTCTCTTTCAACTAAGCTTATGCCTCTGTGGCCTGTTAAGTAGTTACTCCTCATTGAAACAACTCTGGAATCAGATACTAAAACTAAAACACATCTCATCTGAAAAAGATATGTTGAAGCAAGGTGTGATCTGTTTTGTTTTCTTTATTGAAAGCAAACTAGTCAGAAGTTACCAAAAAATCACAACACCTCTAAACATTTTTTAGCTTTGAATGGATATGGTGTTACACTACTTGTTTGGGGAATAGATAAAATCAAAACATGTTATTCATTGTGCTTGATGCTGAGTTAATCCTTTGCTGGTTTATTTGGTTCATTTTTTTCATTTTTTCAAAAATCAAAAATTTGATTATTGCTAAAGGCACTGAAAATTCAGGTTTTGATTTTACATGTTTATACAAAAGGATGTTTTAAGACTTGCAGTCTGCAAACTGGGTATGAGAAGACTGGAGTTTCTGATCATCTTTATCAGTGCTATAAAGATACTTAGGTACGGTTGTACATATCCATATGTATACTGCTGTAAAGGCTGACTACTGTAAAATTATTTAAAGGAAATGAGAAAATGTTATTAACCAAACCCTATCTGCTTTCCACGGAGGAAATTTAAGTTTCCAGCTGAAAAGTTCTGAGATCCATATTCTTACGAATTTTGTTCCTTAAGGTTTTTTTTTGTACTCTTATGCCTGTAACAAATCAGTGCATTTGTGTTCTTGCCTTCTCTCTGCTTTAACTGACAGCAAACATTAATACCGCTTTTTTTTTTCCAACAGGTATTTTCTATGTGTGGTGTAGGAAAAAATGAATTCCACTATGAGTGAGGAGCCTGATGCACTATCTGTAGTTAATCAACTCCGAGATCTAGCAGCTGATCCTTTGAATAGGAGAGCCATTGTTCAGGATCAAGGATGTCTGCCAGGTCTGATTCTGTTTTTGGACCATCCCAGCCCTCCAGTTGTTCATTCAGCTTTATTAGTAAGTATTCCAGAGATAAGTTTGTATGTCATTGGGACTCTTTGTTCCTTTGTTTCTGTGTCTTTAAACAAGTAATGTAAAAGACAAAGCCTGTTTTTATGTTAAATCACAATTCATTTTCACTTTTCTAAAAGAAGCACGCAATTCAAAAATTGTTTAGCATTGTAGCATTATTCCAGGGGAATTCACAGATATTGGAAGAGATTAATTTGCTTTGCATTTTTTCCCTAATACAGCCATTTCACTTTCATTGTGGAAGGAGGTAAGCATGCTTAAATCTTTTTTTTTTTTTTCAGATGAAGCCCTGGAGCTTGGTAAATATACACAATGATTTGAAATTCATGTAAGAAAAGGACCATATATCATAGGGCAGTTTTGGTTAGAGATGATTTCCCAAGGTCATGTAGTCTAAACCCATGGTCAAACTGAGACAAATTAGAACAGGATTAGTGCAGGATTGTATTTGTTTAGATGCCCCGCAGCATCTCAGGCACCCTGTTCCAGCATTTGCCCACCCTCATGTGATTTTTAAAACAAAAAAAAATCAGAATCTGTTGATGTCTAATCCAACTTTTTCCATTTTCTCTTCATTTCTTCTTGTTCGAAGCCATAAAAAACCAAAGTCCCAATTTCTCATCCTAAATCCAATTTTTAAGAAGTGCATCTCTTTCACAAAAACAGGACAAACTAAAATCAAGATTTCCTTAGAACCCTAATTCAATTCTCCTAATAAGATTTTTAAGTTATTAAAACCTGTCATACACTTGTTTCATATTGTTTCTTTTTTTTTCCTAAATGTCATTGAATTATAAACAGAGCTCAGACTTACATTAAATTCTACATGATTTTCTGTACCATTAACATTTAGTCTGCACCACCATTCTATATATTTTTTTCACTTGTTTTACTTCCACAAGGAATATTTGTGCATTTCTTGGAACGATTCCAGTATTCTTTGGGGCACAGGGAGCAGCATCCCATAAGCCAGGAGATGTGTATCCTGCTAATTGGCTTTCAGAATAGCTTTGCCACATTTGCCAGATGAAATGTTCTTCGCTGGATGACTTTTGAGTTGAGATTACCATTCTTGGGAATATGTTGCACTGTTTGTCATTCTGGTGTAGGTTCCTTAGGTCACAGAGGCTTTTGTTTGGATATCTCTCTCCCTGTTCCTTACTTTGCATTTTTGGGCTGCGTATTCTCAAAGCCTGCATGAAACTTAGTAATCATTCTGTGATCACATTGCAAAAATTAACCCTACATTAAAAGAACTGAATTTACCAGATCAATGAAGGGTAATCCAGTATGCTGTATGATTCCACAAACCCAGATATTACTGCAGTTTTGTGGTAAAGACATCTTGCTGGGTGAGAGACAGCTGTGTTGTTTTATTTAGTGGCAGCCTACAGGTAGAGTGAATTAAGGGGCAGGATTAAGAGGAGACCCCGGCTGTAGTCAGAAATGCAGCACTTTGCTACGAAGCCAAATTTTTGTCTGCTACCCAAACTATTTGTGTTTGTGACATCCTGAATCTCATAGGTACTGTAGCTTTTAATATCTTTGCTGACAGATTTTTAGTCATCCGTATTGTTTTACCATTCTGAAATGTTTGCTCATTTTGTTTTTATTTTTCCAGCCATCCGTTCAAAAAAAGTCCTTCTATTCAAGCCGAAATCATTAAGTGTAATAATTTTCCATTAAGTTTATGCCCAGTAAAAAAAAGTATGGCACTGACTTTAATGAAACATATTGTTTCATATTTATATATATACACACATATATATATATATATATTTATAATATATTCATATTTATTGTTTCATATTGATTCCCATAGCTGAAATTATGACTCCAACAGATTGTTTATAATAATTTCCTATCTAACATTTTGATATGTTATAGGATCCATCAAGGAAAAATGTTTTTCTCCCCACATCCAGTTTCAGCTCAGTGCTTTCTTCTATCTGATCGAGAAGTGGAAATTTTTTTTTCTCCAGTTTAAATCCAGGGCTTTCTTTGTATGGTGCATTTGTAATGATATATGATTTTGAATGTTTTCAGTAATAAAAAAAATTGAAGCAAAGAAGGTAAAACCATTTTTTTTTCTTAAATTTGGACTAAAATTTTCAGAAATTGGACTCTGAAGTTAAGGAACTGCCTTAATATTTCAATTGTAATGATGAAAAGCAAGTGTGGACTTACTAATTAATATGATGGAATCACTTGTGAGCTTTAAGCTAACATATGAGTGTTTTACTGAACAGAGGCTCCAACCAAAGTCCATGAGAATAATATTACACTTCAGTAGATTGCAGTTTGTAAATATAAATGATCTGAGTTCTTTGAAGGTGCAGATCTTTGCATCTCCAATGGAGTTGGAAAGCAAGTAAAAATTTCTTATGCTGAACAGCCAGGTCATTACATTTGCTCTGACAACCTTATCCCTTTCTCTGTTTTAGTGTAAGCTATATTTTTGTGTAAAGAATATGTACATAAATGGAAAAGAAGCTGCCTATGTTTTGGCCCTTAATTATCTGCTTAGAGAAGGAGGGTATCATTGTCCAAAAGCATTACATCCTTGCTGACTTGCCTAAACAGACTACAAATATAGGAAACATTTTCTGCAGTTAAGGATTCTTTTAATGTGCTCGTTAGTAGTTTAGAATTATCATACAGATGTTTTCTTAAATACTTCCAACTAAGGATGAATATACAGCATTTACAGGCTAGAATCATGATGTTGAACCGCATCAGGAAACAACAGATATCTCATTTGAAGTTCGTAACATGTCAGACAATAGTCAGGCTTCCCCAAAAGGTAATTCTACCTATTATATGCTGAAGACAATTTAGAAAGAAAGAGAAGGGACTAATTATCTGTCTCTGAAGGGAGTAAGGAGCATGTTATTTTTAAATCAGTTGGTGAGCAGCGTAGTTATTATATGACTTTAGTTAAAGAGTTAGTGCACTTCTAAATCTTGCTATCACAACTAATTTTATAGCCCATTGCATTTGTGAATGGCAAGATTTTCTGTGTGTGGTTCTTGTACTTCCGTGACTAAAACAGATTAAAGCACAATGCAAAATACACTTTTAGAGGTTCCTCCTAAGAGGAGTTTGACAGCACTGAGAATTGAGAGATGAGTTAGGAAAAGGACTTGAAATTTCAACTGCAAGGGTATTGTGTTAAGGGTAACCACAGTTACCCTTGTTGGCTGGAGTCAGCAATGTGAAGTTTTGCAAAGAGTTTACCTTGTAGGGCAAAAAGTCTTGGGCAACATGCAACTGATAGTTCCCAGCTGAGGTAAAGGCAACCTAAGCAGCTGATGGCTGCTGCCATATCCTTATTCTTGTACTTACGTGGAATGATTAATTACTCCAATGTTATAGGTATTTTAAACTTTATAAATCTTTTTTGCTCTTACTGTTTCCAGTATTGCAATTAATCTTTAGAAGCTTAGAAATGTAGTAGACCTCTATTTCTGTGGGTGGTAGAAACTTGGTGGTGGTGAATCCATAGAACTACTAGAAACACAGCATATAAAGAATTACATTAGATCTTGGAACATAATAGTGTTGGCTGGAAGGGACTTCTGGATGACATTTACTTCAACTTTCTGAACTGCTTTTGTAGTGGGAAAAAAAAGTTTTCATAATGTCTAACCTGAACTTCTCTAATGACAGTTTTCCTTCTCCTTGTTATGTTGTCTACTGCTGTAGAGGAAGGTCATCTTTGTAAAGGCTCTGTGGGTTAGTTGTAGACACTCTCTTAGTATAAGCAAATCTAGTCTCTCAGCCTTCTCATAGATTGGGTAGTCTTGCTTTCTGTGTGCTTGAGAATAAAACAATTTATTTAATATTTACAGCACATGATAATACTTTTACTAGAAGTGGCATTGTGAATCTTTTGCAGATTTACAGTGATAAAAATAAATGATTATGTACTGGAAATGTTGCTGATTTGTCCTTTCTATTTTAGGCTCTCCGTTATTTGGCAGAGTGCCGTGCCAACAGAGAAAAGATGAAAGGTGAATTGGGTATGATGCTCAGCTTACAGAATGTGATACAAAAGTAAGTTTATGTTGAGTTGTTGTATCCAAAGACAGCAAAAACATAACATGCTGTTGCAAAGTAAAATTTCAACTATCGTTTTGTGTAGGGGATTTTTATTATTGCATTCTTCCTTGTCGAAGTTGAGGTTGCAAGCAATGAATGCTCTTTGTTTTGTAGTCCCACAAAGCTATTGGAACATAGAACAGAATAAATAATACTTCGGAAGTCGTTTGCCAAACAATGGATTTCTGGCCCTTATTAAAATCAGTAATTTTGTCTCATCCCTTTAGGTTGTTTTGTAACTCTTATTGTTTTATAAAGGTTTCTTGCTCTAGTGCATTTAATGGAAATTACTGCAATCTGTCATGTTTTTCTTTTATTCCTACTTTTAAGAGAGGAAAGGGTGTATGCAGTGCGTTTGTCTTGGTATGTTTTAGAAAGCTTGTATCTACAGATTTGTGTTCAGGAAATGTCTTGCTGATGGAGAAGAAGTTAGTGAGGTTTAAATGACAGGTTTTTGTATGGGTGTATAAAAATAATCAAATTAAGTCTTACAGTATTGGCATTTTTAAAGGACAAGAATAATTAAGTTAAAATATACAGAAGTCTCTACTTGCTACTTTATAGTAACAGTAAAATTGGAATGTGTAGGTAGTATTAGAAGCATTTTTTGCAGACCAGTTAGCCTTTAGTGTAGATTAGTTGTCTATTTAAAGAAGTTTCTTAGCATCTTATGTAATCCACAAGAAGATGGTGAAAGGGGAATAGTATTCATTATCAGCTTCTGTAGCTTACATAATAGTTCTGAGGAAACAGTCTTAATTAAAAATTTTGTTTAAATAATGTTATGGAAATTTCTTAGGCATCATTTTTTTTGTGTTTCAACTTGAAGCCTACAGAGGTTGGAAGCAAAGACAGGTAGCTCAGGAGCAACACCAAAGAATTATCTGAGCAACCAGAGACTGGACTAGGAAAGCTAAGGTCCTGATAGAATTAAATCTGGCCAGGACATCAGGGCCAACTGTAAGTACAGGGCTTCTGTAAGTATGCTACTGATAAAAGGAAAACTAGGGATAATCTGTTTTCTCTGATCAGAAACGGGAGAGTTAATTATCTGGGATATGGAAAAGACTGAGATTCTCAATGGCTTTTTTGCCTCATTCTTAACCAGGAAGTGCTCCCTAGCCATGCTGCACAAGCTGCAGAATGCAAAGGCAGGGTGTAGGAGGATTAAGAGCTACTGTAGAAGGTTCTGTGGTGATCTAAGGTGCACAAATCCCCCTGAACCTGGTGAGATGCATCTGCAGGTCCTGAGTGAAGCTGCTAACCCTACTATCCATCGTATTTGAGAAGTAGTAACAGCCTGTTGAAGTTCCTACTGACTGAAAAGGGGAAAAATAACTCTTGTTTTTATAAAAGGAGAAAAGGAAGATTTGGGGAACCACAGACTACTCAAGATGATGGAGCAGTTAACTGTGTAACTGTGGTACATGGAAAACAAAGGGGTGATTCATGACAGCCAACATGGCTTCACAAATGACAAATGGGGACTGACAAATCCGGTGTACTTTCACAATGGTAGTACAGCATTGGGTGATAAGGGTAAAGCAACTAGTATCTTTTACCCGGACTAGTGCAAAGTATTCTGACACTGTCTCACATGGAATCCTTGTTTCCAAATTAGGGAGACATGGATTTGATGAATTGACCACTTGGTGGATAAGGAATTGGCTGGTTAGTCACACTCAGAGAGTTCCAGTCAGTGGCTCAGTGTCCAGGTGGAAACCAGTGGCATTCCTCAGGGATTGGATTCAGGACCTGTATTATTTAACACCGTTGTCGGTGACATGGACAGTGGGATTGAGTGCACACTCAGCAAGTTTACCACCAACACCACGGTGTGTGGTATGGTCGATGTGCTGGAGGGAAGGGGTGCTGTCCAGGGGGAGCTGGACAGGCTCAAGAGGCAGGCCTGTGTGAGCAACATGGGGTTCAAGAGGGCCAGGAACAAGGTGCTACAACCCCAAGCACAGACATAGATGGGTGGAGAAAGTATTGAGCCCTGCAGACAAGGATTTGGGATTGTTGGTGGATGAGAAGCTCAACTTGAAGAAGCAGTTTGTGCCTGCAGCCCCAAAAGTAAACCATGTCCTGAGCCACATCAAAAGAAACGTGATCAGCAGGGCAGGGGAGGTGATTCTCCCTCTTTGCTTCACTGTTGTGAGACCCCGCTAGCAGTACTGCATTCGGCTCTGGGACCCCAAGCAGAAGAGGGACATGAACCTGTTGGAATGAGTCCAGAGGAGATCATGAGGGTGACCAGATTGCTGAAACACCTCTCCTACAAAGACAGGCTAAGAGAGGCAGGCTTCTTCCACCTGGAGATGAGGTATCTGGGGAGAGTTTGTGTCAGCCTTCCAGTACCTAAAAGAGGAAAGATGGGGAGAGACTGTCAGGGAGTGTGGTCCCAGAACATGGGGTAGGGACTTTAATCTGAACGAGGGTAGATTCAGATTAAATATAAGGAAGTAATAATTTACTGTGAATGTGTTGAGGCTCTGGAACAGGCTGCCCAGAGAAGCTGTGTTCAGGGCCATGTTGGATGGGACTTTGTGCAGCCTGGTCTAGTGGGAGGTTCCCATGCTCATGGCAGAGTTCCCAACCACAGAGTTGGAGCTAGATGATCTGTAAGATCCATTTCAATCCAAACCGTTCTACGATTCAGAGATGAAAAGGGTATAAAGTTCAGAAACATGAAGAGGAGAGAAAAGTCAGTTAAAAACTGGGTATTTTGTAGATTCATTTTTTTCTAGAAAGCTCTTTGGCAAGAGTAAGAAAATACATTTGATTTATGTGCTTGTAACATTTGGAATGTGTGATATGATGAAAATTTAAATATGTAGCATCTTCAGACACAAGACTTTGTCGTGTGCTTGTCAGGATTTTAGGTTGTAATGCTGACAAGAAATGCTGAAGCTAAGTTTTGTTTTGCCCGGAGAAATATGGAGAAAGATAGTAAAAACTGCTGAGAAGCTAGATGAAAAATTGTGTCACAAAAAAAAAAAGTCTGGTTTTTTTTCTCTGTTAGAAAGTCAGTAGGGGAGACAGCAAGGTCTTCTTCAGTTTTGCTGTACAAAATGGAGAATTTCTCAGAAAATGTTGTTGTTCTTTGAACTGAAACTAAATATTAATAAATGCAGTAATAAATGCTTTGGTCTTAGTGACTTCATTCTATTCATTCCATTGTGCTTTCTGGAATCTGAATATCTAACTCATCACTCTAATCCATAACTTAATTGGGATTTTTGAGGATTTTTTCTGTTGTCTTCCAGAGCTCATTTATCTTGACAGGTGAAATGCATCCTGTGATGTGAACTGTGCCTTTTTATCAAGGATTTTATAACTGTCACCATTCACTTTCATTGATTTCTCTCTTATGTGAACAATATTCATGGGCTTTCCGTGTTCAGTGCTGAACTGTTACGAACTGTATTCCATCACTGATGGTATTACTGCTTCCCGAGCAGTGAAGGGTAGCCCACGTGCACAAAGAGTCAGGTTGACAACTATGCAGTTTGCATCCCTTAGGCTTCATGCAGTTCAGCACTGAACTAACAAACACTACGCTTTGAATGTCAAGAGTTTTAGAATTCTAGTTCTCTTCCACTATGCTCATCTTGAAATTTGAGAGCTTCTTTCATCATTTAAGTGACTCTTGATAAGCCTTGAAACTCTTTAGTGAGATTTTAGGTTTAGGAGTGGAATTTCTTGACAGCTGTGTGTATCTCACCTACACCAAACTGATCTAACAGATCTGAAAATTTTGAATGGTTGATGCCATCAACTAGTAAATAGCTGGCTTGCTAATTAAGTTTGTTCTAACAGTACAGCAGAACTTCAGTAACAGCCCACAAACCTTTTGTTGAGAGTGAGATACAACCAGTGGAAATAAAATGTAGCACTTATTTGAACTCTTTATCCCGTATGTAAAGTACTGTTTCCTTCAGAAGACAGTTTATGATGAAAATTGGAGCTGACTGCCACCTTTTTGTCTGAGAAGTGCTCTCTGTAGTGCATCACAGAAAATGGACAGGAAATAGTTACATGAGAGACAGCCAGGTTTAACTGTAACTCTTTGAGGTTCCAGCAGTTCTCATTTCACTGGCTTAGCAGTCCCCTAGTATTCTTAGATGAGCGTTGTGATACTCATTTACAGCAAGGGTTACAGGTTAGCTGTGAACATGCTGCTGTTTCTTAAAATGATCAGTCAGCTCATTCCATTTCACATAAGGAATAAAGGATAAGTTTTAGGTTCACAGTCAATGACAATGATTTTTCAAAATGTAAGAATACTAGTTTTTGTGAACAGAAGAATAACAGATTTTAGGTTTAGAGACTGAAGCTTACAGGCTGTACAGCAGCAATATGAAATGTCAGCTCTGAGGATTACAGAATAAAAATTTGAAAGGAGTGATATATATTTGGGATGCTTTTTCAAACTAAACTTGATGTGCAACTTGTATGACTCTGAGATACTTCATATAAAAGGCTTTATAAGCTTCTGTGTTATTTAGGACATATGAGAAGCTGTTCAAGTTTCGTAGAATACTTCAGGACAAACTCTTTGAGTATTAAAAAATCCCTTCCATACTTGCTGCATTTTTTTATCAGGGAAGGTTTTGTCTTTGTGCATCCAGATCTGCTTAGTTTTAGGTGGGGTTTGATGCATCTTTCCTTTGAGTTTTGCAGTTTAGAGTAAGAAGTGTGGTGGGGAGAAATCTGACCTTAAAAATCCTTACATAGAGGATTCCAAATGTCTTTTTTAAATTGTTTTGTTATTATAAAAAATGCTTCTATTGAATTTGTTTGAGAACTTGTATGCGTACAAGCATGTGTATAAATAAATAAAAAGAGAAGAGGTGGAAGTTCATTGAAGAGCTGTACTTCATTGCATTCCAGTAGTCATAGCAGTTATTTAATACTGAAAACTAGTTTGGTTGCTGGCTTTATGAATTGTATGGAGTACTTAATGTGTCCGTATGGACTTTATAAAATGTTATTAGCAGCTTCTAGAATTAAAATTAATTAGGATTTATAGCCTACAAAGAAATATACTAATTTGTGTTCGGAGTGAAAATGACTTTTCGTGGACAGTAAAGGTCGAAGTTTATAATTTTTCTTGATCTTTATGAGGAGCATAATGAAACATAAATATAACTAACGTGTATTAAAAAAAAAAAACACAAAAAACAATGAGTCAATATACTGAATAGCTCTTATTATGGAATAGGAAATTATCGAGGGTAAAATTCCAATTACTTAGCTAAAAGAGCTTTTCAAGACAGTCTTCCTTTGCCAGGGTGTCAGATTTAACAAGCTGAACTAAATCCAGTGCATTAATCAGCTCTTTCAATTTATTACTTGCCTAAGAAGATTAGGGCAATTAATATGTGCTTAATTAGAGTCCCTTGCAGATATGGTAAAATACATGCAGTCTATAATTGCTGACTTCTTACTCAATTTTAATTTTTGGTTGTCTTAATTACCTATACTTTTTGAAAATTTAATTATTCGTTGAAACCAGCCAAGTTTAAATTTATGATGTCTGACAAAATAATGAAAAAAACCACAACCACAGCAGAGCAGAGTAGTATTTGCTGAAATAAAAGCAGCAGGAATGTAGTATCACAACAGGTTTACCATCATAGTTGTATGACATACTTCTTTGTCTCCTTTGTGAGAAAGGAAGAATGGCTGGGGGAGGACAGGGCTAAGGCCATGTATTAATTAACAAGAAAGCAAATTGCATCTTTACAGGCATATAGGGTAGTGGAAAAGATGTTACCATATCATCACTGGCCACAGGATAATGTTTGGGATGAAAATGTAGTTAAAAAATTCTGACAACTTTCCATGTTTACTGTATTTAAGAATGTATGCTATTGATTGGAGTATTCTAATGTAAAAATGAGAAAGAGAGAGCTCTTTATAGAGGTTTTAATTTTCTGTACATTAATTGGTAATTTTATCATTCTTGGTCATTATTGTGTGGGTTTTTTTGTTTGTTTAACATCAAAATGGAGAGATGACTGAGGCAATGGGTAATGGGAAGCTTGGTTCCGTTGCATGATTGTTTTTGAATTGTACCATACTTCTGATTCTGAGAAATTGATTTCTCTTGGAAAATCACTGTTATCACGTGTCTTAAATATTCTTTGAGCAGAAGGTTACAAAAATGTTGTTTCCAGAATTTAATTTACATTGCATCGCTTAGATGTGTTCATCTTTTCCATACTTCAATTCCTGGCCTGGAAGATGCTCTATTCCCTGTTCTCTTTCCTGTTCTTTCCTTTCTGTTATCTTTCCAAGCATACTTGCTTTACCTGCTCTGTTTTATTTTGCCTATTGGAAGTTAAGTGCTTCTAGAAAATTACATCCTTGGTTGTTGGTGCATCTCTTTGGGCTGTGGGGTTCCAGTCTGTTCAGTGCTGTAACAATGTGCTTGTTAATAATAGATGGTCACAGTAGGAGGATGCCTGCAGGCTGCTTCATTCAGGATTGTGAAGCAAAGTGGTCAAATATCCCGCTCCTCTGTGTCTAAGTTTCCTTAAGGAATGACTTTTTACCTATTTTGTTTATCTTAAATTCAGAAGTGGTTTATTTTTTATTTTTGGAAAAGCATCTTGTGTCAAAAAAAACCCCTCCGTCCCACAAACAGTGCAGTATTGGGAATTACAAGCAAAATCAATATGTCCTCTATAAATATAACATTGTGTTTGTTCTAAGTGGCTGAATACTACTTTTGTCTGCTAAACAACTTCCTGGTATTTGCAGGTTATATATAGGAGGGATTGGAGGAATCAGGGAGCAGATGGGTTCAATGTCACAGGCAGCCTACCTCACTAAGGCATGTGTGTATATATATATATATATTTATTATTTATTATATATGTATGTCAAGGTTTTTGCTCTTTTAGTTTATAAGAGTCATGGCAAACTATAAAGAATTCAGTAATTGTTTTTAAAATGTTGTTTAAAATATTTTTGTATTCTTGAATAGTCTTAGTGTTATGAAAGCATAGGGACCTATGAACTCAACACAAATTCAGGCACAGATGCAAATGATAACAAAACACAAAAAGCATTTTTAGGTGGTAATAAAATGATGTGGCATCCAAAAAATTGGACTTCAGCTGTGGAATAATGGACTTTCTGGGAGAATGTTAATTATTTTTGTAGGATTAACCAAATACAGTGTAAAAGCTCAATAGATGAATGTCATTTGTAAGAACAGTCCAAGACTTGATGGCCAATGGTTCGGATAAAAATAGTCATTTAAATATCGAAGTATTACTGTGGACTTTTATTTTTCAGGGTTTAATGGAAGTTGGCAGTTAAAAACCTGTTCTCAACCATTATTCTGAGTGGTGCAGTTTGGGGGATGTTGTGTCACACTGATATTTTCTTTTGGTGTGTGTGCAGTTGGTTGCAGAAGAATCTGAATGTGTGACCAAATGGAAGGATCTGTACTCTGTGCACTGAAACATGCAATGGACTTGTTTACTTACAACATTATTCCTTTCATCTTGGGTCTTTTCTGTAGTCAAAGTGGTATTAGTCAAGTCATCATCCTGGGCTTCATCAGAAGAGGGGTGGCCAGCAGGGACAGGGAGGTGATTGTCCCCCTCTACTCTGCTCTTGTGAGGCCCCATCTGGAGTACTGTGTCCAGGTGTGGAACCCCTGGTACAAGAAAGACAGAGAGCTGTTGGAGAGGGTCCAGAGGAGACCACAAAGATGATCAGGGGACTGGAGCACCTCCCCTATGAAGACAGGCTGAGGGAGCTGGGCTTGTTCAGCTTGGAGAAAAGAAGGCTGCGGGGTGACCTCATTGCAGCCTTTCAGTACCTAAAGGGAGCCTACAAACAGGAGGGGAATCAACTCTTTGAAAGGGTAGATAACAGTAGGACAAGGGGAAATGGTTTGAAGTTGAGGGAGGGGAGATTTAGGTTGGATGTCAGGGGGAAGTTCTTCACAGAGAGAGTGCTGGAACAGGCTGCCCAGAGAGGTTGTGGATGCTCCAACCCTAGAGGTGTGCAAGGCCAGGTTGGATGGGGCCCAGGGCAGCCTGGTCTGGTATTAAATGTGGAGGTTGGTGGCCCTGCATGTGGCAGGGGGGTTGGAGATTCGTGATCCTTGAGGTCCCTTCCAACCCGGGCCATTCTATGATCATTTATTCTACTCAACCTGTTTGCTTACTGTGCTCTTCACAATCAGTACTGTGTCTTCTCTAGCCATTGAAGTGGTTGTTAACCCTGAAATTAGGCTTTTTGTGCATTTGTATTTTCATTCATGCGTTACTTTTCTGTAATTTCTATTAGATATTCCTCTCTCAGTTTGCTTTTACTTCCTGCTGTCCAAACTGCTACTTCTACGATACGACCTTCCACTTGATGTCTGGCATGTGCGTCGTGGCTGCTGGTTGTGTGGCTTTTCATTGTTTGGTCTCTGTCTCAGCAACCATGGTTCAATATTTACTTTTTGTGAAGAGTGGGCAACAATCATAATTGCTTTCAGTGCTTTTTACTCAGAAGTGAAGAAATGAGTTGGGAATTTTGAAAATGATCTAGTAGTTTTTCACTATAGGCAAGAAATATCGTGAAGAATATTGCAGAATAAAGAGGTGAACTTGGAAACTGCAAAAAATATCTGAAGTATAAAATACTGATAAGGATTTAAATATATTTGTGTTCAATGTGTCAGCCAATTTCTTCCTTACTTAGAAACTTTCTGGAGCATAAAGTTAACTGTTTGACAAAGTAGTGTGAGCTTAAGGTGTTTTTTAATTCCTATTTTTTTCTGCAGACCTTTTGTTTAAACAAACAATGGTCTCTTGAAGCACTGTGGTTTTGAATGTTAAAAAATGAAGTTATTTGCAGTCTTGCAAGAGTCCTGATGTACTAAACAATATAATCTGAATTTATATTTCAAAATCATGTACTATATGGCAATAAAAAAAATTACTATTGTGCTGAATTAAGTGCATCAAAACTTGTTGGATGTGACAATGCCAAAAGGAAAATGTTTTTGTAGTGGGATGCAGTACTGAGGTGGGAGGGAAAAGATTTTATGTGGATTGGCAGAAGAGGCAGGAATAGTGGCAACTCAGGGTGCCTTTAACACTCAATAAACCTTGTAGTCAGCTGATGTCGAAGTATTTTAGAAATAGTGACCTTCACTGGTTACTATTGAGTTTACAAGAAAAAGTGCTGAGGTAGGTTCTTCAATGATACGCTGACTTTTCCTGACAGCTCACTAAAATAAAGAGCAAAGGAAGCTTAAGGTGCTTTGAAATGAAAATAGTAGATGTTATTGTCAAGTATTTAATACTGCGGGTGTGGGTTGACAGTATTGTAGTCTAGAGCCATTTATCTGTGAGAAGGGAGGAGGTAGATACTTACCTCTGTGAGGTTTCTCATCTTTCCTTGCTAGTATCAAATGTCTGCTTTTGGATTAAAGTATGCGGATGATGCTTGTCCCTAGCTTTTGACCTTCATGCGAAGTGTCTGTACAACAAAAAAAAAAAAACAGAAACAGGCTGTCCTTTTGGATAGCATTGAAGCTACTGGTAATACTGGTTTGCTTTATAAAACAAACATAACAATAACCTCACAATTGCAAACAGGTAGTTTGAGATAAAACAAGATCTCTAAATTAGGCATTGCTTTCAAAGTTACCTACTTCAAATTTCTGCTGAATAGGTATATATTAACTATATTGGCAAATGTATTAAAAAAAAAAACCAAACAAAATAAGTCCATGCAGACTAAATCTATTTTTTCCACCTCTACAGGTGCTGTTGTAGTTTAACTCTTGTTGTTTACATAGGTTATGTTCAAGGAAACCTAAGTTTGCAACCTTTTTTTTTTTTTCACTTTGTCAAAAAAAAAATTCAGAGAAATAAACAGATGAAGTTTAGTAGTCAAAAATTGAGCTGCTTTTGAAGGCTTATAAGGATTTTCCATATAACAATGTACTATCATTGTGTATTATTATGTGATGAATTTAATGGCATTAGAATAGATGATAAGTGGCATTTGGCTTCCTTCATGTTCTTAAAATCTTATGGACAGAGCCTAAATTCAGTACTACCAATATTCCTACCTGATTGCTACAGCATTGTTATTGGTAAGGATTACCTTTCTAATTCCAGCATTTGATATCTTGCACTGGAAAGGACCGAGGAGCAGTGTTACCCTTAAGATTTTAATGCCAATGCAATTTGCTGAAGCCATGTAATGAACATGATTTGTCATATAAGGCCATTAAATAATTACTGTTCATTAGCAGGCAAGATGTTAAAACTAGCTACTGTGAAATTTGAAGTGGAGTTTGTATTTGTTATGCAGACTCTTGTCTAGCAAATGCTATTCTGAAGCTTTTTGAGTTTAGTTGAGTAACAGGCCTTGATTTTTTTCCCTTTTTTTTTTTTTTTTTTTTTTTTTTTTGTGATGGAGAACATGTCCATATGGTAGAAAACAAGCTGTGGAAGATCAAAAGTTGATCTCCATTTAGCATATAAATAGCAAGAGTTAAACAAAATTGGATGAATAGATGGGTTAAGCATATGGCATATGTACAATGCTGTTATCCCATTCTTGTAAGTTTGTTCTCTTCTTGTGATCAGAGGACAATAGAATAAGTCAAGGGAACAGTCTAAGCATTAGGTAATTATTCTGTTTGCTAGATGTTTAAGATTATATTGTGGTCGCTGACTTCACTGTAGCTAATGAATTGTACTGTGATTTTACTCAGATTTGCAACTTGTGCTAATAATACAGTGTAGGTTTGATTTTTGACTTTTTTTTTTTTTAAACAGTCTTGAGACCATCAATCACAATATTTACATGATATTTCTCTGATTTTCTAAGATCAGATTTAAGTTGAGCTGGAAGTGGCACTAGGAAATGCAATCTTCATTCCTAATGTTGGTGACGTATTTCTTGTTTTTAGTACAAAATCCATCTGAGAACATCTGGTTTCCTTTTTCTTTTCCAGTCTTTTCCCAACTTAGTATCTCATGGTCAAGTACTACTACACAAGTAGTGCAAGTAGAGACTGGAAGCCTAGCATCTTACAGGTCTGGAAAGCTCTCTAGGAAAGTCTGTCTGTCCCTGCCTAGTTTACATTGTGTGCCAGCCTTGGAGTAAATAAAGGTGACGTATAGCTAGCACTTGGCTGATACCATTAGGGTGCTGTCACACGCACAACTGCACTCAGACATGGAGCAGTCCAGCTGCTTGATTTCTGGATTTAGAGGCTTGTGGTGCTGCAGCTCTGAGTGTCACTTCAGACTTCCCACTCCTTTAGGCTCTTTTGTTTTGCCTATGAAATGATTTCTGATTGTTAACCCACTGCTATGCTGATATGCCTTTGGATAGGCAAGCATCCTGCTTTCTACATATTTGAGAATTCTGACTTATTTTAAAGAAAAGGGATGGTAAATCCTTCTCGACAACTGCTTTACAATGTTATCTGGCCTTTACTATCTGTTTTAGGGCTCAATGAAACTGAACAAGTGGTGTACTGGAATGGGTAGCATGGTGATAGCACCTTCCTGGGACTGTGTGAAAGTGTACGCTGAAGTAGTACTCCCTTTTGACTTGCTTTCAAATGCCTTCCCTGTTGCCTGGAATGAGTCAGGAGAGCAGCCATATGCTTGTGAGACCAGCATATCATGGGATACACAAAAAGCACACAAGAAAGAGCAACATTCTTGGAGATAAGAAAGAATCTTGCCCTGGCACTGGAGCAGAACAGCCCAAAAAACCCGCCAGATCAGATAACTGTCTTGAAACAGATTGCTTTTTCTCTAATACCATGCTCTTTCTTTAGGCTTGTCATTCATGCTCAAAGTTTTCATCAAAACTGTGTCAATCACTGTGTTTCACTTCTAGAATCAAGGATTAGTGTTGTTTTTTTTTTTCTCTCTCACAGAATATAGCAATTCTTTGCAATTTACTACTCCTTTAGGTAGCAGCAGTTTCTATCTCTGAATATAGGGAGAATGAACTCTGAAAGAAATTGGTCACCTGGAAATAAAATGTATCAATGGCCTTAAGGACATAAAACAGTTGCATTTGCCCAATAAATTTGGAAAGGATTCATGTCAATCCATTAAGTTCTGTCTTGTGCTTTTTCTTTTTTTTTTTTTTTTGCATATAGGATGCCACATTATATTTATTATAGAAATAAAATCTTGGAGTTGTTTTCACTTTCAGTTCACTTTCAGTTCATGTTAGATGTCTATGAGTAGGCAATTTAGTATGGCATTCAGTTGAACTTTCTGAAGGTTTTCACAGAATCATTGGAACAGCTGAAACTGGCAAGACCTTTAGGTCCATCTGGTACAAATCCTCCTTAAGCAGAGACACCCAGAGCAGGGTGCCTAGGCTCATGTCCAGGCAGCTTTTGGAGAAGGATGAGATTCTGTATCCTCTCTAGGCAACCTATGCCAGTGCTCAGGCACCATCGCAGAGAAAAAAAATATTTCCTGATGTTCCAACATACACTCCTGTATCTCTGATTGTGCCCATTGATTCTTGTTCTTTCACTGGGCACTGCTAAAGGGAGACAAGCTCCATCTTCATTGCATAAAATCACCCCTAGCCTTTCCTTCTTCAGGTTGAACAGTCCCAGTTTTGAGCCTACTTGGACACAGCACTCCAGGTGTGGCCTCACCAGAGCTGAGGGGAAGAATTACATCCCATGACCTGACAAGACTTTGCTTAACGCAACACAGGATACCATTAGCTTTCTTTTTGTCAAGGGTATGCTGCTGGCTCATGTTCAAATTGGTGTCCACCAGCACATTTTGCACCAAGCTGCTTTCCAGTTGGGTGGCCACAGCATGTACTTAGGTCAGGGGCTGATCCTTTGCAGGTGCAGGACTATGCACTTCTTGTTGAACATCATCAAGTTCTTGTCCGCCCATTTCTCCAGCCTGTCAAGGTCCCTCTGGATGGCAGCACAATCCTCTGGTGAGTCAGACGCTGTCCACCCAGTTTTGTGTCATCTGCAAACTTTCTGAGGGTTCACTCTGTCATCCAGACCATTAGTGAAGGTGTTGAACAGAACTGGACCTGTTATTAACTGCTGGGTTATGCGGCCTGCAATCAGACTTTGTGCTGATCATTGCACTCTGGGCCAAGTAAGACTTATCTTTGGTATATCAGTGCTGACTGCTCCTGATCACATTCTCCTTTACGTTCCTGGAAATCGATTAGGATTGATTAGGGTGTTCCACCACTTTCCCAGGGATTGACCACCTTGTAATTCTGTGGGTCCTCCTTCTTGCCTCTGTTGAAGATAAGTGTTAATAAGAGTTGCTTTCCTCTAGTTCCCAGGCACCTGTCCCAGCTGCAGTGATGGTTCAAAGATTTTCAAGAGCCTTGAATTCTCATCACAAATTGATTAAATACAACCAAAAGCACTGTCATTGCATAAGTGTGTCTGGGCTTTAAGTATGGAATTAAATGACACAAGTCTTTTTGATAGTATTTGAGATGTTACTAAATCTTTGGCAAACCCTCTTTAATTTGAAAATCTCCCGTGTCTGGGTTATAAGCTCAGTAAATCATTCTAATGAAATTCCATTATAGTATTTCTGTTACCAGTTTAGCTAATATTTGTTTAAAGCATAATGTATGCCATTAAGGAAACGAATATGGTGGTTTCTGTGCATTTTCGCAGGGTCTGCTGTACCTCGAGCAGGGTTGTGGTTGCATCTGTTCCTCCTGATTCTGGGGTGCATATGTGCATATGTTTATATTAAATAAATATATATATAAATGCAGAATTATAGAAAGGATAGAGTAGGTTCTCTATACATGCACACGCATATATAAAAACACATAAAATACATATATAAAAATATATAAAAACAAATATTTGTGTCCTGTATTTTCCCATTTTGGAGAAAGACTCTTTCATTAGTCTTTCTCAACCTTTATCCTTCCAAAGGAGGAAACAACTGTTTACATTTACATCAGACATGACTATACTGGGAGGACTATTGGGCACATTCTGTTATCATTTATGATGCTGTATGTAGATCACATGCTGATGATACAACCATAGTGCTATGTGCTACGTACCCATTCTGTCCAAGCATACATACTTTACACACATCAAATACACCTTTGGAGTTGTGGCCATTAGTGTTCTTGTTAAGTTCTATATTAAAATATTAAGTCCTGATTTTAAAAATATCTTATGTTAAAAACATCTGCAGCATTTGGACCATGTTTGTAGACTTATTTTTAATTTCAAAGAAAATGAGAAATGTTTCTTCTATCCTCTTCTCACAGATACAGCACATGTCACTTGGATTCTGTGTCCATCATACTTACACAGCCAGTTTTGAGTGAGCATAATGGAAGGACAGGCAGCAATCTAGGATGACAGGAATTCAAGAAGACAGTTAAAATTAAAGGTTTGGGTTGCTGACAGGCATCTTCTAAATCTTGCTGAAGTAATGTAAGATGTTATCGCCAACTCTTTCTCTCACTTTACTGCAGCCAGAGATGATCGTTTCCCTAGCAGCAGAAGACTAGGTACTACATAGTGACTCAGTAATAGTTTCCTACACCTTCTGTGGTGATGAAGTACCATTCAAGAGGAATGGCAGAAAAATAAGCAGAAATTTGCTTCTGCTGCTGTGGCAATGCTGGATTGGATGGCGATGAATACGGGCGTCAAAAATCACTAAAACACAATTGATGAGAGGGCTTGTGATGGTGTCTTCGGTACTCTCTTCTTTTAAGGTTTCATTTTTTTCTCATTTCAGGCAACAAAACTACAGCCCATATGTCAAGTTTATTTTTGATGCTTTTGTTAGTTTAATATTTTTCAGTTTTACATGTAGTTTCATTGTTTTTTGTCTTGTTACATATATAACATATACATACATATATATGTGCATAAAAACGTTGTTGAGCATTTGGTTTTACACTAGAGAGGGTTTTTTATACTTGTTTTATTTACAGATCGATGTTTATCTAAGGGAAATCAAGGTTTCTTTTGTTTTCATAGCTGTTGTGTATATTGCTTTAACGAATGTGTAACAGACTGATGCAAAACTTCTCTTAACTCATTTTTCCAGTACATTTGATTATAGAAGGCTTTGTGGGAGATTTTGTTGTTTTTTGTTGTAACTGAATTGCTGAAAGTATGTGCATTAGTGCAAAATGAAACTGTGTGTGTTATTTTATTGTTATTTTTGATATTGCCTTGCAATCTGACATTCTTACGTCACGTATTCTTATGTCATTTGTAGTGTGTGAACTTCAGGCTCTTTTCATTACACAGTCGCTCATTTAGCTCAACAGATTCTACTCTTAAAAGTAAAATCTTGTGTTAGGGACTTTTTTAAATGTAGAAAGGATAATTTGTGTTATCATTTGTAATGTAGTGATAGATGGTATTAGTCTTTCATGTGAAAATAAAGAAAATTATTTGAGTGTTTTGTGTGTGTATACATTTCTACCTGCATAGACTTGTTTTGGGAGTAACTTAGAGTGCTTGTATCAAATAAGAGCAGCAGGCTCGAGAGTTGGGTGGGAAAGAACATGAGAGGGTTCACTCATGTTCATCCTCAAGGATGCGTGCAGAGCTCTGTACCTAGGGGGGAGTAACTGCACGCCTCAGTAGAGCTTATGGGCTGACATGTAGAAAGGAGTTCTGCAAAGAAGGACCAGGGGGTCCTGTTGGACAACAGGTTGGCCATGAGCCAGCAGTGTGCCCCTGTGGCTACGAATGCCAATGGAATCCTGGAGTACTTTAAAAAGAGCAGCCAGCAGGTTGAGGGAGGTGATCCTGCCCCTCTCCTCTGCCCTGCTGAGGCCGCATCTGGAGTACTGTGTCCAGGTCTGGGCTTCTCATTTCAAGGACAGGGAGGTTCTAGAGAGAGTCCAGCAGAGGCTACAGAGATGCTGTGGGGCTTGGAGCATCTCCTGAGGAAGGGCTGAGAGAGCTGGGACTGTTGAGCTGGAGAAAACTGAGGGGAGGATCTTATCGGTGCTTATAAATATCTAAAGGGTGGGAGTCAGGTGGATGGGTGCCCAGTGAAAAAAGGGACAGTGGGCACTGGCTGGAACACAGGACGTTCCATACAAACAGGAGGAAAAACTTTACTGTGAGGGTGACAGAGCACTGGAACAGGCTGCCCAGAGGGATCATGGAATCTTCTTAAGAGATACTCGTAACTCACCTGGATGCTTTTTTGTGCAACCTAGTGATAGGGAATCTGCTTTAGCAGGGGAGTTGGATTTGATGATCTTCAGAGGTTCCTTCCTACCTCTATGATTCTGTGATTCTCTGTAACTCACTTGATATGTACATATATACATCTGTGTATATATATATATATATATATATCTATTTTTTATTGCAGGAATTTGTAAAAACTGATGTCTGAGTGAATTTCTTAGTGTCTTGATAAGGTGTCACTTCTACACAAGCTAGTTTATTACTATCTCAAGATATCAGCTTGCATGGCTTTGCTGTTAAACTTTATCACCTGTTACTTTATCTTGTGAATTATGGAAGGATCAAGTTGAAGTCTTTGTGAGTTTTCAGCACTTGTTTCTGTGAATTGATTTAAGCATTTTATTTCCTTGGTTGAAAAGCAGAATGTAAGCATGTATTTAAAAATTGCACATGTGCTAAATTAGGTTTAGGCAATGACTTGCTATTCCATCTATTTTTCCTTGAATTCTAATGCTTACTAATGTTCTGAGTGACCACAAGAACTCAGGTGTACTTCTCTGAAGTGGTGCTGCCTAATCAGTGTGCACAGAAGGAAAAGGAAAGAAGGCTAACTGGTAGCCCTGCAGGTTGTGAATTCAGAGTATCACTAAGGTTGGAAGAGGCTGCTATGATCATGTACTCCAGCGGTCAACCCATCCCCGCTATGCCCACTAAGCCACGTTCCTCGTGCCATATCTACATGGCTCTTGAGCATTTCCAGAGATGATGACTCTCTTGCTTCCCTGCACAGCCTGGAATGCATTACCACTCACTGAGAAGAAATTTTTCCTAATATCCAACCAGCTCCTAACGTGCTTGCTTCACTGTTCTTTCTTGGACACGTGTTAGGATGGAGAAGATGTTTAACGTATGGTAGTTAAGAAAGTAAAATAGGAAACAAGAAAAACAATTCCAAATGTACTTGTTAATTATTTGGTCTTTGCTAAACAAAACAGTGAATCACAGATTCACTGTTTTAAGATTAATTGCATGCTCATGCTATAATAATTTTGTTTCTGCACGTGGATTTAAATCAGTGTAGTAGTGTAATTAAAACAAGAATGAGTTTGGACAGTGGATTCATATTCTTTATTAAAATTAATTTTCATTAATCATAAGAAATTATTGTATGTTCATTTTTCTATTTGAAAAGTGCATATCCTTTAGATTTTTAAGATAATCTGGGATTCTACTTTGCTGTTGTTGCTCGGCAACTTTTGAGAAGAAGACATTTGCGAAGGTTACAGTTCCATGGAGAAATAATTTTTGTTATGTAATGATGAAAGTGGGAAAAAAAGTATCTTAAAACTATTGAGGCTTTTTATTTAAAAACAAACAGACCTCCATGTGACTGAAGTAATGTTAGTGTGCTGAGAATCTACTGCTGCTTTTTGTTTCTGGTTGTCCAGCTAATATAAACTGTATTCATGTAGTTTAAGAACCATGATTTGTTTATGATTATGTAAGAATTAAAGCTTTAAAATTTGGAGAGTGTGTAATAAGGAAATAGATTTCTGTAATTCCAAGCCCCAGTAAAGTTTTAGTCATAGTTTTTGGTCTCTCATTTGTATGATGCCTTGTAAGGAGTTAAAACAAGCACGACTGAGTTCTGTTCAGTTGAGAGTGCTAAAATGTGAGTGGAACAGGAGCTCATGAGTACAGAAGTGGCCTAAACACTCATTTTCAACTAGTTTCAAATGACAGAAAGTGGTTGAATATGCCATTCACTGACTAAAGTACTGTTGGATTTTTGTTGTTGTTGTTGTTTCCTTTTTAGAAGTCCATTTTAACATTTTTGCTGTGTATTGACTGTGTAATTGCATTTCTCTAGCATGTGGAGTATAGTATTTCAGTTGCTAGGACATAAGTGATAGCTGGAAAACTAATGTAAAAATAAATCCTTACATACTTTAATTCCTTTTTCCTTAAGGACCACTACACCTGGAGAGACTAAACTTCTGGCTTCTGAAGTCTATGACATCCTTCAGTCTTCCAACATGTCAGATATGGACAATGTGAATGAAATGAATTATCGTCGACGGAAAGCCCAGTTTTTCCTTGGCAGCACAAATAAACGTGCTAAGACAGTGGTTTTACATATCGATGGCCTTGATGATTCGGTAAGGAGACCCTCAGCACTTGTGTAAATAAGGCACACTGTACTGAGATGTGTTCTGCACACACAAGTGAAGTGTTTCAGCTAGTTGTGTGTGTGATATCATCAGCAGTTTCTTTGAATTATGTTTCATACCACAGGATTGATACAAAATCTTGCATAAAGTGAGCATACTCAGAATGTCTAAAGACATTTGTAAGGCAAGTTTCCTTTTTTAACTACTATAAAAACCATTTTGTTCCCGCTTTTCCTTTCTTTTCTTCTTCAAGAGAGAATAGAATAAACAAGGTACCGTCAGCAGTTTCACTCAATGTCTTGTGCTTGTAGCAATGTTAAAAAAAGTTCATTTACATATAAGAGATCTAAACAGCTATTTCTTTATTTGCCTTAATTTGGAAACACTGGTGTTTTCTTTGAGTTGGTTTTGCTACATCTTTTCACTGACTGTGAGATCTTTTCTACTGTAGTGACCAGAATGGCATTTGAGTTAATGAGGTCTCACTGAGTCTTTATATAATGTCAGAATTACTTCTACGGATTTATCTACCATACCCCTGTAGATAACACCCCAGGGCCATGTTTGCCTTTTTACGGCTGCCAAACAGCATGTAGACTGTTTAAGCATGTTATCCACAAGTGCCCTCCGGACTCTGTATCTTTGGTTTTGTACCCATTTTAAATGATCAGACCTGATCCTTTGCTTTGTTGCTTTACATTTTGCCAAGTAAGCGTGTCCACAAGCCCAGTTCATCAACAACATGCCCGTCGTACTGTTTTCGTAAGACCATAGTTAATTGCTTTAGAAATAACATGCTGTTGTAGCTCACTTTATGCAAAGTAAATATTTTTTGCAGTTTTGTCTGTCCACTGCTTGCTCTGCTTAGGAAGGCAGTTGTTTTTTGTACTCTGAAGTGTCTGATTCCTGTTTTGTTATTTTTTTGTTGATTTTTTTTTTTTTTTTCAATGGGTGGTTTTGGTTTTACACTTGTGTAATTGGTTTATTTATTCATAGGTCTCTCCAAGAAAGAAATTTCATCCACTTTGACTGTGAGTTTAGATGTGCGAATTGTAGTTTGATTCTATCTTAAAATCATCTTTATGTGTACTTTGACAAATGGAACCTAGGCAGATATGTGGAGTTTTATGTTTCAGGTGTTGAGACGAAGGTATTTGCTTTTCGTCTTAAAAAGTGCAAGAAATTTTGATATTCAGATCCAGAGAGCAAAACTGCAGGGTTCTGTTGTTGCCTGGAGCACACCAGCATGCTTTCTTAGCTCATTGTTGAAGAAAAGAACAATCTGACTGTGTGCTAGCTGGAGATATGCAGTGTAAATAGCTCTGTATTTCATCAGTTGATTAAAGAAATGCTAGTGATACTCCAGATTCCCATCCAATGGTTAAACATCCCTATAGTGCTGTTAAAAATGTCGGACTAAGTTGGGGACTTGGAAAATGATGAAAGATGTGAACAGTAAAAGCAGCTTAGTTTCATTCAACACTTCATACCCACCTTAACCAGCAAAGAGAGTTAGCTGAGTGTCAGGCAGCATAGCAAATAAATGCAGGGCAGTAAACACTGTGTTCTCAATTTACCTCTGGGTTTTTTCAGTCATTTGGATTAGAGACAAAAAGCTGCTGTTAGGAAAGATGACAACTCCTAACGTTTCTGTGTATTTCAAAACCTCAAATAGTAAGTATTGATTACTTCAGCAGGAGAGGGGAAAGGTCAGTTGTTATTTAGTGTGCAGCAGGATGTTTTTGTTCTAAGGTCTAATTACCAAATTAGATTATAAACTTGAAAATTAAAAGAAAAGAATAATGAAGCAGTAGTTCAGGAATTATATTTTGATGGGTTTTGTGCCTCATTTGCCAAAGTTAGACATACTTTTCAAAAGACATTTGTTCAGCAAAGCTGGAAGATTCCAAACTACCAGCTTGTTGAGGGTTCTGAATAGATGTTGCTAAGTGTTATCCTTAAGAAGCGTCTTCAAGAAGATGAATTACCTGATCACTGAAAACCTTGTTGTGAATTAAACTGAGGTGCTTAAGGCAACTTAACTTGGGATCTCAGTCAAGTTCTATTACAGCATTGCCATACAACTGTTATTTATTTAGGCCAAGAAGCTACAAATGAGTTGCTTCTTGTGTCTAAAAGTAGTTTAGACATTCACTCGTGGAAGGCAAACTGATCTTTGCATCAGATACTTCTTTTGTATAATCAGTGCAGCCTATCTTACAATGTTAATTTTTACTGTAAAAAATGTTAATTGTTTCAGAACATAAACTTATACAAATGGATTGTTTCATTGTGTAGGTTGAACTACTGACAACAAACTGATTCAGTCAGTTGTTGGAGAGATTAAAATAAGTTTGTTGACTTTTTGTGCATGAAACTGTACCCGGTACTGACCAGTAGGTATTTGGGAACTAACATTAATAAGCTTTGAAATAACTTAGCATTGAAAATGTCACCAAAGCTTGGACTAAAACTTAAACACATCATTATTTTGAACCTTGTAATACTGTCAGTTCATTTCTGATATAGTGCATCTTTCCATTTTTTCCCTTGTGTGCTAGCACTCTCTCCAAATATATTTTGCTCCCTTCTGTTACAGCTGTCTTGTCATGCAAATACTAAGAGGAAAGAAAAATAGAACATTCAAAGATAATATAGAACAGATGCAACTAGTACAGATCGATGTAATGCTACAGCACAGTAGGCGATGTCACTTGCTTTAAACATAACATTCTAAGGGTCATCAACCAAATATTTTCCCTTTTGAAATAATGCTGTGTAGTGATGTCCATGAGCTGCCACAGTCGAAGCAACTGCAAGATAGAACAGCTGCTCTGATGCTTTCAGTCAGTATGGATGCAAGGTGTCTGATAAATAGCAACTTAAACACTAACTACTCATCAATGAGCACTTCAGTCAATCAGAACTTAACCAGAGGGGACTGTGTTGCTGATCATACGGAGAAAAACATTCTTTGCTTTTCAGCATTTTTCTCTAATTATTTACAGTTGATTCCATCCTTCTTTGATTTCTAAAGTGTAAGCAGTTTCTTTTTTTTGTGTGTGACAAAAGAATCTAATATTTGTGTGCATAAATATGTGTCTTAGTTTTTCTGTTTTACATAATTGCTGTTGAATAGCTACCTGCCTTCAGATGTACAGGAATTCCTTAGCGATTGTTAGCTTTTACGTACTGTATTGTGTAAATACTTCATATGTGGGGCTTTTTTTTTTCCTAGTCTCGAAGAAATCTTTGTGAAGAAGCTTTGCTGAAAATTAAAGGTGTTATTAGTTTTACATTTCAAATGGCTGTTCAGAGATGCGTGGTCCGAATTCGCTCAGACTTAAAAGCAGAGGTAAGTGCTCAGTAATTCTCCAGATCCTCGCATTATTGTATTTTTGTTATGTTAAGTTCTTGATTATTTTTCTTTGCACTTGTTCTAGGCTTTGGCAACAGCAATAGCATCAACCAAAGTTATGAAGGCACAGCAAGTTGTAAAAAGTGAAAGTGGTGAGGAGGTAGGATATGTCTCTTTCTAAATAGAAATTTCTTGACTCCTGAAATTTCTTGACTTTGCTTCACTCTGTTTCTAATATAAGCACCACTGTGTCCATAACACCTGATGCCATGCAAAATCTTGTAACTGGGTCTAATACCCACCTAAGGAGAACAAAGAGTATTATATGTCAGGACATGTGTACACAGAACACTTTTGTAGAACTTATCATTGAACTATTTAGAAAAAGGACAAAAATACTGTAACCTTTTCTCTCCTTAATTATGTTTTCTTGATATGAAAAGAATCAGATTAAAAAACTTTTTTTTGTAGCATCAATTCCTGACATGTTTTAATTTCATAACTATAGTAGAAGACTTACAGCTGTTGGAGTTCTATCTTTCTTCCATGTTAAGCCAGAGCTTTTTGTGTATATCTTCCAAGCACGGTAGATTCTAGATGTGTCAATTTCTGTACTCACTGTCTGGGCAGGGAGTCTCACAGCATCTATGCCTATAATCCTGAATATAAAACTTCCATTTTTTTCTTTTAAGTTGCAGCATTTGACATGATTTTAATCCCTTATGTTTCATCAGATGCTAGTTCCGTTCCAAGATACTCCAGTGGAAGTAGAACAGAATACAGATCTACCTGAGTATTTACCAGAAGATGAAAGCCCTAGTAAGGAACAAGATAAAGCAGTGTCTCGTGTTGGGTCGCATCCAGAAGGTGCAGCAAGCTGGCTCAGCACAGCAGCAAACTTTCTATCCAGATCTTTCTACTGGTGAACTTGTGTTTGGTGTTAAAAGACTGTGTGAGCCAACAGGGGGGCCAGTTTTCCATTGGTGTGGTGAACTGCCAAGTGCAATTTGCAATAAATTATCACAAAAATTTTAGATTACGCAAATGTATGCTGCATTTTACATTTTATTGGACATTTGACCTGACAGGACAGGGGTCAAAGGACAGAGGCCTCCAATCAAATTGTTCCTTTATTTGTTTTTCATGTAGATTTTATTGCCTCACTTTTTTTAAAAAATGGGTCCACTATTATATACCAGACATTTATGTGTATAGAGCTTTAGGTTTGACTTCACATAAAACACACGATCGGGAGAATCCATTTAACTTAAGACTCAGGGCCTCTGTGAATGAAAAATCGTAATAACTAAATGTGTATTAAGTAAAATGCCCTTTTTATTTCTGCATCCCTTAGGACTAATTTGATTGAATTTTCTCTATTCTGACTATACAGAAAAAAAATATACAGTCTGCCTCTCTTTTTACGTTCATTTTTGCCAACCCTTTTCACAGAATGAGCATGATGCTCCCTTTTTGCTGTTAAGCTAGCATCACTACATTCTTGAAACTTATAACCATTGTATTTGTATTGCTTTTTTTTTCAGTCTGAATTTAACCATTGGAGTGCTTGAGATTATGAAATAAGGGATTGAGTAAACACAAGAATGTGTACATACATTGTACAGTAAATAAACTAGAACATATTTGTAATGATGGTTGTGACTGGCTCATGTATATAAATAATAAATACCACTGACTGCTCTTCAGGCTAGTTGGGAAGACAGTAGCAAAAAAGCTGTGGTCTAAGGTAGTGACAGCCTATTGCAGCTCTGTTTGAAGAGGGATGGAGGCTGTATTTGGCTGAGAAATGGTGTTAGCAAATATTTAATGGTAACTGAAACTTAATGAACTTGAAGAATATAGCAGAACTGAATGCCTCTTTTGCCACAGTGCCACTCATAAATTTAGACTTTAATAACCCTTTTTATTTTTTTTCACCTAACAGACATGACTTGTAAGTTCTCTCCTCTTAAGTCTTCATGAGTTTCCCATAGAAGTACGTCAACTTGGACAGGCTTAAAAACATGTACAAACAATTGGCTTTACCTTGTTACTTACAGACAGTATAGATCTAAAGATGTCTTAGTAATTTACGTGACCAGAAATGATAATAAAAGCAAAACTTTTGTAGGTAGAGACTAATATAGATCTGAGCTGTTAGCATGCACTGTGTGCCTGAGAGGATTCTATACACAGTGCTTGAAAACTGCAGTGCCACTGCTTTCTGCACTAGAGAAGTACAGCTGAGAACTTTAAATAATAATATAAACCTCATTATCCAATGCTTTTTTTTTTTTTTTTTGGTGTGTGTTAATGTATTTCCTATGTTGTTAACTATTTTTACCACTTTGGAGACTCGGAGAAAAAGTTTAACACATCAAAGTTATTCCCCTGTGCCTGTGCACAAGGAATACAGGAAATTCACATTATGGAAATTCATTCCATGATACTACAGAAATGCAGAGGGATGATAATGTAAAATAATTACACAGGTCAGAATTCACCCACCCAAGTTATTTGTCATTCTAGGACAAAAAAAAAAAGAAAAAGAAAAAGAAAAAGAAGCTTGTTGGCAGACTAGGTGTCTCATGTTTTTTAATATAACTAGTTTATTTTTGATTCAGGTTTACACGCACAGATTGAAAATACAGGCTTTTCAGGGCATGTATTGCTTTACATATGTAATACTACTCATATTGCTGTCTAGAATGTTAAAGTACCAAATGTGTTTAAAAAGTCCTCTGTTCTATAGCCATGAATGCAGAGTTTGTTTTTCTGCATTAACATCTGTTTGCATTTGCATTGCTGCACATCTATTTAATAAAAGACTACACCCTTCGGATATTAATGGTTCTATACCAGTAGGTATGAAGTTTGTTTGTGCATTCGGTTTGTAGGTGTGCTTTTATGACAGTATTGCAGCTCTTGTAGAACAGTTCAAGGCATCTGTAAAAGTTTTTGAAATATATTGTAAAATAATAAAGGATAATATAACTAAAAATATGGCTGCTGTTGGCTTTTTAAAGGTTGTGACATTTGAGTTTTTTGTGGTACTAAAAGTACATGGTTATCTTATTTAACAGTGCAATACAAGTTAACAGTCTTAGTGAGATCTTTGCTGCATGTCACAATGAGGGTTGGTTTTTTTTTGTATCTTTACAGCATACTTTCATTTCAAACAAAGCTTTTGTAAAGAATAGGTAAGTAGAAGCTACTTAAGGATATAATCTCTCATTCTTAAGGTTTTTTTTTTTTTTAAGAACATCAGTTTTCTTTGACTGATGGTGTCTAGCACATATTTTGTTAGGGAAAATAAGCAAGCTTCACTGTGGTAGTTGGTTTTGAAAAGCTTTTTGTAAACAAAAAACACATAGTTGATGATTTCATACTTATCCTTTTTCAGAGGTCACGTGAAAGGTAATAAAGCTCTTTGACTTAAGGAGATGAAAATTAAATAAATATAAAATAAAGGCTTGCAGAAAGAATTGAAACTGGCAGACAGTTGTGGTCTCACATTGCTCTAGCTATTTCTTGCTTTCCAAGGAATTCACTGCCTTGCATGATGCTTTAAGATCCTGAATTGTCCTAAGGTAATAGCAATGTAAAGCATAATAGAATAATCACTACCATGTTTCTACATAATAAGAGCAAATGCTGATGGGATAGGTAGAGGCAAAATTGAGATTCATAGCTGTGCCTCGGTGAACAACTGTCAGAGCCCTGTAAGCATTCTGAAGTATTATGAAATACAACATAGTCTTGCTTTCCTGCTCCACAAACACCTATGGCTTATTCTGTACAGAAATAGCTGATGTTGCTGAGCTTTGCCAAAGGCCGTTTAAGCTGGTGGCAAGTGTACTGTGTGGGGCTAATTCAGAAGAAGGCATTGAATACCTAGGCAGATGCAAAGTGGCAGGTGTGAAGTACTCCTATAACTGCGTGCAATGTAAAATAAAATGTGGGTGCTCCTTTTTGCCTGTGAACAGCTCCAGCTGTCAGCTAGCGAAGTTTAAAAACATAGGTAATAAAAATTAGCAGCAGCATTCTGTACTGTATTTCTCTTCCAGAAGGCTGTCCTGTTTCTTCTTCTTCTCCATCTATTTTGATTTCCTAAAATCTGAGCAAATCTGTTGGTGAAAATTAAGGATTATGAAAATAAATAAAGATAGGGATGAAAGTATCTTCTCAATCATCTCATGTTCCGTTTGTAATTCTTAGGAAAAGTTAAAAGGCTGCTATTTGGCAGAAGGGGTCAGTGATGGGGTCACTGGAGACTTCTTCAGTCAGGTACAGCAGCTAATTAGCCTCAGGGGTGAGACTTGCTGTTAAAATTCCTGCTCTAAAGCTTTAGTGTACAGCTGTCCTATTTCTTGTTTACATGGAGCGGGCAGCGCACCACCTGTTTTGTCTGCTTTTCATGCAGGATTGAAAAAAAAACTGATTTAAATTGTCACTAATTTGCGTGTATATTGGTTAAAACACAGAGAGCAAGGTGGACCTGCGTCAGTTGATGCATACAGAATTTAAGTATTAAAATTTCTTCATTTATGTGAATGTTACACTGGATTTGTTAGTGACTGGAAGAGTTAGAGCTGTAGAATAAATTCAGATCCATTGAAACAGCTTGGAGTTGTTCAGAGATACAGAAGTATCTCAGATACTGCACGCCTTTACCACAGTTCTGTGCCATTTGTTGTGGTCGGGGTTGTTTCTGTTGAGTTAGCACGTAAAAGCTGCTCTGCAGGTCCTTCCCAGTGGCTGGGCTTCGGCCTGCGGGACGGCTGGGCACAGCCTATTGCTCACAGCACTACTTCGTGTTTGAGGCCTGCTGAGTGCCCACTGCTCAAATCAGGGAACTGCCCAAGCTTGTGCTGACCTGACGAGGTTTCCCGAGGGGCTAACAAAAGCAGAACTAGAGCCACGTTCACCAGATAAGAAGCACTTTCATGCTAGAAGCATACGGCAAAATATATGAGTGGTGTGGAAAGAGTCTTCTAAGTACTGCATATGAAAAAAAAATTAACACCGTGAAGCCACCATTCTGCAGGAGCATTGCTTTTACTTTTGCTCAGAGCGCTAAGTGTGAATCACAGAATTACAGTACCACAGAATGGCTTGTGTTGGAAGGGACCCCACGGATCAGCAAGCTCCAACCCCCCTGCCACAGGCAGGGTCAGTAAACGATGAGGACAGGGGTGTGCAGCTCAGCTGTTTCAGATCATTGTCTTGCTCCTTATAGCCTTTTCCACCTGAGGTGGCTCAGGCTGTGGGTGTGCTGGCATGTAGCTATGGGGAGCTGCCACAACAGCTTCTCTTGGGCCCAGCTGTCTGCTCCTTCACAAAAAGAGAAGGCAAGCGAGCAAACAGGTGGACAGTAAGCAGGGAGCAGCTGGCATGCTGCTCCTCTCAAACGTCCTGCCAACACACGAGTGTCCGTAACATGAGCTCTTTACAAGGTGCTTTTATGCTGTCCTCATTTTGCAAACTGTCACTCCTTCTATCTAAAACTCGTTGGGAATCCTGGCAAGTGCTGTACCTTGTGGGCTGACTCTGACTTGTAGTGACGTTACAAAACCAAGTTGAGCTGCCTTCCACGTTAAGAGAAACCTTTGCTTGGTCTGTCCTGGAATAGAAAAGTTAATTGTGATGTAAGCAACTTTCCATGTTGAATTATACATAGGATTGCACCACAAGTCAGGCATGATTGAAAGCTAATTTTCTTCTCAAATAGCTCTTATCAATTTACTGACATCCCACATGAGGAATAACTGTTTGTAATAAATACCTTTTCTAGTTGGTTTTCCCCAAAGAAGAAAATTCTGCTACCTCTGCACTTGTTGTGGTATGTTTCCAAAGCTTTGCACAACAATGTTCTTTCAGTAGCACTGTGTGCAAAGCACACCCAAGGCCTTTGCTGTCTTCACATATACTAGAGCACTGACCTGACAGTGGTGTTTGCTCCCTTTCCCACAATTAATGGGTAGCTGTGTCTGATACCTGAACACTTCTCTAAAGAAGATGCCATCTCCCTTTTAATTTCCTGTATATGCACTTCCAGGTAACTCGTTCGAGCATCTTCATTTTGTTTATTTTCAAGAGCTGTTCTTTCAGCTCCCCTCCTTTGCTCTATCAGGTTGAATATGGTGACACAAAAAGATGTCACAATTGTTTATGAACTTTTGGTGATGTTTCCTTCGTTAGGGAAGAATCCAAAGTGTGTTAATTTGTAATGAACTTGAAAGGTCAGGGAGAAGATGCAGGATGGGGAATCCCATTCTCGGGAATTGTGGGAGAGAGGCAGGGGGAATCTGGAAGGAGGTTCCAAGGGGAAACAAGATCTATACTTGGGGAAAGCTGTTCCTTTTTGCCAGAGGAACAGTGCTGATTTAACATTAGATGAAACTCTCTAAGGGTGATGGTTTACCTTGTATTATTGCAAAATGAATAAAAGCTTGAACTACCGTAATAGATTTTTTTATTATAAAAACCTGTATTGTTAATGTGAAAGTCTCATGGTTAATGCTGACGAAGTCATTCATGTTCATTATCTTGGTATGAAACTAGAAGCTTATACACTGTCCCTTGTTTTCATGGCTTTACCCCTTTACTAAAATATGTGCTGTAATGTTTTAGCAAATAGCCATTATTGTTTATACACTGTAATTCAGAGGGATGTAGTAAATGGTATATTTTAAGGAGTCTATTTCTTTGCATATAAAATAGCTGTAAAGCTTACTGGAGGTGAATAGTGGCTACTACTTAGCTCTCAATTGTTGGCCACATTACTGAAATGATGAAGATATATCACTGGCTATAATAGGAAAATAGCTGCCATTTAACACAGTTGAGCATTAAGGCTGTCATTTACGCTGCTGAAGCAATCTTATTATTACAGTGAATGTAAGCTGCTTTTGTTTCTCCATATGTGTAGATGTTCTGGTGTATAAAATGCATTGCTGTTTGTAACAGTAAATTACGTGAGCTAGAAGGATACTATTGCTCTTTAAATGAAGTTTTACCTGGGCCCTTTGTCACAATAAAGTAAAATAATGGCTGGTTTGGGAATCTGTTCCATTGAAGTAATTTCAACAACAGAATCATTTTGTGCCATCTTTATAAATTTTGTTCTGAGAAAAATCAGAGCAGACAAAATCACGCTCTTATATGTAATCCTTCACAGTGAGAACAGCTTCTAGAAACAGGACTTTCATGGAATCGTGGAACATCCCAAGGTGGAAGAGACCCATAAGGATCATTGAGTCCAACTTTGCATGGCTTATTACCAAAGTAAGATGCACAATACCCATTTCAAGGTGAGTGCCCTGCAAACCTTATCCGTCTGCAACGTCTCAAGAGTCATGATTTTTTTGGTGTTATGCCTGCAGTCTGGATTTGTGTGCCTAAAGAGACGAATTGAGAACTCAGCTGTTTTTCTTTCTTCTATTTTCAGTGTGTATTCATACACACTGTACTGATGATAAAGAACCCTGGCTCAGGTTTCACTAGTGCTATAGCTAAATAGGCACAATTCAATCAGGGCTGTGTAAATTTGGAAAGGGAAATTATAATTAATGGGGAAGACCACCAAAAAATAGTTCTAAGACTTTAAATGTTGCAATATATCTAAATTTAAAATAAATGCTTTATGATACACTGTTCATAATGTGTTCATAATGTACAAGATAGCACGTTACAGAAGCATGACACTGACTTCTCTGTAGAGTGGATTGACATCTGGGAAAATACTCTAAGAGCTAGACTTGATTATTACTTGTGAAGAAAAGACCTTCAATGTGTAAAAGTAATCTGCATTATTTACAATAATTAGAATGGGAAGAAGAGAGGACAAAAGCTAATGCCACAAAATAAAAGCTAGAATGCAGCATAGCCCCATCACTTATTTGTCCCTTGTTCTATCCCCATTGCCATCAGACTCTAGCAAGGCCTGTGAACAGAGGTGAGATGCTGCTGGATGACTGGGGTAGGAATGTACCTTCTACTCATGCAAGACTGTCATTAAGAGAAAAAAACTGTAGGTTCTGCAGATGTTATTTCCATTGTTATTCCATTATTCCTACTGCTATTACTGCTTCAATATTCCTGTATTGGTATCTCACAGAGAGCCAAATCCTGAAAATGGACTTTTGTCTTTAGGAAGTTCCTTACGATCAGCCTAAGTACTAGAGCTCCAAGAGCTGCATCTCTCATTCAAGATCAGTGCCATACTCTTCTGGCTAAGCAGTGCTAAGGTTGTAGAGTTATAGAATTCATAGAATCATTAAGGTTGCAAAAGACTTCTAAGATCATCTAGTCCTACCCAACACATCATCACCATGCCCACTAACTGTGTCATTCAGTGCCAGCTTTCCTGATCACCTGCAGGGATGGTGACTCACCACCTCCCTGGGCAGCCTGTTCCAGTTCCAACCACTCTTTCTGTGAAGAAATTTTCCCTAATATCCAATATCCCCAATCCAAACTTCTCTTGGTACAACCTGAGGCCATTATCTCTTGTCTGAAAATATTTGTTTGGGCTGTGGGAAGGTCAGCCAGCACAAGGGGGCACAAGGGGAGGATAGACAGGGGAGTCTTGAAACAAATTCTCCATTTGCAAAGCTCTGGGAAAATTCAAGTACTGATTTCACCTATGTGCTGCATGCTGAGTTCTAAACAGTTTTGTGCTTAAATGCTGTCAATGAATATTTTGCATTTTTCAGGATGGGAGCACCAAACCTCAAGGTGTCCTGCTGAATCCTGAACCCCAAGCTGAGTGGTGCAGTGGTGAGAGCCTTGCTTGGAGAGCAGCTGCATGAGCAAACCTTCTGGCTTAGCCAAGTGCACAGCAGTGAAACTGCAACTAAGCATTACTGGGGCTTACAGCAGCTGCTGAGTCTGAGATGAATGAAGTGCATGGTAACTACCCAGCTAACTTCCGATTATCTGATCCTGGTGACTGCAGCCCATCTTGAGTAGCCACCTACTCTTAGGCTTAAATGGCAGCTGGCATCAGCTACTCAACCAATCCCATTTACTTTCAATCACACCATTACTACAACCTCCCTCCTCCATCTGTGTAAACATATGTCTTTGTTAAACACCACCATTTGTACAGGATAAAAATTGTCAATGCTGACAAAAGTGCCCCCCACATAATGCTGTTGTGATTGCTGTGCTCTCCCTAAGCTGATTCTAAAGAAGTCTGTGAGCTGTTCAATGTCTTGTATTAATGAGAAACTTTCTTCCATGGAAATAAGTTAATTTCAATTAGTGAAAATGATACATATATTTTGTCCGTAGGTAATGGTTTTCTTTTTCTAAGACTCACCTCTTCTAAGCCATATCTTAATTGTTAGTAGCATTTTGCAGTGCCACAGAAATGCTCCTTAGCAATCATTGTTCCATGTGCAATCCTTTCTGCTATTTCTGTGTTATCTTGGCAAGGACGTACTTCCCTCACACCTTTCTTGGACTGGCCTTTAAATCTGGCAAGGGAATTTCTAAAGAAAACATCTGTTATTAAGTGGGTGTACCACGCTTTCTTCAGAAATGACCATGACTTGCTCCTATAGAGGAGTTTTTCCATTTTCTTTTCCTTGTAGTAAGCTAGAACAACACTACAAGACAACTAGACCCCAACATAGCTAGCTGTGAATCTGAGTGGCTTGCTGTCTGGGGTTTTAACTACAGAGGCTGGTATAGAAAGCAGGGTAACTTGGAGAACTACTGTAAACAGCAGTAAAACTCACAATCCCCTCCACAGAGCAAAACAAACTCAAGAGAATATATCTGATCCTCTCATCTTACTCCAGCATCTCTCAGCACAGACCACTGTGAAATTCCCACCAAGTAAATAGGTGTTTTCTTCCGAGTAGATTTATTTCCTCTCCTGTATACTTTGTTCTGTTTTGCTCATTTCTTTTTACTGTTATTATTACACTACTTTTTTTATACTTCTTCACTCATTCCTGGTGTTGCTAAATATGAAGCTGTAGTTGACTCTGAATAGGCTGAGGATTTTCTTTCATTTTCTCCCTTGTTCATTTTCTTCAGCCATTTGGGGATGTTGGTGTGCAATTCCAAGATTTTTCTCTCATCATATCCACAGCTGTGTGGATTAGGGATGGTTTTGTTTTATCGTTTTAATGAAAATTGAGTCAGTCAAATCAAATTGCTTCCCTTAGAAATTGGGGCTTCGCAAAAGCAAGCACCTGAAAACCAAAACAAAACCAAAAACCTCTTACAGTCAGACCGTAACAGCTTTCCATCCTTCTTGTTCCACTGTTAATCCACTCAGTTCCTCAGTGATGTGAAGGTGATGGAGAGAGGCTGTGCTGCCTCTTGGAAGATGCATGCTATTCACCTCTTTGACCTGTACTACGGAAATAAACTGCACTTTTACTGCACACCTGGTCTTCACTATCCCCCGGCTGCTCCAGTCCGGGCTCATTCCCCTCGCTGCCATTTGTTTGCCTGGCGCTATAGCTAAAGCAGAAAGCATTACCTCGGCCGTACTGCTGGACATCTCCATTCCCTCCCAGCCCGCAGCTCCCAGTCCGCTCAGAGAAGACAGCTCCCCACGCTGCAGAGAACCGCTCCTCAAGAGCAGCGGGAATGGCGGGCCGGGCGGCGGGCGGGCGCTAGATGGCAGCATGGCAGTGCCGCTGGGAGCGGGCCCGCCGCGCTCCTCCCGTGAGGCGCCGCTCGTCGCTTCCTGCGTGCGTCTGAGTTTCAGGCAGCTGGGAGGGAGCGGGTGTTGTGTTTTGCCCCTGTCACCCGGATCTCGCCGTACTGTTATTTATTTGTTGCTTTTGAAACGAAAGTTTCCTGTGGATGTGAGGTTTTGTCTCTAGCTAAAGGGAGCTGTTTGCTCTCACAGTTCATTTATTCGTAACTGATAAGGCAGTCTCAAGTATGCTTGAAACTCAATGGTGGTATGTAAAACTGTGTATTTGTGTTCCAGGTAGCACCTGCCTGAGTGACAGAAGTCCTAAGGTGACCTAGCTGGCAGCGCTGCAAGCACAGGCTGATTTTATCTCCATGTTATTCTGTAAACAGACAATCTTGGTATAATTGAAATCAGAATTTAGCCTAGGCTCTTTATAAGTACATGGAATCATTGAGGTTGAAGAAGACCTTCAAGAGCATCAAGTCTGACCATCACTTAACACTACTAACTCCACCACTAATCCATGTCACTTAGTGCCACAGCCAGATGGTTCCAATGCCTCACCACCTTTTCCATGAAGAAACTCTTCTTCACATCCAATCTAAACCTCCATCAGTGCAACTTGAGGCCGTTTCCTCTGTCCTGCCACTTGTCACCTGAGAAAAGAGGCTGGCAGCTTTCTTGCTGCTGCTTTCAGGTCACTGTAGAGAGCAGTGAGATCTCCCTTAGCCTCCTCTTCCCCACACTGAACAACCAGTTGCCTCAACTGTTCCTCATATGTTTTGTTTCCTAAAACAAGACACCCTCTTGTTTTCCTCATGCCACCTTCTAAGTCATGCTTTGGTTACAAAGAAGGGATGTGACTTATGTTCCAATCTTGAGAGAAGTATTTGTGCAGTCGCCCAGACATATGTGGATTGGGTATCTTAACAGCAACAGAGGCTGGTGGTCTGCTTGCAGGTCTGCACAGCACAGCACTGGGCCCTATGCAGTGGCTCTTCACCCAATGAGCCCCTTGCTGTGAGTTAGAATCACAAAATGTTTGGGATTGGAAGGGAGCCACACAGATCAGTGAATCCAACCCCTGGCTCCACACAGGAACACCCAAAATTCAAACTCTATGTTTGAAAATTTTGTCCTCTGGCAACTTGGACTGTGACCGCTGCCCTGGGGAACCTGTTCTTTGCCCTCCACTCTCTGATGTTTCTTCCCCCAGCTGCCCCTCCTGTGTTACAGCTCCATGCTTTTACCTCAGGTCCTGTCACTGTCACCAGGGAACAGAGCTCAGCACTGCCCCTCCTCTCCCTGTGAGGAGCTATAGTCTGCTGTGAGGCCACCTCTCAGTTTCCTCTAGTTGCCTTCTAAATACATGAATGGGAGTAATGCCCCTCTTCTTCATTTTTTCCAGTGTTTCTGTTGGCAATAGATACTTGAGAGGCATCTACATAAATGAAGAATTAATGAGAGGCACAAAAAAGTGGTCACAGTTCTATTTGTGTTTGGTCTAATTTTGGATGGCAGTTAATGTCCCTGGTTAATGTAGGCAAAATCTGAGATCCAAGTTACACTGCGTATATTATATTATATTATCCTTATATTATTTTAATATATCCCTATATTATTATAGTATATTATCCTTCAGAAAGTTCTGCCCTCTTGCAGCTTGGAGCTTAGCTTCCAAAAAATAGAGGAACTAATCATGAAATTAGAAGAAAATAACCTAAATGTTATTTAAACATACAATGTAGTAAGGATACAAACTGTATTTTAATTTGTAATACAGAAGAGATTCAATGATGAAACAACACTGTTTTTCCATAAAGCCTTGGAACAATTTTATTCTAAAAGAGACCAAGCAGAAACAAATACACTTTTTCCTCCTGTAGGTCCCACTTAAAATATTTTACTGAAAAATCAGTTAACTTGGTCACATGCATGTGGATATATGTGCATAGTGGAGTGCTGTGGGTATTAGCTCAAAGAAGTCTTATTACCTGGACTTTCCCTTAGAGAAATCAATCTGTTTATAGATTTCAGCCCCCCAGTGCTTATTCAACAACCATGTTCTATGCAATATATTAAAATGTTATAAGTTATCCCATTGTTACAACAGTAAATGTTTTTAGCATTTTAGCAAGATAATTGTACATGTGACACATGACTGCGTTTAGCCTTGTTTCCATCATGGGACTTTTCCAACAGAAGTCAGCTTGGTGGGTGGGCAAAGCCACTGACCAAGAAGATCGACCATGCAGTAATTTTTGGAATGCCTTTGTGTTGTGGCCCCACCTGGCCTTGCATTAGACTCACTGACCTTGCTTGTCAGTGAAACTGAAGATGTTGGTGTAATGTCAATTATGTAGAGTTAAATACCCTTCTGAGGTATCTAGATATTTTCCTGAGTATTGGACACATACTACTAGAATGAACTGCTCAAAACCAGGGATCTCATTGGTAAAATAAAAAGAATATGATTATAACTATACCATATAGATGAAGATACCAATATTCCATAAGAGAGAAACAATTAAATGAAGTTGTGGGTGTTACTGGCTATGCTACCAAATATTTTGATACCAATTAAAGCATAGTGCCACTAGAGATGTTTTCTTTGCAACATGAGACAGAAGTACAAATACTGACTCAGAAAATTACAGTGGGAATATAAGCTAGTGCCACAACAGATGTATAACAGCAGAGAGGCACGTATAGCAGAGTGATTCAGAAAAAAAAAAACAACAACAACAAAAACAGGCATAGGATTGTGTGTTAAGGAGATGACAGAAACTGAGTTTTCTCATGTGAGGACAGAGGAGATTTTCTCCCATCAGTCAGGCAGAGAAGGGAATTCAGACACAACTTTATCAAAAGTCCCAAGTGGGAAGGACTCATGGTAAAACTAGATGGTTGCAAACCGTTGGCTTATGGTGAGTTTCATTGTTCAGTTCCATTTTTTTTGTTGTTTTTTTTCACGATTAGCCAGTATGTGAAACAGAATTTGTATGAAGACTTCCAAGATACCTTGATAAAAGAAATAAATTCTCAAGATTTTACTCAAAGTGAGATTTTTAGTCTGGAGTTCATGACTCAGAAAATCTCCTTTGACCTTTATCTGTCTTGTATGGACAACATCAAAAGGAAATTAAAGTTACCTTAATTCAGTTTGTCTTCAAATGAACAGACTTCCAGAGAGCACTGGTAGATATCAGCCTTTATGTTGTCCTGTTCACAGTACTCATCTAATACTTCAGTACACAAACACTGCCAGTTCTTCTTTTATGTCTAATATGTGCTATTGCTATCTGATGTAGTAAGACTGAGAAGCCACAGAGGGAACTGAAAACAGGAACAAACCATTGAACACAGGCATTCAGTGAATCCAGAAGCAAAATGAGCGTTTTTCATTAATATTTCAGCAAAACTGGATTCTTTCCCCAAATAAAACAATGCTATAAAATAACACAGATTCAACATCTGCTGGATCTTCATTAGTTTAAGTGTTATGGTTTGATTTCATGAAATTTTACCAGCAACATTTAAAAATGAAGTAAAGAGAGTGTTTTTCCTACAAATACCAAGGCATTTGTGCAATAGGAGCCTATGCTTATATGCTGTTGGTTTTTGTGGTGCCAGTTTAGCATTAATTCTTACTGTTTCTTCATTCTCTCAGTAGAAAAGCCAGTTGGTATCAAATAGCAGCAATTTTTGGTTGTTGATCCCAGAGCTCTGTTCTCTGCTGTTCTCATCTGACTTGGGGAAGTCATCAAACCTTTCATGCTTCAGTTGGGCAAGAGAGGGCGTTGTTGTGTTTTCCTTCGGAATGTGGAGATTAATGGCATTTCTCAGATGAAATGGGAGTGGATGGTTTGGTGGATCTTCTGCCGTGTGAGCTGATGTACGCATTCCAAACAGGGAAATGCCAGCAAAGCACAAAGCCTCTTGCAGGGGTATGACCACTAAAAGACCACATATAGTAAAATGAACACTTACTTGTCTAGTTAGGCAGAATCTGTATAAATTCCTTAGACTTCTGTGTGAAACCTGTTGAAGATTAATCTGCAGCTTTTTTATCCTGCTTCCTTCTCAAATACCCTGTAATGGGATCAGATCAGTCTTAATCTCCTTCTTTCCAATTGACCCTAGAGATAATTCGACACACTAGATGTCTAGACAAGGGACTTGTCTCTCTGGGAGACTGCAACACTGGAGATGTTTAGAGCAAATGTGCCTTCATTTATTGCCATAAATAGCATCTAACAGAGAGAAGCAACTGGTGGTCTTTGCAAGTGAGGAACCCTAATTCCACTGGTGTGACTGAGTGCACTTTGTATTATGAGCAGAGAAAATGGAGGTGGTCACATGGTTGGTCAGGTCTGTCAGACATATAACAACCTCTCACTCTGTGTTTTATCACTGGTGCCCTCTTAGCACCAGAAATTCCAGAAACAGGGTTTTTAAAGAAGTTTTGCATTGAGGTAGAACAGATAGACTGAGATTTGGAGATGTCAGTCCTAGCAGAGGTGACATAGGAGGGCAGGGAGGGTGACAACTAGCTACCTCTAGGTTTCTAAGGTAGCAAAGTCATTGGAGAAGGATACCCTAAATAATGCCAAAGATGACAGAATAAGAGGTCCTATATGTCAAATCTGGCATTTCCAAATCAAGAAAGACTCGTTCAACTTGATATTCTGGCAGTTTCAACTCTGAGAAATGTGCATTGTGGGTAACTGTTTTCAGATAATCTTAGTTTCATTACAAAGATTAACTCTTTTTGGCATGATTTTCTCTTTGTTAGAGTAACTTGTAAGGTGCAGGGGTGCTGCCTACAGAGTATTAAGTACATTGGAAAGAAAATCAAACATTGCTGAAAATAGGAAGTTCAACCTTATTGAGCTGTGTAGTATAAAAAAAAGTCAGAAAGGAAAGTGGTGCTTTACTGCATTTGTGTACTGTGCACAATACAGAAAATCTGCAACCACTAAAATGCTCAAATGCTTTAAACTAAATTGGAGTCAAAAGAATCTTAAAGTGACTTTCGCACTTGCCTGCTGTCTGGTTGCTTGATTCTCACTTGGTTGGGAGACAATTCATTTTCATTGCCTGGCTTGAAACACGGAATGGGTGAGCTTACTATTTTTTATCAGTACATCACCAAGGGCCTGCAATCTCCTTTTTCTCAGTTCTCTTTTCAGACTCCTGACAAATGCTGTTGGACTTGCTGTGCATGGCCAGACATCTCAGGATCAGAGCTCGTGGGCTCACATAGTGACAAGATTTTAAGAAACACTTGATACAGAAAGCAGTGTAGAGCTGTCAGTAGGTGGTGTTCCAGCATGAAATTGAGTAAGGCTCATAAATGAAATTCTTTAGGTAAAATACAGGGCAAAAGAGGTACTACCTATGAGACAGTAGAAACTCTGTGGTAACCCTTGCAAAACAGAAACAGAATTAACATCTTGTTGACAATTTCAGCCCATGGAAGAATGCTCTATGCATGTTTGCGTGTGGTTTCTAGTATAGCAATCAGATGTGATCTATATGTTGAAGGCTTTTGTGATCTTGTAAGCATGCCTCTAATAGGTGGAGCACTGGACTGTTTGGATGAAGAGTCTTGTGTATGTGTCAAAATCACATAAGTTAAATTCAGCTTGCTGCTTGTAGAGCTGTCAGCCTGAATGCTCTTGAAATTAAGCTTTCACAGTTCGCCATCTGGGTCCTGTATGAAGGCAAAAATGTTTCCCATCTATAGTACTACATATTAAGAGACAAAATTTGAGTTTTCTATACACCTGCCAAATCCACAACTTGGTACCAATTATGGTCAAGAGTTTTCTTGAAAAAGTAACCATAAGACAAAAGGAATTTCTGAGATAAATTACGAGAGTTATTTAGTCTAGAAGTTTCAAGTTATGCTTGACAAGAATCACGTACTGGTCCTTATCACTGTAGTTAAAAGTCTTGATTTCTTTATTTTGTTCTTGTTCAGACCAGAAACTTGCTCACCTAAGTGTCTGAAAAGCCTACTTCTTTAGTATTTTACCCTCCAATGTTAGGATGCATTTGTCATGGAGATCTAATTCAAGCTGACTAGGACCATAACAGATGATTTCAAGCAATCATAAGAGTTAAGTTTGAAAGGTGACTTGTAAATTTTTGACTTGCAGTTGGTAAAATAAAAATATTTTGTATTTTTTAAAGAGTTGAGATGATTGGTGTGAATTTTGTTCAAATTACACTTTTTCTCCTGCCTTTACTTTCCATTTCCGTCTACAGTTGCCGTTCTTTACTCCTTCCATATTTGTAGAATAACAAAAAAAGCCTGTGTTCGGCTTTGTGACCAGATTTAACTTCATGAAATTGCGAAGAGTCTCTGGAAGCCATCCAACAGTTCACCCCTAAAATATGCACATGAAGGAGGTGGCTGAAATGGAGCATGGGATAGCAACATACAATTATTACTTCTTTTGCTGACTTTGTGCCCAGATGAAAGAATTCAGAATATTAGTGTTTCATTAAGTGTTAACACAACTACGAAAGGTAGGTATGTAAGAGTGTGAGCACCACCACTGGGAAGTATTGATGTTATATATTCTGATTTTTAAATTAATAACGTAATCTCAGAGGAGGGTGATAAAGTATGTGCCTTGATCCACAGATATCTTGCAATCTGCCAGTCCTTTCATGCAGACTTTACAAACTGGAAATCAGATAGTGTTGGTAGAGGTAGACAGGAGATAATTAAAGGTGGTTAAAGCTTTTCAGAATTCTTGATTTTGGTTGTCCTGTAGCTCTAATGTTTTGCCTTATTTATAAGCTGCTTTTCAGAGTACCAACATGTACCAGTGACACATTTCTCGTTGTCTTTCTTTTCTGGCATTGGTCTCACGTCCCGTTAGTGGCATCGGGTCCTTACTGAAGGCTGATATTCTTATGCTCCAAGTGTCTAAAGACACTGAAAATACGGTGATTGTTTGGATGTTACACAGTTTCTGATGAAATGTCAGAGATATTTTGACAGTTCTACAAAGGACCTCCTGGTTTGTTTGTTTTCTTGTTTGCATATTTGTTTTGTTTTAATTTAAGCCTGATACAGAGTATCTGAACTGTAGTCCTAATAGCTGGTAATATCAGCAAGTGTAGTTTCATGAGAAGAGCCGCAGCTCTAGAGGTCTCCAGCACATCAGTGATGGTTCTTGTAGATATATTTGCATCTGGTGGGAGCTGAATACGTATTTAGCTGGATATTTGTGTCTTTACTGGTGATAGCATATTAATAAGCACTTGTCTGTTTATTAACAGAATCCTGTTTTAATTCAGGAGAGAAAAAACAACCAAGGCTTATTCACTTAAACTGAGGCAGCAAAAAAAACCCCACATAATCAGAAAGAGAAATCAGATTGTGAATTCTTCATTTAAAAAAGACAACATGGCTAGATAATTATATTTTTAATTATTTGACTAATTATTGACTAATTGGCTATAACATGTGAAGGCAGTGCTAACAAATCATGGCTTATGGAAGTGTTTACTTTCAGGATCAGTAAAACACGTATTTGTGTGAGCAAAAATGCCAAACTGAAACATCTATGCTGCCTTAAACATAGGTATCAGTGGTGAAAAAAGAACGACTGATTTTTTAATTCTTTCTTCAGCTGTACATTCTTAAAATCAGCGTGTAAAGACAGCAATTTTTATTTGCAGATGAGCATGTCTTTGAAATGTTTAGGATTTTTCAAAATATCTTATTCCACTCATTTCTGTATTTTTTCCAGAATCCCTTGTGGGCACGATATAAAACACTGTAACACTATATTTTATCTGTTTTCTCTAGTGGAATATTTCACTAGGGTTATTATCACAACTATTTTGCTACGTTCAATGAAATTAACATTGATTCCATTTGTTGAAATCATATGGAGACTGCAACTGCACTCTGCTTTATTACCAAATGAGTACAACGTGCCCTTCAACAATTCTCTAAACTCTCAAATGCCTTGGAAATAATATGCTGGAATGTTACCGAACTGTGACTGAAGCGCCATTTGTGCTATGTGTGACAGTGCACAAATGATATTCCACAATAAAAGTTCAAACTACATTAATCTTTCACAGAGGTTCATTGACTGGGAAGATGCCTCAAATACAAAATAAAGGCTAAAATAAAGGCTCTGTGGCCCCTCTTCCAATTATTTCTGAGCATCTTCTCTGTATGAGTCCTTTAGAAATAGATGCATTATTTATCTGTTTTATACCTAAAACTAACCAGTGAGAAATTAGAAATTATAATTTCTACAACCATGTCAGTGAAAACTTTACATTTGCATTTGCTGTATAGAGAAATTCCTTTTGGCAGTGGTATCACTAAGTATTTAATGATAGGCAGTGTAATGTACTTATTTTCATTCCTTGTAGATGACTGCATAACTCATTTGGTGGTTTTGCTTTCCTCTGCCATCTTGAGTTACAGCCATTCCTGACTCAGAGAGGTCAGACTCTGGCCGTAGTTATTCCTTCTCTGTTCTTAGTGTAGGAAAGAAGAAACCATGTCATTTAAATAAAAAGTAAATTGTCAGAATTTTAAGATGTGTTAGTTTTGGGACTGCGAGGAGTGACCTCTGAGATGCAGAGAGATTCAGTGGTAGGATTATGGGACTGCGAACAGGGTTGTTCCACTTTCAAACACTTTTTTATTACTTACTTGTTTTTTGGCCCTTGGGCATGTCCTCTCACATTTTATTTCTCTCCCTGGTGAACTGGAGATAAAAAAGGACGGGGTCCTGAGTGCCATTCAAGCATTTGAGAATTAATTACTCAATATCTATGCAATTATTGTAGTAAAACTTTCTGAAAATTGTCTGTCAGTGTCTAATCTTGACTTGAAGAACTAAATCAGTAAGGAAAATGCAGACCAAAGAGACATAGCCAAGGCTGTGCTACAGCTATGTGCAGTTCAGAGGTACGCTTCTCCTAGTTTGTGTTACATAAATATCAGCCCATTTTTCCTCATTGATTTCCATCATTTATTTAGATGCATATCATGGAAATTCTGTACTTTAAAAGCCAAGACCTCGTCTAAATGTATCAGTGTCTTCAGAGGCCAGAACTGACCTTTAGTGGCCAATATTTTTCTGGAAAGAAGGAGAATATACGGAGGTCCTGGTAGCAGCATATGCCGTCCTTTGTGTTTGGTGCAACAGCCCCTTGCTCAGCTGGGCAGTGCTTGGACAGAAAAAGACCCCCAGGGAGTAGTGGGATTCCTGCCTTGCCTTGGAATAAAAATTGATTTACTTTTTCATTTATCAGCAAGGAAATTGCCTTCTTTGGCTATGATGAAACAACCTTCTGACATAATGTCAGAGATTAATCGCTTAAGACCAGAAGGGACTGCTATGACCATCTAATCTGCTTTCTTGCGTAGTATAGACCTTTGACTGTTCTCTAAATAACTCATACGTGAAGGCCAGTATATCCCCAAGGAAAAAGCCACTGTGATTTTATTCTGAGGGTCCCCCATGGTTCTTAGCACATTTTCCAATCTGTTAACTGGTTTGTGTTGTTTTTGTTGTTGTTGTTTTTAACTGTGTTCTTTGGTTTTTTGTTTGTTTTTGCTTGCCTTGTCTTTTTGGACACCAGCTAATCAAAGATGAGGGGGCTTCACGTTTTCCTTTGAATTGACCTCTGAGTGACAGAAACTGTGAATGAGAACCCTTCCCTTCTTCCAGATGATTCTTTGTTTACTGGTGTTATGAATCTTGCAGGCAGTGGAACAAGCAGTCATAGTTTCTACAAAGGTGGAGAACATCCCATCCTTGTGTGTAACCCGCATAGTTGGGCTTTCCCAGGTAATGGGAGAAGTTGATTCCCCTCAGTCTGAAGCAGAATTTGGGTTTTAGGTCTCCTCTTCCCAGGTTTGAGAACTTGCCACTGTGTTGTCATGCAAAGGCAGGTCATCAATGCCAGTGCTGCTTGTTTTTGTGAACCAACATTCTATGCAGACCTTCTAGGAACCAGTGTTTCCTGCCAGCTGGATGAGGGCATCTCTGTTTTCAGGAAGCCTAGAGGATCAACAGAGAAAAAGCCATTTGAAAAACTGAATCACATTCCTTATGAACTTTCCAGGGAACCTTTGCTTATATATAGACAGTCTGAATCAGAAGCGTGAGACCAGATGTTTATTTTCCAGGTGTTACAACACTAAATTTTAAGTGCTAGCAGTAGGTAGTCAGAATGGAGTCCATCCTATTTTTCAAATGTCATCACTCTGCTGGTGTTGCATGAGTGATAATTGTGGGGTCTCTGCTATTTTGAGAATACTCTGGGGACTAGTTGAAGAAAATCACAGGGAAACAGACAAGAAAGAGTAAGGAAATTCAACAGTTTTGCATTCATACAGCCAGGTTTGCTGATGTAGCTGCTCTTCATGCATTTGAAAAACTTCTTTCAGGGCTTTTGCCCTGAGTCTCAGTCATGGATTTTATCGGTAGGGATCATGTCTGCCCACACTCTATAGAGTCAGCTGTATTTGCTGTGACAAACTTTAATAAGCTACTGGGTGATGAGTAAATATTTAACAATATTTTCTTTGCTCCACTTTACATATAAAATAAATATATTTGCAGAATATTCATTTTCCCTAGGTCTGGCAGCTTCCTGGAGTCTTTCACTTTTGACTTTTAGCAGATATGTTCATATGCTGTATCTAAAAGGATGGTGAAGCAATCTTTATATTTTGCAGATAGCAAACATTATGTTTCCATTCCCCTTTAAGAAAATCCCTTTCTGAGATTTAAACTAAATGTGTCTCATCTTCATATTCAGTATGGCTCTACTTATGCTGCAGTTTCCAAATTATTCTAACCCTTGGTTGCCTTTCTCTTTTCAGTTGGAATTTTCAAGGATTTTTGAGTCCCATTTTGTCGATAGTACACTGTCTTGATGAGCAAAAAGGGCTTTCTTTTAAGGATTGAAATAATGCTTGTTTCTTAATCAGTATTTCTTGTGCTTTCGTACACAAAATGCATTACACTGCAGAAGTCTTTGTTCCCTAGATGAACCTCACTTTTCACTACTGCACCTGCCTATCTCTATACAAGAACAGCACAGCAAGAAACTGCTGTGAAAGTGGTTTAAAAAATAGACCTTGTAAGAGGGATATGTTCTAACTTCCATGGAAATTATTCTCAAGGACTGCATTTGTCCCTGCCTGAGGACTTTGACCTTCAAAAGTTGCATTGCTTCCTTCTTCCGAGTTCTCTTCAGAAAAATCTTGTTGATGGCAATCTACTGGTTCCCTATAGATGGGCTGATGTTTGCTGGGTTTGCAAATACCAAGAAGTACAAAGACTTAGTTTGCACCAGAAACTTTATAAGAGGATGCAAAGATAACTGTCCATCAAGAAGACGTGGTGGAAGACATAACAAATGAAATTCATTCTAGAATTTATCTGAAAAATCTGAAAAAAAACCAAAACATATCAATCAGAGAGAATTCAGTGCTGATGGTCTCTCTTCTAAACATTTAGCAAATATTTGAATTTCTAAGAGTCCAGGCTGTATGATAGAACACTCCTTTCTCTCTCAGACAAAAATATGAGAAGTTCAAAATAAAGAATTAACTACTTTATATGCTTTTTACATGATTTGGTTCATGAAATGTTTGCCCCTCACAATGAGGAGAAGACTATGGGATGGGTCCTGGACTGAACCCAGCGCTATCCCTCATCCTGTTTCATCAGCAGGGTGGAAAAGATCGTGTATCCTGAAGTTTAATAATGTGGTACAACTAAATAATAAGAGATATTCAACTGCATTGCAACTTTTATTATATGACCAAGTTATCCTTTTAAGTTCTGCCATTCTTATGTGTTACTTTTAGTTCTTCGTTTTCTAAATCCTTGAATTATCCCATATAATCTTGTCAGGGTTATGTCCATAGGAAAGAGCAAATATGTGGTATCTGATTCCTTTTTTCTCCTCTTTCCTCAGATTCTACTCAGTTAATATGACCAGTGTGTGGTAAGTCCTCAGAAAGCTCATGGGATTAACGAAGAAAATCTTTGAGCTATTCAGACGCATCACATATCAGCTCAAAGGACTCTTCAGATCTGAATGCTGGTTAGTGGACAGAAGTACACTTAATAAATGGCAGGATTTCTCCCAGATTACTCACAACACTCCTGCTGCCTCTTCAAGCATCCACTGTGTATGTGTGCTGTCTAACAAAACGAGCTTCCAAAAAAAAAAAAAAAGAAAAAAAAAAGATTCATCGTAAAAGAATTATATTACTGGAAAGTAAAATATATTGAGAATGGCATGAGAGTTCTTTATAAATATATTGTTGCAATAAATAATTGTTCCTTTGACATCTTGGGTCAGCTTTTTCTCTGACAATAAAATTTATTCAGGAGTTTCAGTAAACTGATTAGAAATATCCATCATGGAAAACAATGATTTTCTCTTTGTTTTTGTTTAAGACTGCACGAGCTTTGTACTTGTTATCAAAACATTACTGCTCCCAAAATTATTTGTACCAGTATTTCTGTACCACATAAAAAGTACAAAGGGAAGAAGAGGAATGTTATAAGCATGGCTGTAATGGCCTAAAACTTGATCATAGGAAGTTCCATACTAACATGCAGAATAACTTCTTCATTGTAAGCATGACAGAGCACTGGAATGGGTTGCTCAAAGAGGCAGTGCTCCTATGGGGATATTGAAGACCTGTCTGGATGCCCACCTGTGTGACCTATTGTAGGGTGCCTGCCTTAGCAGGGGAGTTGGACTCCATGATCTCTTGAGGTCCATTCCAACTCCTGCAGTTCTGTGATTCTGTGACAGTACTTCAAGTAGACAGAAGACTTCAAATAAGTCTGCATGCTCCTGAAAGTTTTGAAATTGAAGTTGAATTACTCTGAGTTACAGTCACATGGCCTGCATTGAGGACTGTATGAGTGATCTGGGTACAGAACGGCTTGAATGCTGGCTAGAGGAAATAGTTTCAGTGTGTTGTATTTTCAGTTGCACTCTATGCTTTCTCCCTAAATAGGTAATTGCAGAAAATTGCAAATGAAGGGGGAAAGTATGGTCAAGTGAGAACTAGGATAACTTGCTCTCTTTGTTCGCTTTTTTAACCTCAATTGCTAGTTTTTACACTTCATGACCCTTACGGCTTACATTTGGTGTAATGATTTTTTTTTATTTTTTTTTATTTTTTTTAGTTAGGTATGTGTTGTATTGAAACCAGGATTGAAAATAGCCTTTGGAAATGTGATTTGATTTGTAAACCAATCATAGTGCAACGTGAAAAAGGAGGTTTTCTATTCCTGAATATCACAAATTATACTTTCTCTAAGTTATTCTAATTGACAAATGACTAAATTTGTCAATGACCAAATTTCTGTTGACTTAAACCTTTTCTTAATGACTTACCTTTAAGAAGTAAGTGCTTTTTTTTTTTTTTTTTTTTCCCCCCCACCCTCCCCCCAGGAGAACAAAGCAAAATGATTGGTTCTTCAGTTCTTTGGAAAGAAAGCAAAATATCAGAGGGAAATTCTTTACAGAAAAGAAGAGTGAGTAAAAGCCTTTGAACAAAGGACTTAAATTCCATCTGTCATTTCCACCCACTACTAAATCTACCAAAGACTGAACATTTATCCCACTGAGCTGAATACTCTGATATCTAACTGTGGTGCTATTGATCACTGCAGAGCATAGGCATGGCTTTTTAGCTTTTTGAAACTGTTAACATAGATTTAAGTGCAACAGAGGAGGCATGAAGCCATGAATGTTTTATTGGAGAGCTCCAGATCATCTCTCAGCAGGTGTGTTCAGTGCCATCGCTTAAAAGATTAACCTCCTATCCTTGTATCAGCAATTATGGCAGAAACTGCCTTATTAGGTAAAACTTATTAGGTAAATTGAAACTCTAACTCTACTGATAAATTCATTCCATTAAACTCACCTCCAGCTCCAGGCTATGTGGGAAAATCTGTAGTTTTCTTTGCCTCTTCATGCAGAGGAATCAGTCAGCTAATGAAGAATTAGTGAGTAGCCATAGAACCTAGAGAGCATATTCAGAAGGTGTTTGTTTTGCAAATCTATTACCTTTCTGTGTGCCACACAGTCTTTGGGATTTTCTTCATTAGTCAAGCTCAGTAAGACATAACACATTCCTTCCCTTTCCTAGGAGGAATTTGCCAAGTAATCATTCCTCTGAGGCAGCTTCTTCTAAGAGACTTATTTTATGTTTAAGCTTTGGCTTCATTATGCCCTGGTATGTTGAACAGGTGCAAGTGTTGTAGTTTTGTTTTGTTTGTTTTTTTTTCCCTTTAGGAAAATGAAAGAGTTGTTAATATTTAAGTTTTCAAAAGAAGAGATGAATTTTCGTGCACGTCTCCTCTGCTCTTTAACCTACTTGAGTCTCCTCCAACCAGTTCACAGAGACTTTGGATTGCCTTGCAGGTTAATCAGCATGAATCTGAAAGTCATCAGCGCATCTGAAAACTAAGACTATGGTGTATGGGAATGTAAAATAAATTATTACCATTGAAAATTTTTCTATGTCTTCAGGGAAATTTACATTTGATTAGATGATGTCAGTACATTACACCAGTGTTCACCAATTGCTATATGTATTATTATAGAAACATTTCATTAGTTTTATTAATTGTTGCCCAGTACGGACTTCTCTTATTTACAAGAAAAGAGCTGAAGCACAGACTCTTTAAATGAGTTGCTGAAGGTCAAGCGTAAGACAAAGTTCAATTGAAGTTAGTGGCACAGGATACCAAAATATAAATGTGGGTATAACCCATAGGTTTTAGTTGAAGTGGAAACCAAACCCAATGCTACCTGACTGGAGTTTCTGTTACAGCTATGCCACTGTAGCAGCAGTCATCTTGTGCAGTTCTTTAAGTTGGATCATCAATTCAAAATACAGACTTAAGTTCTATAAATAACACTAGGAGATTTTGGATAATTTTTCACAAATGTTCCTCTTTCTTTCAAGAAACACTGGGTATGTCTGTGGTTTATGGGTTGAATCTATTTCCATAGTGTCTTGCTGGATTTGTGATAACATAAATGCCTTTTATAGGGCAATGAACTGAAAAACTAGAGACATAACAAGTTATAGACCAGTCAAGCACTAGACTTCTCCCTGTAATTAATTTGCGAGGTGTGAGAATTGCTGTTTGTGTAGGAAGATGTGTGACAGCCTCCATGTACCATGTATCTAGTCAAACTTGTCCATGGTTGGTTTCTCTGGATATCAGAACATCTGAAAGTTTTTCTTAGTATGTAATCCCATTTCATGAATGTATCTCTCTGCCTCATCAACTCTGTCTCTTTTCAAATCTCATCCTGAAACGTATTTTTTCTCCTTTGCCTATGTCTCTTAGTTTCTTTCTCCCTCGGTCATTGGCCTTATGACTGAATGCTTCAACGTGTTCACCATACAATGTCTTTATGATGCTGTTTTCTGTAGTTTCTTTCAGATAAGACACTTGATAACATTATTAAATTTCATTAAGGGCTTTAGAATGTCATTTGTATAAAAGATTCTTAATAAACAAAGTCATGGGTTTGCAAAAGGTTTATTCATGCAAATAGAATAAAATCGATGGTGTTGTTCTTGTGAATAAGTTTCTAAGTTGGACCATAATTTTTTATAGCTGGATATGTAAACACTCCAAGCAGATTGTCTTCAGAAAGACTTGGGATGTTAAATTTTCTGGTCTGGTTTACACAGCGTACTGTAGTATGTAGTTCTGGGAAGGTGCTATTTTATGGACATATTGGATGATGCTTACTCCATCCAGCTTCAGGTGTCCCAACAAAATTCTTAAATTAGAGCTCGATCACAATATAGCCATATGCCTCCATCAGGCAACTCAGAGCACTGACGTTAGAAGCCTGTTTTACCCTCTATATTTTGCAAAAAGATTTTCTCAGTCTGATCTTGCTGGCTATTTATATAGCTCATTTCTGGGTGCTTGATAAATCTCAGGTAGGTCTGGCTCTGCTTGGGAGGATTTCCCTGTTACCTCATGATAAAAAGCATCTGTACACCAATCAAGATTTTCATGTCTGCTGTTAGGTAGATCTTTTTTGCATGGTGGCTATTTCAATTGTTAGGTGTCCAGTGGATATTTAGCAGGTAAGAATTACTGGAAAAAGTGAAAATAATTCAGAATTAAAGCAGAATAGAAAACCCTAAACACTGGTGTGTGTGGTTTTTTGATTGGTTGGTTGGTTGGTTGGTTGACCTTTTTTTGTTTGTTTGTTTGTTTATCCATTTATTTATTTTTCTTGTCGTTTTTCTCTGAGTGTCCTTTCCGTGTTGGACCAATCTCAGCTGTGATAAAATATTCCCTGCCGGCATGTTTCTTCTCCCAGAATATCTCCAGTTCACTAGTCTCAAATTATGACATGTATCCCTGGATATGAAAGCTTTTGGCTGAGCCTGAATAAGCTTTCTGGTAAGACAGATGTTCACTCTTTGGATATGTAATAGAAAACCCATCCAGTGTCTCATCAGTACAAAACTGATGATGTGATCCAACTTCAGGTGCTTTGTCTCCTACAGAAACTTTCATATCTATTACCTAGAAAATAGCATGATGATTTCAAATTGGATTTAGACACTGATTGAGGCCAGACTCTAATTCAGTGACAGCATCAAGTCTTTCCATTTATTATCCAATTTTTTATGGAGCTGGGAGGGAAGTAGGAAAGCAAAGGGAAGAAAAAAGAAACCTGTATGTTGTATTTTTTTGTATTTTTTTTTTCTTTTTCCTTTCTTAAGCTTTCCATCGTCCTAAAGCAGAAGCCTGATTTTTCACTCTGTTGCAGGATGGAGCAAATATTTCAAAGCAATACTTGGTCTGACCTCTGCTTTCATGTCTCTGTTGTCTCACAGGTGACTTCCACTGTCTCAGGACATCTTGTTAATCATACTTATTGTGCTAGCCAAGATCCATCAGTGTGCTGCATGGATTCAGGGCTGGAAAAGTAGGAAGAAAAATTTAGCAGCTCAGAATAATAGATCAGACTTCCCATTTCCCTGACCAATGAGTCAGAGATTTTGCGAACTACCATTTGGGGATGGAGTTGAGTAATCCATTCAGAAACTGACCCATTGCCTGAAAATATTTTTTTTTTCCTCCATTGGTTTCTATTTGAAGATAACAAATAAAATGGCTTTTCTTGCTCACAAGAATGTGAGCAAAATGTGTGGTTGGCTGAGAGTTAAGGAATGTTATAGGGCCCCATACAAATGCAGCCTCTTCATATCCAAGCATCAGCAGAGTTACAGGGCTCAGAAAGATGTTTTAAATGGATGATCATTTATATAGCTTGTGTAGGGCCTCACGCAGGGATTACATGCAGACACCATACATATGTGCTTTTTAATTCACATTTCATTAGTTCTCCTTTCTTGAATATGGAATCCAGGGGGAAAGCTAATAAACAGTACAGGTACCTGTCAGCTGATTAAACATTAAAGTCATTGTTGAAGTAGAATAGTTTGCTGCCCTGGCAAAAAAAAAAGCCCTCTGGTTTAAAAAATGTTGTGTGCACCTTCCAACATAATCACAATCAAGTATTCTTTGAAACAGCTTGCTGAGGCAAGGAAAATAAGAAGTCTTTCAATTAGGAGATAAAAAATAGAGTAATAGGAGAGACTAATGTGTGTGGTAAATATTGTATTATCTTTTTACATTCAAAATTGGTTTCAGAAGATAAAGAGTTGAGCTGGAATGTAAGCTTGAAATTTGATGTAAACGAAAAGAAATTCAAATGCTCGAAGGAGGCGGGGCCAGCTCTGCTTTCCTGGAGTGAAGGAGGGGAAGGCAGCCTGCTGCAAGGCTACATCCTGATCCTCTGCACTGGCATTCTCGAGTGGAGGAGGAAAACGTGTGCCCTGGCATCAGGGACACTAAGCAGTGTGAGCTGAAGAAGAGTGCAGCTACATGGCTTGTTGTGAATGAGTGGTAACAAGACCCATAGACCACATGTTACCCATGCCATTTTACTGTTCCATGGAGAGGGAAAGGGAGAAGAGCAAAATGGAAGGGAACAAAAGGATGGGAGTGACAGAAAAGAGGGCTGCTGCTGTAATCAGCACTGCACTGAACTGTGAATTTTAAGAGGTTTGCTTTAGTTCAGATTGTTATTTCCACTGCTAGGTATCTGTACAAGATAATGACGATGGCTGACAGTACATTGTAGCATACACAAATTCTCATGGACTTTGCAAACAGGTCTCATGTCCAATACGCTTCAATCTATATGATCACAGCTTAGTCATATTGCCACATTGTTTTTAATGGTACATTTAATTTTATGAATAAACTGGTTTCTAAATTGCTAACCAGTTGTCTGATTATCTGCCACAGATACCATTTAATCTAAGTGCTCAAGTAAAGCGTAACCGCTGCTTTTATGGTGTTATCAATACCCCTGTCAGATCTGTCTAACTGCCATCTAGGTAACCTACGCTCGTACGAAAAAATTCCCTTAGAAATCAGTAAAGAAAATGATGCTTGTTTGTGGATAGGCTATATTTAGGGTTTTTTGGTTGGTTTTTTTTTTTTTTTTTTTTAATACTTGTTATCTAATGACTTAATGGCTTGTTGAATTTCAGTGCAAAAAGTGACAAACTGTGAAGTATGGTAATGGGTCACGTGTCTTTTGTTCCTTATCTTCAAATATATACTCTTCTTGCCTGAGAAGTCAAGGGTATATTTTTCAGCCTCCAAGAAGAGCTTATTTTAGTATTTGTGGGGTACAATCTGAAAACAAGGATTTAGCTTGCATTCAAAATCAGCTACTGGAGCAAATTTAGACACTGTTTTTCTTGAGATCTGCAATTTGTTCCATGAAAACCAACATTATGACCAGCAGTCATGCCTGTAAAGGGAAAGGTGATCACCTGATAGTGTGCTGGAATATTTGTAGCCCTGAGAAGTATAGGTCATTTCCATTTTCTAAGCAGACGCACATGAAATTTCATTGTGCACTGGGAATGTGGACAGTGTGCAGTAACAAAGATAAAGAGCAGATGCTCACACTGCCCAGACTTGATGCCTGTGATGGAGTTATTTACAGTCAAGCTCTTCGGAGGACCGCTCAGTGTTAGTCCAGTGAAGCCTGGTAGAATAAATGCTTTCTGACCTCCTCATATGCTCTTAGCTGCCTTTTCATAGTTTAGATGTAAGGGCCATTGGATCAAGACACAAGAACCGTACAACAGCAGTAGATTTCAATAAATATTATGGGATTGTCAGGGTGGAGGCATCCAGGTGATAGGGCAGCATTGCAGGAGGACAGCTTCTCCCCATCCCAGCATGTAGTATGCTGTGAATCAGCAAGAGTTAATGTGAATAACATCCTCTCCCCCATCCCTGTGTGTTAAATCTGTGCCTGCCAGCTATTGCATTTCTCAGTTTCTCGTAGTACCTCTATGGCTTGCTGAAGGTCAAAATATTGTCAACACATGGTGGTGAACAATGTGTGTTAGCCTATATGATTGCTTGTTGCAGGGGTGTTTGTTTGCTTTTTTGCATAGCATAAAATGCTTAAATGTGACGTTTTGCTCACTTACGGCTAGTGTTTTTGTACTTGCTTTACATGGTTACCTGACTTATTTTCCATCTGTTTCCTCACATCACTTTCAACTGGCTTAATCCTATTGCCTGATTGTGGCACCTTCCACGATGCAGTGTAATTAACCACAGGCAACTATTCAACATATTAGAGATGAAAGCAACATAGCATGTTTTCTCTGGCTTTGTGACATGTGAAGGCCAAAAGAACAGCTTTCTTCCCTCCAAAGCTTCTCTACCATTCCTCGGTGTGCGATTGGACTATTTTTAGATGGCCTTGTAGGTATGCAGATATACCTGGGACACCTTGCAATAATACTGCTTTGGCCCCATAAATCAGCTTCTCCATACTGAAAAGAGGGGAATGTTGGCAACTGGTTAACATGTAGCAGAAGAAATTAAATGCCTCTGACAGTAATTGCCTGAAGAAAATTCAGAAGATGAGATAGCAACAACACAGCAGACACAAAATAACTAGATTAGGAGCACAATAGCCATATGTCAACATAATATTAAGAAAACAGTGCTTAAAATGGCGAGGTCAGAACCTTTGCCAAGAGCCTGATGTGTGCTTGCCAAACTAGTTTTGTATGAGAATGTAGTGTGTGGAAAAGGTGCAAAAACCAGCCCTCCCTCTTCAGGTTTGAAATTTCTGTGTGTCCAACTGAGGTTGATTACTGAAATTGATGAGGAATATTAATGGGGGCGGGAAATGCTAAAAATGAAAAACAATTCTTTTTCCATTTCTCAGTCTACTTAGAACTAAATGATGCTAATAAAACAAGCTATAGTTGGCTAATGAAGTAATTTTTCCCCATGTAAATCTTGACTCTTAAAACGTTTGTGTTGCATTATGATCTCTCCCTCTCTACAACTAAAATGAGTAATAAAATGGGGTGGCTTGCGTTAAAAACGAAGCTCATTTTTTGGTTGTGTGTTTCTGACAAGACTGAGATTGAGGTAGCTCTTACCAGTAATGCTTCGCAAATTGCATAGTAGGCATTACTTCCTTGAAATTAGATCATTTCTTCTTTTTTTTTTTTTTCATAATGAAAGATATATTTACCATGGGAATTATGGTCCAAATTTCAAGACTTGCCTCCAAAATAAATCATTTAAATTTTACAGTCATTCTATATGTGCATAAATGACATCAGTTTTGCATTCAGACAGCAAACTTTGCTACAGTAACTTCACTTAGCATCTTTCTGTACTTCCAAATGTTGTAATTACAAATTTCTTAACACTGTATAAGCTCAGTATTTGACCTTTAGGCAACTCAATCTTTTCTAGATGCCTTCCATGAAAAACTAACTTATTTTTACCCTTAAATGTTTTATAGAGTGTCATGTACTTCTGTTCAAGTCAACTCCTAATTTCTTTTTTTTGTGTGTGTGTCTAAAAACACCTTTCTGTTGTTGATGTCTAAGGGAGCAGAGGGATTAGTTTCAGATCTCCTCATTTTAGGATCAAACATAGTCAGTCCCCTGCTTCCTCTAAAACACCCATCTCCAGGAAGACTGAAGACATAGACATCACTATCAGAATACTGTTTACTGAACAAAGATGTAGAATTTTTGATTTTGGTATCACAGGGTCATATGCACACCTGATTAGTTAACTTTTCTGAAGTTTTATTGCTACATATTTACTGATTATTGGTGCCCTACAAAATTATTCTCCCTGTAAAGAAGTGACTGATGCAAAGGGGCTATTAAGGATACTTTCTGTTTTGGGCAATCTCTGGTATATGCTTAGCCTTACATGCCTTTTACATTGTTTTCATAAGAACAGATAAACAGCCTGTTGTAGCTCATAATGATGAAAAAACCCTCAGTGAGTATAAGGTTTCTTGGTACTGATTTAACCAGATCTACTTTAGGTCTTTTAAAGGTAAAACTGTCAGCAAAATATCACACCCCAAACTGACACAGTTACACCAGTGTGAATTTTTATATGTAGGCCAACTCTTGCTGTACTATATGTAAAATGAATCATAGGCTGCAGTCCAATTCCCTTAACAAAAAATAATTGGCAGAAACCTCTACTGCCAGATTTGGCAGCACGGGAGCGGTATGGGCATGCTGGCAGGATTTGTCTCATTTTCAGAGGCACTTTTTCTGAACAAGGTTACCCTGTGCGGATGAGGCACAATCAGGAAGTTGCCCGTGCTGCTGCCCATGGTGCAGCCTCAGTGTTAATGTGATGTGTAACTACGTGCTGCTGGATCGATCCTGTGAGCACTACATCCCCTGATGCTGCATATGAGCCTCAGAGCAGTTCAGGAGCACAAGTGATGTTCCCTGGTATCCCTCATTCTTTGCAGTGCTGCTGCCTGGACTCCCAACAGATAAGTCTTGGTGTGGTTACCTTGACTCAGGTACAATCATCAGTTTTGCCTGCCATAAGACATAAAAAACATGGAACTTTGAATTCAGGACATCATATTCTTTTTTTCTTTGTTATCTAAGGTGTTTGACTGTTTTTTGTTTTTTGTTTTTTGGGTTTTTTTTATATGACACCTAGAGTTGTAGTTTTTGCACACTCCTCAAAAATGAAAAATGCAATTTCTTTCTAATTAACTGATTTTAAGATCCAGGAAGTTACGGAAAAAAAGAAAAAAAAAAGAGAAGGATTTAGAACTTGGCATTATTACAGTGTATGAGAAAACATTTTAATCATTGGTTAAATTATCACTTACCCAATTTTATCTATCTTGTTAAAAGCTCTGTTGTAACAGCCTGTAGCGTAAATGAACATACCTTACCAGGAATATGTTGTTTTGATTCCATGGTTCCTTTTTTGTTAAAGTTGTTTATGAGCTGAAGGAAGTGAAAGACAAGTAGTAAAAATTAACAGTTGATATCTCTAGTTCTGATCAGATCCTGCTGCATGTTTAATATTTACATAGGTCACTCCAAAAGTAATGCTTTCTACTTATTTCCATGGAAAACTAAAACAGATACAAAGAGCACAGTAGCATTATTTGAAAGAGCAAATTCTCATCTACACAGCAATACATATTTCAACACAGCCACCACTATTAGTCATGTATTTTTGCCACCAAGGAACAAGAGACTGTGTGCCATGCTCACAAAAATGGAGTGGAGGTGGCCCACTGTTTCACAGCTGCTAAGTCTTCAAATTGATATGAGGCCTGCCATTCTGGCGTTGCAAGAGAAAAGTTGTTTTCTCCTCTGGCCTGAGTTTGGAAGTTTGAGCCTTCAGCTTAGTCAGCATCATATTGAAGTGGTCAGAGTTTGTAGTTTGTCCAGGTTCCAGGAAATTCAGATGGATTACTTCTTTCCTATCCCAAAAGACAGCGCACGTCACTTTACCCATTGAGAGCTGCATCTTGAACTTTTTGTTCAATGGGGAATTCACACATTGCCACTCCAAGGGCTCTTTTTGTCTCGGGCTCATAGTGGAGATATCTTGTAGCCGATAATGATGCAATAATGATCCAGGACACCGTCACCCTCAGCCTCATACTGGTTCAATAGGTCATGACAAACTCGCATGTAATGTCCTTTCTGTTTCCATGTGAGCACCTGTGGGACCCACCTGGTGCATACTTTGCAATATTCCAATGTTGCCATGCTCTTCATTTTTGGTGTGACAGCTGTGCATAGCTGTCCAGAACATGGCTTGACTTCCATGTCTCTGTCACCACTGCTGAAATGCACCACCCACTGCCTCACTGTGCTTTCATCTACTGTTTCATCTCCATAAACGTTCAGTAAGCTTTGATGAATGTTAGTGTGTGCAATAGTTTCTGCATGGAGGAATTCAATGACACACCTTTGTTTCATCCACACATCCGTGTCACACGCCATTGTGTCAGACTATCCTTCTGCTGCCATCTGTCACACAGCGACAACGTGTAATAGAATATCGGTGGGAAGGTTCAGCCTCTGCTGCCATACAACAAACATCTGTCTATGATATTGTGGCCCAACATAATAAGATAGGAGGCATTACTTTTGGAGCAGCCCTCAGAATTAATCTTAGATTTTCAAGTAATCTTCATATGTATTCAGTAATGAAATGTCAAATATTTTGTTCTTGGCTAAGGCTCAATAAAAATGACAGTGAATGTGATGTTTAATATTTGCTATTTTTTAAAAAAGGTATTCTTGTCTTTGAAATACATAGGTGCCTCCTTGGTTTAATAAAGGCTGGCTTTAATTAGTGATACACACTTATAAAGAGTCTAAGTGTTCGAATTCAAGCCATGTTAGGGCTTTCTCATGTTTAAAATCCATCCATTAGATTAGGTGGAAGGGTCGTAAAGCATTCTGTGAAATCAGGCGCTGATATATCACTCTTGAAGGGTGTTAATTTGGTTCTCCAGTTCTGATTTGTTTGGAAGAACATATTAATTGCTTGTTAGACAGAATTAAACCATTTTATGCTACCAAAAAAAAAAAAAAAAAGATAAAAAGGAATTGCTGAAAATGAAAACCTGGATTTTAGCAGAGCATTCATTGTGATTTTACAAAAAGAGAGAACACAATAATTCTGTCTTTTTGAATCTTTGAATAGCTCTGAGAATCAAAGGCTGATGCTGCTGAGAGATGGAGAGATGAAAAACAGACAATTTTTTATTCCCTGCCAAAAAATTATTCTTAAGGTCATAGTATGATGTGCTCTGCCTCAGTGTCACTCCAGACTCACTACTCAAGAAGTCAGGAAGATGGCTGTAGAAAGCTATTTCACTTGAGAGTATAAGTACTGGATTCTGTTGTAGCTGCAGAGAGAGGATTGTACCTGGGGCCTGATTCTGCATCTCCTGAGCCAGAGCAGCATTAACTGAGCCTAACAGGGTATCAGGACAAATGTGGATTAAGCTGTACCTACACAGGAACTTGAACATAGGGGTTTCTTAAAACTGTGATTCTCCATTGACAGTGTCAAATGTAAAGGACTAGGCACTTCCAGGAGATATGGAGTTCATGCTCTGCATGTGGCAGGATTGTAGAGCAGACAATGACTGTAGAGACAATGAAATGATGGGTAAATGTTCTTACATTCTCCAAAAGTTCTTTTCTATAGAAAAATTGTGTTGCTGAATTAAATTGTTAGAAACATAGAGAATATGTGCAAGACCACGTAGGACGTAACAGACTCATCTTCCCACAGCAGAATTGTAAACACTGGTTTAAAAATTGCAGGACAAGACTGCCTTTTTCTTTGATGTTTCCTCCCATGTTCTCATGAGAACTACTGCTTCTGCCATGTATTCCCTATGTCCATATATGCACGAAGGGTGACCTGGAGGAAAGACCTACCCTGTTGCATAAGCCCAACCTCATGCCTGATTGTGTTCGAATCTCTGGCTTCTTAAACACATTAGGTGTAAAACTGACAGGATATAAACCACCTTTTCTTGGTGATGGCAGGTGACTGGGGCATTGTTCTCAAATGGATGTGACAAATCCACATGGGAATTTTATGGATTCAGTGTTTGTATTCAGTAGGTTTCACAGAATTTGAATAACGTGGGGCTCTCTTCCATGTCTGAAAAATAAGTATACAGCTTAAAAATTTACTTTATGTAGTGACCTTATCTTATCTTGGCTCCTGGCTTTATCTGCTTCAATTCTTAAGTTTCTGGCAAAGAGCAAGCTTTAATGTCATAGAAACACCAACAGGAGACTTCCTTTGTGCAATTTCCTTCTGCATGCCATGAAACTAGTGAACTTGTGCTAACTGCTAACAAATACATGTTTTGCTCTTTACTTTTTCTCTCTTAACAATCTACCAAACCCCTGTTTGATGTGCCTGCTGTATTTCTGTCTCACCCTGGCCTCTCAGCTCTCAGAGCCAGGGGTTGTCTCCAAAACTTGACACTGTCACTGCCAGTCACTCGATCTTGGCTCTGAGTCAGTGCACACTACCAAATGCAAACAAAATCCCATGCATCTCATTATTAGGCCTGATATTACCCTTAGGTAAAGCAATGCATTTTTGTTTGTTCGTTTGCCTTTAAGACATTTGAGATAATTAATTGATATATGGGAAATTTACTTTGTGCTTTGGAAAGGATATACATGAGCTGTAAACCCTGGCTATTAATTTGATTGGCTAAAGCACAAATATTCAAATTCCTCATTTGAAAGAAATATAAAATACTTCTGGCTTTTTTTGAATTTCTGCAACTTTATTTGTGAGATAAAGGTCATCCAATTTTTCAGATTCGCTCGTCTAAACTTGTTCTGTCCATCTGTTTTTGTCCTGGCATGCACACCAGTAAATCCTTCATGTGAGTGCTGTTCCATTGTTCTTCCAGAACAGTGAGGATGAACATTTAGGAATGTTATTGGTCTTTAAATAAAATAGAACTGCTCTCATTTTCTCTATACAGGAAAATATTCATTAGTGAGACAGATATGGGTGTGAAGGCCACAACAAAATAGTGATATTACAAGCCTTAGTAATCAAGATAAAACATGGCTTCATTTTTAAAATGATACCTGAGATACAGTGAGACAACAGAGATTTAAATAATTCAAAATATTTTAGCATCCATGTTTGTTCTTTTTCTAGCTGTTTTTTAATTTCTGCAGGGCTCGTTTGTAGCTGTCATCAGATTTGGCTACAATTTAGTGGGCAAGTACTGCAGCACTTTGTAGTGAAGCAAATTAAGTTTTTATATATTTATGAAATATTAATGAATTGGGGGGAGGGAAGGAGAGGATGGGGGGCCACTCTGAAAATATTGCCTCCTATTTTATTATGTTGGCCCATGATGTCAGAAGTGGTTCTTGGTGGTACAGCAGTAGAGGCTGAACCTTCCCACCAGTATTCTGTTCCATGTTGTTGCTGTGTGACAGATGGCAGCAGAGGGGCAGTCTGACAAAATGGTGCCTGACACGGAAGTGTGTTTGGAGGACCTTCTGACACTGGCCTGGGAGCCTGCCTCAGAGAAATTTCAGTTGACTTGAAATGGTATTGATCTTTCTAAAATAAACACTTGCATTGCACAGTAATCTTGGGTGTATGTCAGCATTTGAAATGATGTGAAGGAAACTGTTGTTGTCTGGGATGCCTTTGCAACTTATTATTTGGAAAGTTGAGAAGCAAAAGAGCGCTTCAGAAATGTAGCATTTGGGGGATACCTGGCTAAAGGTGAGCAGAAGGCAAGTTAATTCATGAAAATTATTTGTGTAGTGTAGCAGCAACCATTTTACATAATTTCCACTGGAGAAAGCATGGCCTGTGAATTTTCCTTTTCTGTGTCAATTAGCTTTCCTCATGCTTCACCAAATGCCTTTAGCATCACCTAGAATGATTGCGATAATGGAAGTTTAACTTGGCAAGAGGCGGAGTAACTCAGACAAGGCCAGAATAATGAAACAACCCTTTCTGTTCACACAGCAGAAAACAGGCCTCTCTCTGGCTCCTAGGCTGCATTAGGGGATCACTTGTGCCTCCTCCTCATGCAGCACAGCAGTGGTCTGAAGGGGTAGGTGGGATTTTTACCAGATCCTGGAGGATGACTGTCCTCAGTCAGACAAAATGTGCTGGGCTCTTCACTTTTTTTTTTCTCCTCAGCAGGTCAAAAAAGCCTTGAAGCTGGTACAAGCTCTTGTAAGAGAGTTTCTCTTTCACTAGGTGAGCTGTGATCCTCTGTTGAATGCTGGCTTGATGTCATTGCTACAATATATATAATTTTACTTGAGCATGTTTTCTTTTTTTTTTTTTTTTCCCCCACATTGTTTTCCTTTGTTATGTTCAAGTCTCATCCTGCCAATGGGCTGTTACAGACCAAAATGAGTTTTGCAAGTATGATATTGGCAAGGTTCCCCAAAGGAAAATAAAAGTGTTGTTGCCTTTCAGTTTGCTGATAATAGAACACCATGATCAAGCCCCAGCTTGTAAGTACTTTGTACTGAATCCTCAGCTGGTGCAAACTGTCTCCACACCATGGAGGAAGGGAGTTTTGGTATGCCGGCGCTCCCAGTGGCTTCAAAGGGAGCTCCTCAAGACGAACGCTCACCAAATCAGGCCTGCAGAAATAAGCCTGCCTTGAACGTGTTTGTGAGCAGAGCTAGATCTTGCCATGAACCAGAGAACAAATTTTATTTGAACTCTGTCCCCCTTGTAATTTTTCTTTGCAATCCTCAATATGTTTTTGCATTTAGGGACTGAAGAGACCTTCTGTAGCTTTGCTAACACATGCCATTTCCCCTGGGTTAGAATAAAAAGCTGTTTAGCCTGGTAAAATTCCTCACAGCTGTTAACCAAAGATTGTGTTGGATGAGGGGCATGCCCCATATGTCAGAGGGTACTGAGTTCACATGTTGATAGGGTTTCGCATTTTAATTTTGTTGTCTAAAACCACAAGTAACAAAGAGAAAACTGCAAGCCTCCCATGGCAGATTCCAAATAAAGCAAACTATGATTGATTTTAGTTTGACAGCTGAGTATTATTTTGCCTACCTGCATAGGAACACCTCAACACTCACCAGAGAAATGAGTGACCTGCCTCATCTTTTGCCTTGTAAAGTCATTTTGGCTACAGTTCTGCAAAGACAAGTACATGCTTGGCTTTCAGCATGAGAACTGTGATTGAAAGTAGCTTTTTCTCTTTCTAAACAAAGCTGAATATGTATGAGGGTGGCTCCAAAAGTAATGCCTCCTATTTTATTATGTTAGCCTGCCATGTCAGAGGCGGCTGTTGGTAATATGGCAGTAGAGGTTGAACCTTCCCACCAATATTTTGTTTTGTTGCCATGAGACAGATGGCAGCAGAGGTGCAGTTTGACAAAATAGCTGAGTGGGTCCCATGAATGCTCACGCAGAAAGAACACCATATATAGTTTTGTCAGAACCTATTGAAGCAAAACAAGGCTGAAGCTGACAGTTTCCTGGATAGCATCATTACTGGTGACAAGATGTAACGTCACTGCTACTAGCTGGAGTCAAAACAGCAGTCCATGGAGAAGCAATGTGTGAATTCTCCATCAAAGAAAAAGTTCAAGAGGCAGCCGTCAGCAGGCATACTGTCTTTTAGGATAGGAAAGAAGCGATCCTTCTGGAGTTGCTGGAACCTGACTAAGCCATCAACGCTGATCACTCCTTTGTGACACTAACTAAGCTGAAGGCTCGACCTTTAAATCAGAAAACAAGAAAACCTTTCTCTTGCAACACCTGAATGCCAGGCTCATATCAGTTTGAAGGTCATGGAGCACATTGTCGATCTTAGCTGGACTGTCCTACCATACTGAACAGCCTGAATTTAGTGCCTTCTGACTTACATCTGTTTGGGGTGATTAAAGATGGACTGCATAGGCAACATTTTCTTTGCAATGATGCTTTCATGGCAGCTGTGAAACAGTGGGTTACATCCACTGGTACAGATTTTACAGTCATGGCATGCAGGCTCTTATTCATTGCTGGCAAAAATGCATAGGTACAGGTGGTGACCAAGTTGAAAAATAGTGTTTTGTAGCTGAAATTTTTCTCTTTCAAATAGTTTTCCTGTGCTCTTTGTATCTCTTGTGGTTTCCAGGGAAATAAAGAGGAAGCATTACTTTTGGAGCAACCCATGTACTAATACAGATACACGTTTAATCATATCATCAAGTTACAACACTTCTAAAGCAGTGGCTGATCCTCTATGCATTATAACTGATTGTTTATGAGTTTTCTAATTCCCATTCTACTAGCACAGTAAAATGAGTTATTAAACCTGTTTTTGTTGGAATTTAAATTGAGCTGTGTTACCTGTCAATGCTGATTCAAACTTTGATCATGTGGTTTTACAAAGATTTTAAATCTGTTCCCAGAGTGCCAATATATATTACATATAGTATATTCTATATGTATTTTATACACATAAAATGATTTTGATTCAACTGAGGAGATTTTCTCCCCTTTTCAATGCAGATCCTTTTACAAGTATTCAGAAGGTTACATACTACAGAATGACAGCAGCAAATCTGAACTACTCATTTATACTAACCAAGGTTCACAAAACACAAGGGGCTTTTAATTATTAACAAGAAGCATATTGTTCAGGGAAGAACAAATTTGCAAATATGTTTGTGCAGCTCTGTATGAGTTAATTCAGTCTGACTTGGCAATAAGAACTACCCTGGGTGAATAAGGAAGGCAGAAACAAGCCTTTGCACTCAGAACTCCCAGTAAAGCAGTTGTATTACACAGTTCTTCCTTCAGAAGCCGGTGGTCTTTCTCCCCAGTGCAGTGGTTTGACAACTTACCAACAGCAGCACAGGTAGGTTGTGCAGTTGCCCTAGGTTTAAAACAGAAGTGTGAACACACACAATATATGAGAAGAAAAATTCTGAAGGTTGCTCACAGGCTTTGTTGGAACATGTCTAGCTATCATCAGTATGTAAACAATAACACAGGGGTTGATTTTAAATTTATCAAACTCCCAGCCAACTGTGAATTTTCTGAGGGAAGTCACACATGCTGTTAGCCTACTTGGGCTTACACCCCTGGTGCCTTTCCATATGCCAATAAAGGATGGAATCCCACCACTGGTCAGGCTATCAAGCAAGAATTCAACATGACCTTGTAAAATTCTTAATGTGGTGTTTAAAGTTAAGTAAGTTGGTACAAATGCAGCAGAATGCTATATGTTCTTAATTAGCTTATTCTTTAGCATGAACTGTACTGGTGTGGTGGCCATCATTTCTGTGGAAGAATGATTTAAAATTATTTGAGCAGGAGGAGATAAAATAGGCCATTTTATCCTTTCTTGCCTTTCTTTCCTAAGAAAGCCTAAGCCTAAGAACACTTATTTGTGTAGTTTAACTTAATTTATGCATCAAACTGTGATCTCATGGAGTCCTCCGAATGAATCCTATGAGCAAAATTAAGAGATTTTATTTCCCTTCTACGTTTTCCTAATCACAAAATTATGTCCAATAAAAAAGAAACAAGATTTTAAATATTTAGGAAGTGTGTTTAAAGTGGCAATGCACACAAAGTCTATAGTCCAAAGTTTTCAAATATTCAGCCTGATTTTAAATTCCGAATTTAGCTATTCCATAACAAAGTCACTACACCTCTTGGCATCATTGGGAAGTATGGGCACTCAGTGGCTTTATGTCAAAAAACTTCCCTGCAAATATTATGTCCAAATATGATTCTGGTCACTTAATTGTTTCTGAGTCTTGCTATAATTGTCTAAGTTTATACCCATAATGTTTCCCACGGAGCAATGTTACTTTGGAGCACCTTATTTGTGGGGTTTAATGTCTTCCCAAGGTCCATAGCCCTTCTGTGGGTGCTGAGAACAATCTCCTTCCTGCCACAAGTGTCCAGGTGCCCAGTTCCTGGCCCATACTGTGGCACGCCTGGGATGCAGCCAGAGAAAAGGGGAAGGGAACTTTCCCTTCTTGCTTCAGCCTGTGGGGTAAGGATGGCCACATCATCTGGGAGACCTGGTTAAAGTGCTGCCTGAGGAGTATCAAATCTACCTATCCCACCTCCATGAAGAAAGCCCAACACACCCTACTCAAGCAAACAGACTTTTGTGAGTTGTGGATGAAAAGCAGGTTTCTGTTTCTCTCTGTATTTTTTGTGCTGCTCTGAAGGGCCTAAATTTGGAGCGCCCCAAATTTTAATTAAATCGGTGATGAATACCTGCTGGCTTCTGTTTTTGTTTTTATTTTGTTTTAAGCTGTGTTTGGTTCCTTTTCTGTAGAAACAGCAAGTGCCTGCTGAAATGCTACATGGCTCCTCTGTGCCTTAACCCCCTTTGTTGGGTGAGAGCTGAAGGATGAATATGGGCTTAGGAGGTGCCTCCAGGCGCTGTGTGTGAAAACTTTGTCCCAGTCTTTATTGGGTCATGCTGCAATTGCAGATTTTTGGTTCTGCTTTCAAAATGAGGGCCCAAGTCTGTATGATACGTGAGATAGGACGTCTTTCTCTTAATTTGTTTCATTACTTTTATATGTGGTATAAACCATTAAATGTTTTACAGTCTCTTAAATTTACCAAAGGTAGAAGCATTTAGAATTTAGGCATGTTGTAATACATTCCCTACACGGACGTGAAATTACCAGCACAAAAGTAAAAAGTATTCTTACTGCTGTACACTCTGCATCCTTAAACTTTTAACAGAATAAGAATAAAAGGTGCAATACATTACTGGAGGGTGAAAGGAGAAGAAAAAAGATTTTATCTGAGCTACAACAGAGAATGAATTATTGACTTAAGCTCAAACACAAGAGCTATGACTCATTGAATTCCTGCCCTGAATTTAATGACAAATTACTGAGAGTGCAATTTTTACAAATTCTTCCAGTTTTTAATTATTGTCTGATCATTTAGATACTTTACGTACCAATAAGCTGAGAAGGTAAATGCTGAAACACTCAGTATTGCACCTGTAGTTAATTATCAGGATTCAGATAGAAGTCATGTCCTCTACTTTAAGCATCGTCATAAAGGATCTGTCATGCTTGAATTCTAAAGAAACAAAGGGCTAAGTTTCTGCATGTATTAACGTTAATGAAGTCCTAAATGTTTTCTTTGGTACAAATCTGTTGTATTGCCTCTAAAAATGATTATAATTTTGACATTATAAATCAGAACTTTCCTTAGCTGAAATACCTGAGGGCTTGGCTCAAACTCTCTGTGGGTAAAAAAAAAAAATAGTTAAGGTATTACTAAGGCAACATAATATATAGTAAACAATAAGAACCATTATAGAACTTAAATAGCATGCTATTACAACATGCATGCTAAAGGTCTTGGAAAATGTGAAGAAGTATGGTTCACATCAGTTAGCAACATTATCTCAATCTGGTGAATGTTGCTCAATTTGGGCTAAGATGGTTCTGAGAACTGTGGAACCAATTGTCTGGTAATGTTGCAGACACCGAAGGAGCTTGTCAAAGTCTGTTGTGTAACCTGCTTATTCTTGTTACTATTTTGCTCTGTAAAATCAGACATCACTTACATACCAAAAGGCAGTTTATGGGGGTATAGCTGGTTTTGACATTATTATTGCAAAATAGGATTTTGGTAGAATTCAAAAATATCTTAAAGAAAGCACCGAATGGAATCTCTAAACCTATATACCAGTCTTGAACATATTTGAACAACTTCTTACTATCTTGAAGACTGGGAAAAGTGTATCATTGATCTTTTTTTACTTTTCTTTTCTGATTCTTTACTGATCATTGATCATTAATTCTTTGCTGGCATACATGCAAGAAATTTAACTTTTCAACAGCTAAAAGGACTTCTCCTCAAGTATTTCTGATAAATCTATAATAAGGAGGTGACAGTGGATTTCAGCTGAGTTTCAAAAATGATTTCACAGCTACTCAGAAAAACAAGCATTTGGCACAAAGAGCACAAGAACGGTTATGAAATAAAGTAAATAAATGAGGGGCTCCAAGGGCAGAGGCAGGTTGTAGGGTAAAATTCGGAGGCTCAGGTGCTGGGGTTCAGGGAGTGCCCTGACCCTCAGGCAGTATGGCCACCTGCAGTGTCTTCATGGCAATGCCTTAAGCTGATGCTGTTCCATGCCAGCCAGCATCATCCAATCCAGAGATGTGATCCTGCTTTCTTAACCTGTAGCTGCGTCCCACAAGCCTTTATTTGTAGAGTGAGTCCATCATGGCTTTGAATGGCTGATGCCCTGCTCATGCTCTAGATGGAGACTGAAACCATTCATGAGACACGACAATATCCTTCCGGTTTGTTTAATGCTGAGTGGGTTTTGTTTTTCCTGCAAGTCAATCTCAATCAAATATTTCCACATCCATGAGGACTAGCCTTGATCCCGCTAAGCCTTACTTAGAAGAGGAATCTTAATTCATGCAAGATTCAGTGACTTTGATGGAACTGCTCACACGTGTAAAAGTCTGCAGGATCAGCAACCCTCAGCTAACAAGGGAGTTGAGGAAAAACGAATGGCATCTGTAAATAAACACAACACTACAGACCCCGGTGTGCGGCTCTGCTCCTTTTTGGACACAATATCCTATTTTTGCTGAGGCAAAGTCTTCCTGCTCTCTTTGCATCGCACAGATGGGATCAAAGAGCTGAAGAACTGCTTTTTCTTGATGGGAGTCCATCACAGGATCATTGCTATTAGTCTTTGCTAGCCATCAATGTCTGGAAATTTCACAGTCAAGTTGCTAGTGATTGTATTGAAAGGGTTTGTGCGTGGGTGGCTGAAAATATGGTGCTTGGCCTCTGGTGCCAAGCTCTCAGGCAATATCAGCTGTCTTTACACAAGTTATGAGACAGAATATGTTACTTTAAGTTTAATGTTCAGAACTTTGTCTGTTTTGCTGTCAGAAGCTATACATGTGGAAGAGACTGCTGCTGACTGCAGAGAGTACATAATTAGTACCTCAGCACAGAAGAAAGCATCATGTAGTTTGGACTGCGAAAGGTGGCATGAAGTGGTTCTTTCACTTTTTACACTTAATCTCTTCAAGTACTTTTTTCTTCTTTATATGGCAGCAATATTCTGTTGTATCAGTATCATTTATGTTAAATTCTCTGGATGTATGGTTGACTTCTCTGTGTTTTGTTGAATGAATGTGGATGGTCAAATGCTTGGCTTTTTCCTCACAGGTAGTAGCATTGATAAAAAACAGGAGAATTGAAACTGGCTAACCTGATTCTTTTTTTTTCTTTTCTTTTCTTTATTACAAAATCCAGTAGCCTAAAAGTTGTGAAAAGGGGAGCAGATGTGAAAATGGGAAAAAAAAAGAGAATGAAAATCCTGAAGAGGAAGAGAAAGGAAAAGGTCTTGAAATCAAGTGAGTGTAGCAAAAGAAAGGTGAGAATGAAAATACATTATGATATATGTGCAAGCACATGAACACTGGTCATGGAAAAAAAGGATGTCAGGGAGAGACGCAGAATGTAGAATAGGCAATATCCTCCAAAGGACATTCAGTACATGGCTAGGAGGGCAGTCCCTGCCTGGCCACCATTTAAAGTTAGGTGTAGGAAAGGGGTAAAATGCTGGATGTTGGTGCTTTATCCAGGACAGGCTCCTGGAGCGTTCACCTGTGCATGTGTATTTTTGAATGCTCATGGGTACTCGATTTTAGGTGAGAGTGCTTTCCTCCCCGTGCTCTCCAACATGCTTACTTGCATGCATGTATTTTGCAATAATGGCCCATAATTCACTTAAACAAACCAGGCAATTTTCTTCATCCTTTCTTAAATGACTGAGTTTACTTTTATGCCACGGCAGAAAAGGACCCCTAGCAACCACAGGTCTGCCCCCTCAGGATTTACTGCTAGCCAACAAAAAAAGTTTAGCAGTGTGTAGTCTGGAAAGAGGAGAATATATATGTGTTTAAAGATGAACAGTTCTTTATTTCTCTCTGCAGCAAACCATATTGCTGATTAACCACTGCTTTCACAAACTACAAATGGGCCATTTAAGCTGTTTCACCGCTGGTTAATGTACTGTATTGTGCTTGCTCTTTCTACAGTAGGTTGCTAGTGTTTTGTTTTTGTTAGAAATTCACCTATCCTTGTCTACTAAGGAGAAAAGAAATTACGCTACAGAGCCCTGCAGCCCATAAAATGGCAGAGATTCCTAAATAAGACTGGCCCAAAACTGAAACCTCTGTCTGCCTGCACTGTAATGAAATGCATGACTACAGGAGATAATAATAATTGCAGCAATAGCTCGTTACAGCTCCCAGATGATTTGGTGCTGTCAGGAGTGCACTGTCCTCTGACATCCCAGGAGGCGAGCAGCATCACTGACTGCAGGTCATGATTGGTGTAGTGAAATATTGCTGGCAAAAATTAAAAGGTCTTGGTGTCAAAATAATTCATGATATGCATATCTTCCATTCTGATGAAACGGCTGATATCCGGATTAGCAAGATAATAAAACTGATCAGGCTACAGTTAAACAATTTAAGTTGGAGAGCCGTTCATTTTGCAGGTGTCACTTGTCAGATCAAGGGGTCAGAGCAGGATGAAAGGCTCTCCCCAGTAACCTTCGGATGATTTGGATCTGGAATGTTCTTCATGATTTGTCCAAAGTTTTCATCACCGTGCTGCCGTGTAGCATTACCGCGGCAGGCTGTGCTCTGACATTCAAATCCTGGGAATGACAGGTTATTAGGAGAAGAGAACTGGCTGTACATACATTAAGCCTCGTATCTTTGACCTGTAATTTGAACTGATAGTGATATTGTAATTGACTGAGTAAAAAAAGGAATTTTTTATTAAAACATAGGAAGATGAGGAAAACGTTTATTTTCAGGAGATTTATGGGTTCATAAAATAAGCTTTTTTGATGACGATTTATTTTATTGTTCTTGAAATGCTGAGCTACATGCTGATTATTTCATGGAACAGTTATTTGAAATAGCACAGCATTCCACATATTTCCAGCCTGTTTGTCAATACTCAAGTCTGTACACATAAAGAGATATTCATTTCATACGAGAGTGCGAGTGTTTGAATAGTTTGAGGATTATCCCAATAAAATGGACCTAGGAAATATTGCACCCAGTTAATGCTCATTGCTTCAGAAACCCCTAATGTCCTTTCTGACACCTCATTGCAGGCTATTATTATACAATGGATCTTCAGTCATATGGTTATAGGGAGTGGGGCAGAGCCACACCATCAAGGTAATTGACTCCATTGTGCAGCAGCCTTACACACTTGAGTAACTAATTTAATGGAATGTGTTTTCATGTTCTCCCACACTGCCTGTCCCCAGAATAATTCTCCTGCCAGGGTCCCAGTGACTGGGACAAGGGCTTTCCATTTCTCGAAGATGGGGCTGCCTTGCAGCAAGGACTCAAGCAGAGACAGCTCCTGTGCTAGTAGCAACTGTCTCTAAAGTAACTGCCTCTAAACTCAGAAAATGAATTGGGGTTACAAAGAATCCACTGAACCTGATGGAACTGGTGCTTGATTGTTGTTTGTGGCTCCTGCTTTCTGTTAAAGAGTAGAGCATCCCTTCAGCACAGGGAAAGCACTTGAAGGACTGGTAGTAGCAGGAATCAGGCTGTGTATATCTGTTTGCAGCACATCTCTGCATTTGTGTGGAAAATCCCACTCCCTTGAACCTTTAGAGGAGTCTTGCTCTGTTTCGGTGTGAGCAGCTCCCTGCACAGATTGAGGCAGAGGCTTTCAATTTTGTTACTGCTACTTGGGAAAATGCAGGGAAAAAATAAATGATCAGTTCTCTTAACAAGTCAGCTGGATACTTAAAAGCTGCTCACAAAAGACAGTGATGGTTTTAGCTGTAATTTATTGATGCTATGTTTTGTTTCTGCACCGTTCCTAGAGGTGCAGTAAAATGAAGATCAAAACTCACTATCAACAGGTTTTTTTGTTTCCAAGTTACACATTACAATTGTAACCCAAGTACTTGATCATATCACAGACATTAATAGGATCTACTTCATTGCTTCTGGCTTACTCCCTGTTAAATTTTACAGTCAAAATCACAGATCACTGAGAAGGCATGGGCCCACTGCATTTATGCGGTGGCTCCTTCTACAGAAAACGAGTTGTCACACCAGGTGCGTTATTCTCATACCAGATCTTATTTTAAACCAGAAGCCCAATCTTGAAGAACTGTACAAGGTTTAGTCTCAGAATCTCTTTCCTGGCTTCAGTTAAAGCTAAGATAGTCAATTGGATTCCAAACTCAAAAGAAATCTGTTACTTAATTGTCATCCCCCAAACATAATTGCCTTTTCTTTTGCTTGTAATTACATCACTGTTGAATGTTGATATTGATGAAGTGAATATTAATGCTTATACAATTAAAGAATTGATGCTTAAAGCACAATATTATTGCAGTAATATTTGCATAATTGTGTTTTAAAAAGTTACAGAGTGTAAATTTTATGGCCTATCTGTCAGGGCGATTCGGCTATGCTTGCCCTTATATTTGCGTCAAGTGCAACGGAAATTTGTGGGCTTACTCTCATGAGTAAAGTTAAATAAATAAGCATATATTTGCAGGACTAAATCCATAAACATTCCCTTGTGTGCTCTCCCTAGACTGCACTGAATGTCATACTGGTCTTGAGCCATAAAACCCTTTGTAGTTTTGGAAGGACATTGAGTTTAAGCTGTGTAAGTGTTTTTGCTTTGCACTGTACCATTAAGATAAATGCACAGTTTGCTTTTATGATATTTGCTGTCATTTAATTACTGATGCATCAAGATGATTCAATTAAATTAAAATTAATGGTTATTTGTTGTTTTTTTTTTTTTCAACTCAACTGAAGACTTTGGGATGTTGCCTTGTGAATACACCAAGTACTTGAATCAACTAAACCAAAAGATGGCGTGTTTGAGGACTGTTTGATGTCAGATGTAATCTTTCATGTTAGTTTAAAATATAACTACTAGAAATTAGTGGGGTTTGGCTGTCTAACCAGAATAGTTCAGAAAAATCTTCAGTGAAACTCGAGAGGAGTTTTAGCTGCTCTTTTATGTGCGTAAAATCATCGCTCGACAGCTCATCATTGGTAAGTCATTTACTTCTGTACGAAGTTCTGATGCAGAAAGTCAGGCATAACCATTACAAATGTCCTGATGATGGTACAAAAACAATACCAACCTTTCTTTCTCTCAGCTTTTCTTCCTGTTAAAATTCAGGACACAAAAACTCATGTATCACAGTTATGGTTAAAAATATATGGCATGTCACACTCCTTTGATGTTTTGCACTTTCACAGTGCAAAACATGCAAGAGTCCTATTTCACAGAGATAGCCTGGTGGCTGGCTTTTCATAACTTTAAATATAAGCAGTAAAACAGAAGGGTAAATGGCTTTTGGGGGAAGGCAGCTGAAAAACATCGTATTTGTACAACAATCCCCTGGATTTTTTCCCTATTACTTTGTCACAAGTTTGCACAGAAATTCAAGTGTGTTCCTAATGGAGAACAAGTTTGAAAACAGAGGCTAAGAAAAGCAATGGATTTTCAATATTTGTGCTTTAAAAACATACTATAAACTGGGTGTCATCTATTAGATTCCAAATAAATACAGACTGCTTGATTTTGATAACCATTGTTTGATTCAATTTTATTTCTCATACACATGTGTAAACATACATGTAAACCTAGTTAGAAAACAGTAAACACTTGATAAATTTTATACGTAATGTGTACTGGTCGGGAATAGGTGTTTGTATTTGACTCCATTATGATATGCAATTCAATCAGCTTACATTATCTTTCCTATGTCACAGCCATGTGTGTGCGCACATACATACCAGATACGCAACAAAAACAGTGGAAGTTTAGTTGATTGCATACAAAGGGAGATGTGAATTTGATGTTTCTACATCAGCTGTACATTTTGGGGGTACCTAGGAAATGACTCAGTAGCTTATTTGATTCCCTTACAGGTTTTATGTCTTTACCCCACTTTAATTTTTCATTAGAATATAATAATAGCCACAGAAAAAGATGATTTGGTGTGTGATCTATTTCATTATGTTCTCATCGTAAGGAGAGAACCTGAAGTGGGAGAGCATCACTAATTTTTCGGCACAGTAATTTATTCTACAGTATTTAAATGTTGTAATTTTCACACTGAGACACATGCTGCCACATCTATCGTCCCCTGGACCAGTCTCTGTCTTGCTCTTTCCTTTTCATCTGTTTTGTTTTTGCATTTTTTTCATAAATTCGACAGATGGCCTCTTGATGAATCCTTGATAATACTGTCATGTAAAGCAGCTAAGACTAGAAATCATCTCACAACAATTTTTCATTGCAAAGAGAAAATTGAAGGCAGGCAAATATCACTAAGTCTGTAACAACAGCAACAAAATATCCACTTCATGTAAATAAAGTGGACAAGCTTTCCTCATAATGCTCAAACACTAATGCCAGTATCCTTTAAAGCCCAGGGATGGTTTAATGCTACATTTAATTCATCTTTCAAGCCCTGGGTTTGTTTAATATTTTGTTGGTTTCATATTCAGAAACATTTTTCTGGGCTCTTAATGTGCTCTCCCTCCTCCTTAGTCCCCCTCCTTTTAGGTCTTTATAATTGTGGATCAGGTGAAGTTTGCTTCCCCTCATTTCAAGGTCATGCACCACTAGGACCATTTTCCTGACTCAGAGGGCACGTAATTTCACAGCCGTGTACTCCTCATTAATCCACCCTGAGTGGGTGCTCAGGAAGTTCCAGATCACAGATTTGTTTTTGTCTTGTTCTCTGACTCAGTGCTTCACAAAAGGATTAGATTAACCCCTTTTGATTGTATTTATATCTTACTGCATCATGATAGAAATAAAGTGATTTCTTCTCCCCACGTAACCTTCCTGCCCTTCTACCTCTGCACTGGGGACCCACTGCATTTCTTTTCAAATAGGCTTCAGTTAGTTAAAGCGAAGCTTGTGGCAGGCAGAGAGAATTATTAGTTTGTTTTCTCTTTCTTTTCTTAATGCAGCTTTAATGCATGAATCTCCTTCTTCTCATTTGCAGAGACTTGTTTATTAACTTTGAATGGTTTCTGCTTAACTGGAAACTGCTGCAGTCCACTGGCTCTGAACACGGTCTCATCTGGACCAGAATTGTCCCAGTTCCAAACAAACAAACAACAACAACAACAAAGAAGATGATGACCACTGGAGGGGATCCATCCTTTTCCCATTCATAAAGTGTCCCAGACACCAGCATGAGCCAGACTCCTTCACATAGGCGCTCTCCCTTAGCTTAATTTGCCACCCAGCATCCCCTTGGTGCCTGCTGGGGGAAGGAATGCTCCAGGTGGGATCTGTGTTCATGGGACTGGGCACCTGGTTTGTTGGGAGGTGCTGGGGGGGGGGGGGGGGGGAGTCTTGCACCCTTGTGCCTCAGTTGCCTCTGACAAAATGCAGAGTATATGGGAGCTGTAAGAAATGTTTTAAAATAGAGCTGAGCTGCTGTGTTTAGCATTTTAAGGCAGCAAGGTCTGGCATTCAGAGCAACCCACTGGGAGTCTGTGAGCTGGCACAAACCTTCGTATAGTTACTCAACATTTGTCCTTCTTTCCTTTGTCTGCAGCAGGAAATTATGTTTGTAGAGTTATATAAAGCTATTTTTGAATCCCTTGGGTAGGATTCAGTTCAAGATTAAAACACATATATGCAGGTGTCTACATACGAATTTTATGTCTCAAATGTCAGTGGAGACCATGAGGATCTAGAGTGGACTGGCTTTATATGGGCATCTCACCATCTTCAATACACCTTAATTTTCTGTAAAAGGCATTTGGTTAGACAGTGTACCTGTAGACCTCTAAATTCAGAAGAATTAATCTCAATAAAAATCCATTTTTAGTGTTCTTTTACTGAACTATCTCAAAAGTATAACCTTTATTAATAATGCATATGCTTGTTGGGATGAAGGGTTGTTGGCAATTACCATGGGAACTCCAGAAATTCAGACTCAAGATGAAAGAGTTAAAAAATCTAGCTGAGCTTCTTCATTTCAAAAGGCCTGCTGAGACCAAGATGATTTATCTTTTAATACCTATCTATTTATAAATGCATGTAAGGAACATGCCACCCAATTGGAGTTATATTTGCAAGTATGCTGACTATTCTATTGTACAGTGTAAATTCTAACATTTTGTAGTTCTCAAGCTACCTTGCAGAGAAAGTTAGAAATAAATCCTTCATTGGCCAACTGAAAAGAGTAGAGAAAGGAACGAGGTGGAAGGACTCAGACCTAAAGACAATGCTGAAAATGGTAAAAGAAGTCAAGGAGATAAAATTAAAGTTGATTCATATTCACTGATCAGATAAACAAAACTTAATAGTTTGGAGGTAACTGGAGTAAACAGTTGTCTGCGCTTTTCTAGCGGACCAACTTCATATTGCATTTGTGATTGTTAGGTGTATACATGCCATTCGTCTCTCTGACATCCAGAAAAGAACAACTTATCATAACCTGAGGGTATAATCACTAATTTCATATAAAAATCTGCAAAACAGGCTGGTAAAATGCTCAGTCAAAAATGTAGAAAGTTCTCTGAATGTCTTTCTGCTTTGACTTCTTTTGGCATTCCTTGTGGCTTCACTCATTCATCCAATTTTGGGCTCCCTGGTAAAAAAAGATCACAGTAAGATCACAAGTAAGGGGAAAGATCAGCAGAGGGCCACCAAAATACTGAGAAGCTGGAGCACATGTTCTCTGAAGACAGGGGGAGTGGGTTCATTCAGCTTTGAGAGGAGCCAGCTTGAAGGGCACCCAGCAGTCTCATGCCAGTGCCACTGAGGAGATTATCAGGAAGATGGAGCCAGACTGCTACAGAATCCATGCTGAAAGGACAAGAGAAAATGGACAGAGATATAAGGAGGGTTGTATCCAAGTGGAAACAGGGAAATCTGTTTCACCATGAAGAACATGAAGCAGTGGAAGAGGATACACATAGAAGTGTCATCTCTTTGCTTGGAGGTTTTCAAGATCTGTCTCAATCAAGATGTGATATAAGATATGATATAAATATCTGACCTCATAGCTGAGTCTGCTGTAAGTAGGATGATCTAGCTAATGTGAATTCCTCTGATCTATTGCTGGATGGAAGAGAATCCCTATCATGTTCTGATCTCCCTAAAACACTGGAGCAAATCTTTTCTCTCCAGCAGCACTGAGCTCAAGGTGACAAAGATAGAAAGTATGAATTCAGCTGGGTTTCCTTCCTCCTTTACCTTTGTGAGAGTCTCTCTCAGTGCTGGTCCTACAGAATGATGTTGTGACAAGCCGTAGCAGAATTTGTCCCTGTGGGTTATGGCCAGAAGTGGCTAGAACTCTGTAGGCTTCATCCCTTGAAAGAATATATCCCCAGCTGCTGCAGGCCATTCTGCACCAAAAAAAAAAAACAACCAAAAAACAAAAAACAAACCAACAAAAAAACCATGAAAGAATCTTTATCTGGACACATAGCTATGGAAATTTCAGAATATTTTTATAGCCTCTCTGGGTTTTGTTAAAGGAAGAAGGAAAGTTTCAGGTGATACTGAGAAAACTTGCTCTCAAATGGGGCCTTTATGCTGCTGGATGACTTTCCACAAGGTAGGATAAAGTTGGACTAACTGTGGGGTATGAAAGCTTACAAAAAATTAACATACAGCCACTTGCATGGAGGGGAACACTATACTGCAGTTACTCTACAGCTGGTCTGGCTGCAGTACATGCAGATACGTCCTAGCTTGATTTAAGCTAGCTCCCCTAGATGTTCCTGGTGGCACAAAAGAGAGGGCTCCAAGAAAGTCTGTGAAGCTTCATGAGAGATGCAGAAAATGTGGGGGCATTCAGTCCCACTGACTTTTTTTTGTGCTACAAAAGTTATCATGTTTTCAGGATCCGATCCAGTGGCTCAGACATCTGGGAAAGCCATTTTGAAGTCCCTGACATCATTATTTATTTGGTTGTTGTAGAGATGTCTAGCAGGTGAATATCAAAGAGAGAAGTGTGTTGGAATTTCCTCTAATTATATGGCATGAGATGTATAAAATTCCTTACGTTATCATGTTTTGTTAGTCAGGACCTGGATTCAAATCTCTTGTCCAAACCAAGAAGTAGAGGGTATGCCAGCTCTGGGAGACACTTGGTCAGTGCAGCAAGAGACAGAGGGTGAAAAAGCGGCATCCATTCAGTGTGCTGGTACTTCTGAACTTCTTCAAATAAACAAGACTCTTCTCAAGCACCTCAGGGAGTACACAGCTGCTCTCATGGTGTTCTGGATTCATCATAGGGCAGACAGGACTAGTCTGCCTTAAGCCTGTCTTAATGAATGAAGTCCACTGCTACATCCATCCTTCTTGTCTTGCTCAGTGAAATTTTGATGTAAGGTGAGAAGGTGGTTATCATCTAGCAGAGATTTACAACTGATTATGTGGAGTCTGTTTGCTAATAACTGGAGATCAGTAACCGAGGCAGCAGGATATGCCAAGACTTTGAAAATGGTGCAGTTACATAGATGGTCTTTGAGGGAGTGTGAACAGATGATATGCATGGCATCATCTATTTTAAGAGTTACGTACTTTAAATGAGCAGCAGAGCTTTTGGGGAGCCCTTAGAAGTTTTGTTGAATATGATGTGGCGAAGTTCAGGCAAACAGACATCATTCAGAGAGCTCCTAACTTACAGAAAAATGATACTGGAAATGCATAAAGAGAGTGCTCCAGATAGAGGTGAAGCTGCACCTCACACAAGGGAACTTGGCAGAGGGTGATGGGACTGGCAGAGTGCTGCCTATTCTGGTGAATGGAGATGATCTTGTGGCTCCATCAGGTGACGCAAGTAGATTCAGACTTCCCTCTTGTGGGGCACCTGGGTGCTACAAGCAACCTGGTATAGCATCTGGGCTTGCTCCTCAATGATCTACCTATGATAAAAGCCCTCAATAAAGAGGAGAGACATAAGAGTGCAGTGCCTCAAAATGTCTTTTCTGTTATTGAATTTCATGTGGAAAAAAATCCCATGTATTGAAAGATGAAATCAGTTCTTATCTTTCTTCTTCACTGTCCCTTTCAGTTTTTAGATGTGCCCATTCATGCAGACATCTATCTTCTTCACACAGTATTTGCTATCAGGCTTTTATGCTACAAATGAGATGGACATCGTTACGGGCATCACTTGCATGTCAGAATAAAAAAAGGAGTTTGGGACAAACTTTTGAAGTGAAGAAAAATGGGTAGTACTGCTTGGAGCACTTGCAGGGGTGAAACAGATTTCTGCTTTGCAGACATTTCCGGGATCACACTCTTTCTGCTGTGGGAATGAGTAAGGGGCTGCCGGCGCTGCTGCAGTGCAGATCTCAGCCACTGTTGTATCTCGTGCTTCCCTGCTGCTCAGAGCACAAATGTTGCCGAGTGCTCCTGGACTTGACTGTGGGCAGGCACAGACATACACAAGGGTGGCAGAGTTGCCTTCTGGAGCCCTGAAAAAGTTCTCTTCCTTCCTCTCTCTCTCTTTCTTTTTTTTTTTTTTTTTTTTTTTTTGAGCACTTAGACCCAACTGCTAATGGAATTTCATGATTTTAAATAATTTACATTTCCATCTGGTTTGAAAAACACCAGGTGGAGATTGCAGATTAGGATGAGTCTAAGTGGAAGAAAATGTTTGTTTAAAATATTAAAGCTAAAAACAAACATTTATGTGAGCCACATTTTCGCTGTCCATTGTGCTTCTCTATCTTCTCTACCATTAGTTCAAATGTGCAAATAGTATTTTGCTTCAGATTGGCTGTACTGCCCATGCTGCTTATCATGGTGACAAGGGGGTAGGAGACCAGAGTGGGGTACAAGAAAGAAGAACACATAGAGAGGGCTGAAGGAATCTTCCACTTGTTGATTCCTTCATCCCGCTCCCTTGATCATTACATTTGTTCATTTTTGCTGTCCCACAGGCCTTGCTAACTTGCTTACTTGAAGATGGAATTAAACTAGAAGCTAGGTCTCAGAAGGGTGATTTTAAGGGAAAACATGCAGATTGCAAATGCTGATGGGAGTTTTGTTAGTGTAAAGACTGAAGACTTGTTGGTGCATGGTCCAAACCACCCACAAGGACAAGAACTTTCTTTCTCTCCCACTTGCCAGCTGGCAAGCTTTTATTTGAAATGGTGGGTACAGAGCTGTGGTTTGTAAAACTGCTTCTAATACTTGCTCCTTTTAACTTGGCTGCCCATTCCTTTCTAGGCTACCCATATGTAGCACACATTTTGCAGTACAAGACTGCATCCTTCAGTGCTAGCACAAAGTCACTCTTAGCTCTAATAGAGCTGTTCCCAAAGCTGCAGTCCCACTTTTTATTTATAGTTCGAAACATTTCATTTTATGAAACCACACCTGATAGTCACTCTACCCCCTGCTCTCCTCCCTGAGCTAAAGGTCTTACATTTCAGTTCTTTGGAAATGGGATGTTTTTCACTTTGAATAGAAACTGCAGAGAAATTCTGGCAGGTGCTTGTCTTAGTATGAAGTCACGCCTGCATTGTAGGGACAGAATGTTAGGATAAAGCTTGCCCTTGCTCTACAATAAGTACAGTATGACAGAAACACAATGAAAAACACCCGCACCATGGAGTTAAGGTTGCATGAGGAAAGTTGCATTGAAATCCAATAAATTAAATGTAGACCAGTTTTTGTCTATATCGACTGGCTCAGGGATGCCAGTGGTTCAGAGGCAATTGTATCTTACAGACTGTGACCTGTGCTGCATTTACTTACCTTGACTAAAACAACAGAGCTTGCTGCTAATTGAAACTGTCCAAAGATTGCAATACTGCTTTTTTTCTATATGTAAATAGAACAAATTTTCACCTTTCTGAATTCTACTAAGACATGAAATCTTCACTACTTTGATTAGGTTTGAAAGAATTTGTGGCAAATCATTGCTTCTTTGTCTATGTATAGGGAACATATGGGCTACAAACACCTGGAGACACGACCAGACAGCTGAGGAAGAAGGCAGACTTTGAAAGTTACAATGTTCAACGGGGAATTCCAAGAGCAATTTGTGGTGGCTACAGGTTGAAGTATGATATGAAGGACTAAATTACATATTTATTATATATGAAATACCAATTTTTTTGCCTTTTTTTTTTTTTTTTGGTAAAGTTTAGGCTCTAAAAGAACATGTCTGAAAGTCTCTAAAACAATAAAAATGTTTTTTATAAGGATGGATGAATATCAGAATTAATCAAAATTGTCTGAAGAATACTTGCATGGATTTACCAAAGGAGAGGATGCACAGAGCAAGCAGATTTTAATTTTGTTGAGTTTGTTACAGAACAAGCTGACAGGTACAAAGCAGTGGATATGATTTATTTAATTAAGACCTAAAGATTTACTGTTTGAATATTCATTCCATACAACCTAAAAGTCAGACACTGCTCATGGAAGATTCGATAGAAATAGTTTTGTAGGTGAAAGATAGATGAGGTTGGTAAATACTTATTTTTCACATCGTAAGCTAATTGGAAAGGACATGTTCTAGGAATTAGTGTGGAGTCACTCTCTATACCAGTGCCTTTGAAAAAGAACTATCAGTAAAATATGAAAGATCTACCGGTTGCAATTAAGTCAAATATTTTAGTTTTACCAAAAGGAGAATGAGATTATGGGGCAAAAGAGTTGAATGAGATTATGGGGCAAAAGAGTTGAAAGCACTTTTTGTCACTTCTATATGCTACAGCACTGGAAGTATGACAACGGTTCATGTTTTCAAGGATTGGTAGATGCCAACTACAAATTAGAAAAAGACACTGATTTTTGTAAGAATAAAAAACCTTTAATACTCAAGCCTTGAAAGGCAAGGGAAATCCCAACGTATGTATATAAACTGTGGGGGCTTTTTTTTTTTTTTTTTTTTTTTTTTTCTCTAAATGCTATTTGGATGTCACATGTAATGGTCAATTCTAGACTTCCTTTTACTCATTTTATTCCCTGACCCAAGGCATCTTGATTGCGAGGAGTTATGGAGGTTATCTTTAAAGATGTCGTTCATTTTTCTTCTACATCCATTATTTTTATAAACAGCTTTTATCATACTTCATTAATAGTAATCCCCTGTGCAGTCTTTGCAATTGGAGGCATAGCTGAGAGCTCTTCATCTGTACACATGAAAGATCTTGCATTTTGTGTATTTGCATCTTAAGTTTCCCCAGTATTGGAATGTGCTGTAGGTGACTTTAAATGACTTTTTCTTGTTTCCATCCCATTTGGGAAAAAATGGTAATCTCACAAAGATGCTCTCAAAACAATATCATTAAAGGTAAGTAAACTAATAACACATAGATTTGAGTGTTTGCTGGTTTGTGTCAGCGTCTGGTAATACAATGAATAATTCATATCAAACTAGTAGAATGTAACATTTACATAAAATAATACTTTGCAAATTTATGGTAAGTACTAATTACTTGCCTTATTTGCCATGACTATGATATTAAATATTCATAAAAATGTGATTATTTCTTTGATTTGGCAGGCATTTAGATTTCTCTACAGCTTTTCACACTGCTAATTTTAATCCAGTAAATTATCTGGAAGAAAACAGTATGCAGCCTAAAAACTGTTCAAAATTCACTCCAACATTGAGCACATTATGGACGTAATGATCCATTACAACCAAACTTCAGGAAGGTCTTGCAAGAAAACTGAGAATTAAACAAAGAAATATGGAGACTATCATCATTATTTATCAGATATATTTATTAATATTTTAGAATTGTGTATACATTAAGAAACTTTTAAATAATTAGATATACTCTTCTACATTTTTGTGAAGTTTTCTTCAATTCATTCTGTGTTAAATCTGTTGCTCATCGTTATTTTTGGTGAATTTATATTTTAACCACTTAAGGATTCTGAATTGATTTTTTTTTTTTTTGAATGCAACAGACATCTGCTTATTTTAACTGTCACTTGGAAAATAGTTCTTGTGAATATCACTTGGGGTTGTGTGCTATATGATGTTAATACCAGTTTGCACTTAAGCGTGTGTTTGAATGGGAGTGTGTGTATATATATATACATATTGATTCCAAAGGCTTTGAAGTTACTGATGTAATTCAATCTTCATATCTATCCGTGAATATTTTGTATCTGTTTCTGCATCTCTAGCTGTGTAATGTGTTTGCATATAAATATATATGACATTTCAGATAATATGACTGAAGTATCTGAGAGTATGTACTGCGTGTACTTTGGATATGTACATTGCAATACAGAGAAAAAAAAAATAGAATCAGAAAGGCTGGTTCTTAGCCCCCCCCCCTTCCCCTCACCTCACAGATCATTCTCCTGCATTGCCTGCATCCTTCTCTGTTGTTTCTAGTAGCAAAGGAGCAAACGGTCATCTCAAGTGAGGTAATGGAATCAAGTGCAATCATCAGAAGGTATTGAGAGCAAAGCAAAGTCCAGGAATTTGCATGTATAGAGACTTATATAATGCAATACAAAATAATAATGTAACATCAGATATGTACAGTTGTTCCCTAATCTATGTAATATGTGAATGTCAGGAATCCCATTCTATTGGGAGAATTACCTTTGCAAATCATTGTAGCCAGCAGAGTCTGTCCTTGCATCCTTTGTTTTCCTTTGCAGATTTTGCTGCTGAAGATGCACAGCCAGGCACACAGCTCTTAGATCCCTGCGTGTTGCAGCCACTTGGTGGCTTGGTGCCAGAGGTGGCCCTGAGATACCTCAGGGTGATACCTCAGGATGCCCCCATCCCTGGAGAAATGTTCCACTGAAACCTATCAGCAGCATGCTCTACATGAAACATTTCTTCACCATGATGGTGGTCAAATACTGGAATTGTCTTCCTAGAGGTGTTTGATGCCCCACACCAACCAGTGTTCCAGAGGCATTTGAGCAATGCCTTAAATAGTGTGCTTTAAGTTTCAGTTAGCCCTGATGTGGTCAGGCAGTTGGACTGTGTGATATTTGTTGGTCCCTTTCAACTGAACTATTCAATTCCATTCTATTTGGAAAACATTGTTGCTCACAAACCATCAGTTAAATGTGTGTGGAGCTTTCAAAGATGCATAAACCTTTTGCAAGCTTTGATTAAAAGTTAAATTGATGACTGGTAACTTGCGAAAAACATCACTAACCATATGTAAATATACAGAGTTCCTGTATCATGCTTAAAATAAACATTTGGAAAAGATTTTGAAATACCAATCTGCTTCTTTGCTGTACAAATAAGGAATGTGAAATGAAATGTAACTTTGTTAAGTCTAAACACCAGAAAACAAGTTTTGCTTTTAGTCTTACGCAGCTCTGCCCTGCACAAGACTTGCAGGATTTCAGCAAGCTGCGCGGGGTTGTCGGGACAATATTTGGGTTCCAGAATTGTGTCTGCAATCATGCCCTGCTATGCAATGCCATGAGCTTGAGATGTGTCACTGAAGCACTTCAGCAGCTACATCTCCTAGGGCATTTCCTCCAGGACGCAAGTTAGGGCAAAACTGAGGTGCATAACTTTTGCCCCATCCCAATGCTGCGTACCCATGGGAATACCCATTGCTCTGAGGTGCTGCTGTGCTTGGAGCCAGGGCTTGGTGACCTTCCAGGAGTAACCCTCAGCTCTTTTCCCATGGTTACACATTGCCTCTTCTTCTGTAACAGAATTTTAAAGGATGGGGACATCCATTGTAATTTCTGCTTTGCAGTCCCCCTGGTTTTAGGGCACGTTATGTAAAGATGACTTAATGCTGTAGCTGGATCAATTGAATATCAAATCTGAACTTAAAAAATTAAAGCAAAAACCCACACTCTTCTGTCCTGCAGGAGACAGGGAATGTATACTATAAGGAATAAAATCTATGTTTATATTGTAAATCCTGCATGCTCTTATTCTGATGATTTGCTCTTTCCTAAATTGCATGTCTTGACCTTAAATAAACACAAGAAACAGTAGCCCTCATTTCCCTATTTTGGAGAAAAAAACTTCAGAAATCTTGCTCATACATTTACAAATGCTAGCACTTTGTCACCGGTGAATACATCATGTAAGTGAACTCTTTCTGAAGCTGTACACTTAGGGAAATGTCTTTTGATAGGGAAAGGAAATCCTTTGTTTTTACATGTTTTGACACTGTGAAATGGAGACAAGTGAAACAGAGTCTTAAAATCCTCAGTGTAGCTTTAATGGAGCCTCTTCTGGTTCCTTTGCACTAGTCTCAGGGGTGAAAAGAGAGCTCAGTTAAAAATACGCATTTGCGTTATGTCAAGATGAGAAACTATTGATCTGTATTTGTATTCTTCATGAGAAATAAATTGATCCCTTCAAATGTGAAAAGAACCTCTCATCACAGTCCTGTGAGCTATGTTAAAGCGGCTGTGTGCTCAAAGTCAAAGGGAAGCCAGAGAAAAATGGTACAGAGGAGGTCAAAGCAGTTCACATGGCTCATCGGCAGCTGTTTGCACCATATGACAGATCTGAAGGCAACTTCAGAGCTGTCTGCACAATATGTGGAGCTTACCAGAGATATAGAAGCTGCTGCTAGAATGTCATTTCCCATAAAAAAGTTGGTAAAGTTGGCACTGTGTTTTATGGGCTGCAGTGCCAGTGATAGCCTTAGCTCATGATCTTAATCTCAATGAAAAGAGACAAGGAAGAAGCAGAACCGGATGTGCACTTTAAAGGAAGTTCTATGACTGCACAACTCTCAGCATCAACTCCGTGATGCTCAGCACTAAGTCTGAAGTTAGCAGATTTTTGCTTTGTTTTTGTTGTATCAGAAGAGCAAGAACTGAAAAGAAACTATGCATGTTATTGTCCTTGTTTTCACTTATCCAAGGGCCACTTGGGTTTGGCTGGCTGGAGTCATGAGAGAAATAAATCTGACTGTAACTCAGAGTGAGCCGATAAGCATGAGGGAATGTGGGTGGAAAGACCAATTTGTGCCCATCAGCCACAAAGTGAGACTGCTGCAGTGCAACCACACCACTGAAATATTTTCAGTCAAAGCATGTACAAAATTGATAACTATTTTTCTTGACTTTGCCACAGCAAGAAGAAAGGCTGACAGAGCAAACAAAATGAAGTAGAAGAACTCGGAGCTCTAAAGTTCTCAGTAATTCTGTGAATAAGCAAATAGGGGTTGTTTGAAACTGCTGATTCTCAACAAACACGAGCAGAATAGCCTAGTTTTGCCTAAAGATTATTCTGTATAGATATATTAAATACCATTGCCTACACTAAATCACTAATATCTGATCCTGGAAATGTATTCAAGAGTGTTCAGTCACTTGAATAAAATAATAATTACAAGCAGAACTACCCAAGTTAATCACATTTCCCGATGACTCTGTGTTCTTAGTACCTAACATCCTGACCCGCATAAACTTCTTTGTCTGACTCTGAAGTCGATACTTTTATGCATGGTTTGTGTGGTAGATAGCTCATACAATTCTGAGATGAAATGCTCTGTATAAATAGTTAATTTATTTCAATGTGCATTGCCACTACATCTCAAGATGCATACCAGAGCCCATCTTGTGCTGTCCTGCTGGAAAGACAATCTGCCACAAGTCTGGACTTTGAGGGATCAATTTGAGAAGTGTTGGAATTGCTATATGCAGAAATAGATGTGTTGCAAACTTCAATCACTGTAGGAAACCTGCTAGAAAATGTGGCTGCTCAGTTAATGAATCTGGAGAGTCAGATGGGCATACTGAAAGAAGATTGGAATGCACAGAAACTGAATTTCCACCTGAGGAGCTCAGCATATTATCCAAGGTTCACAAAACATTATTCAAATGTCTTACTTTTAACTTGTGCCCCTACCTCTTCTCTAGAGTTAACTTTGAAATCAAGGAAATAAAACATTGGCCCTCCCTTGACAATGTTTTGTTTTTGTTTTTTTTAATTACGGATGGACGTTGTAAAGTTTCCAATCCCATAAATAATTCCTTTGAATCATTTATTCTTATTTAGAAAAAAAATAGCTTTGGAAAATAGTTTTCTCCTATGGCTAGATTGACCAGGCCTGCCCTTTGTTTGAAGACCCTCTGACTTCATCCAGGTTGATATGGGAGGAGATGGAGATGGGTCCAGCTGACACTGAGAATTCTGCTCTGCACCATGAAGTCCTCTGCTGGTGAAAATCCTCTTTGGGTTTCATCAGGTACGAATCCCTTAGAACTGATTTTGTTCTCGCACTGCAGTCATGAGGTTCCATCAAAGAGAGGTATGGATTACATTTTCAGACACAGGAAAATATTAGTTTATTGTAATTTCTGGTATTTTTCAGTGAAATATACAAAATTGAGAGAGATTTCTGAAATACTGATGCCAGTTTAAAGGACAAAGGGCTGAGAGAGTCTTTATCTGAGCAAATTTTCAAAATTAAAAAAAAAATAATTCAATATTCTTTATGATGAAAAACAGAAAAAATGATGCAAAGGAGACTTCATTCATGTTAGCTTCCTTTAAGGGGTAGTGAATGCAAACTTTAGCTGTATAAAATGAACACTCTTCTATCTACGCTTCTAGCAACTGAACACAGTGTGAATGAATCCTGAATGTAACTATTCATAAATTAATATAACTATTGCCCGAATTATTTAGATGACAGACAAAAATATATGAAGAGCCCTTATTGTTTAATGTAAAAACTTGTTGAAAAATGTAAAAGGAGGTAGCACTTTACAGGTATAAAGGAAAAATTTTTTGGACAATATTTGATATCTTTGCTAGTACAGCGCTGCACTGATAAATGCTGCACAGTAATTGCAATCAATATTCTTTTCCAGTGTCTGCTAGAAGAAGTTCTAGTATATATTTTTTCCTTTTTTTTTTTTTTTGGTGGATGTCCTAAGTTATATAGGAAAAATATTTATGATGTAAGCTCTTTGAATGACTGCAGGACTCTGCTGATAAAGATGTAGAGTGCATATTCTGCTGCAGAGGTCTTTATACTGTGGAATTGATGGCTGATTACAAAGCAGCCTGTAGATCTAATTACAATTGGCAACCAGGAGATGAGGAAAGACTGCAGACAATTTTCCTCTATTTTTATACACAGTCCTTGTGGCATTCACATTGCTTTCAATAAGCGTGCTTCTGGCAAAAACTGTCAATGATGGTAATCGTCTGGATGACTGGCTTCGGAGAGGCTCCAAGCCTGACCTTTGCTATTGTAATCATCACCATCATCAGCATGAGGTTGCTGCCACCCCAAAGCTAGAACAAGTGCTTTAACTAGGCAATAATTGCAGATTGTTAATGCTGATGCTATTGATGATGCATTTTTGTCTGTGTTAACTGAAAATACATTATGCTGGGCTTATCTCTGCAGTGGTGAATGACTAACACTTATAGGAAAAGAAGATGCGTGGCTGAAGTAAGGAAAATAAACATCCTATGTGACTCTTTTCTATACTTACCCCTCCTGGTACATACTGTATAACACCGCGATGTTTGAAAAGGGGTGACATAACATTCCAAGTCTGATTAAAAATTAGGAGCCCATAGATAAATGGAGCCATTTAAGAATCGTGGAAGCCTTTGGTATTGGCAATATTAGCCACATTATTTGTAATAATAATTGCAGCACAAGTATAAAAGCAGATCATGAATGTTGAATAGGGTCAAAATACCAGTTTAGATACTTGGAGAAGGTGTGTTTTATGAAGGAGAGGGAATACAACTGGAAAAAGAGCACAGATCAAGGATCTATACGAATCTCTAGAAATCTGAGGATATGGAATTGTCTGCTGAAGCAGTGAAAATCACATTTTGCAGGAAAGATCAAAATTTACATGGATTTTAACCTCTGGACAGATGTAACTAATATATAAACCATAAAACTAATGTAAGACTCCTGGAAGTTTTTTTGTTGGTTCTTTTGTTGTTTGAAAACATAAAAGAAAATAATCAGTGCTATTCAGCTCTTTGTGGAGGAGTTCTCATCACTGTTGCATCTGAGACGTGAACAAACAAGTTTAGAGAAGCAAGAACTTCACGTGGAAAAAGCAATTTCAAGCCTTGAGTGAATGAGAACTCTTTTCAGTGATAATATGCTGAGTGGCTGGAAGACTCACTGGACAGGTGGGAGTCTAAGTATGGGTCTCTGCTATTTTGGGGACCCTGCCTACTTTCCTCTGGATTTTATTCACCTCAGTATTTTTTCCCTCTGCTACAAGTGCAGAAGAGGTTGTTGAGCTTCATACCCAGAAAGAAAGAAAGAAAAGAAGTCCAGGTCAGTGTCTTTGACTCTCCGCTTCCAGCTTTTGATTTAACTGCCTGATCTTCAGATTCAGAGAATCATGGCTGTATGTGTATTAGCACTTAGCCAAATACATGCATGTTTTTTGATTGCACTGTAACATGGGTGTAAACAACAAGCACAGTGTCAAATGTACAGACTTGTCTATGATAAAGTATGTGGTAAGAGCTTTTGCACATTCCATTAAAGCAGTATCTCTTAAAAATTAAATCTGACTAAATCAATGGGTTTCTATAAAAAGTTTCACTGGAAACCAATAGAGAGCAATCACTGAATGAATCTCTGCTCTACGGTGGTACACATTAAACTTCACTGTTGTTGTTAATCTGTTTTCTAAAGACCAATCCCGCTGAGGAGACTTTGTTCAACTGTTAAGTTTCTAGAAGTGTATGATATTCTTCAGAACCTTGCCATTACATCATAGCTCTCAGTAATGGCAAGATGAAGCAGGCAGAGTCCATGAAGTTTAGAGATGTATGTGGATGTGGCCAATGGGACACACACACTTTCTCTGAAGTCTCTATCTAGAAATGGGCCAAAATGTGTTGAGTGGCAACTGCATTTTATGGCACATTGTACCTCTTCAGATAAATAAAGGGTTTTTATTAAGAGAGTCTTTCAAGACTTCAAGACTAGTAAATTTACATTAAAATAACTGGGCCAAATCAGACTTCCCTTTAACTCCGCTGTCTTGTTTAGTTTGCACCAGATTTGAATTTGGTCCAGCTTCTTTAACACTTGATCCTTTAAGATGTATTTCAGTTGTACTCAAATTGGTTCTGGTATCACCTGCAATTACAGCAGATATTTTGATCCCAGTACAAAGAGGAGGATGATTGTTCCTCCTCTGATATTTAAATACACTGTGGGTCTTTATAGGATAGACAATAAAGTTGTTTCCTACATTATGTTATCTTATGAAGTGAAATTTAAGGTGTGTGGAAACATATATTTCAATAGCCAGTTTCCTGCTCAAACCTCTGCAGGTATTCTACACAGCAGCTGGGGGAGTCACCTTCATCTGGAAGGTAAAAATAGGAGTAGTGAAGGCCGTTACCACCATCTTTTTTGTTCATGTTAAATGTTGTACACAACCTGTTTCTCTATAGAAACCACTTTGATCCCCTCTCTCTTTTCCCTCGGTTCAAACTCTACTCTCAGGAGCAGAGCTTACCTTTACCACTTAGACTGATGGAGCTTCTTCCTCCTTTCCATGTGATGATTTTATTGCAACACTTAACCACTGAGGGTACCCAACCCTCTTTTTTTGCCAGTGGTTCCTAGAGCCATTTACAAATGTAAAATTGTTGCAAGGGAGGTGATATAACTCAAATCTGTGAATAACCTCAAAAACCTTTGTTTGCACTTTCCACATAACAGAGTCCAAAAACTGATAGTGGTTTACCGTTCTTATTACAGGAAATGTAAATCATTGCAATGTATCCCACCTACCTTTCATAATGCTGGTTGGTTTGTGTTTGTAAACGTTTACCTTGGTAAACGTTTACTTTTTGCTGAGGCCATTAATTAATTTCAAATAAGTCTCCATAAAATATTCAACACACATTCTATGTTAATGAAGCCTAAGAACTTACGAGTACAGGAGAAAAGCAAGTTTCTGCACTTACTTAGACCACTGATTAAATTAAGCCATGAAATTACTGCCTATTATGAAAAATGCATGCTTGTTTTACAGTTATCTCCTTTCCTCTCTTCCTCTGTGTTTGTGTACTGCATCTGTATGTTGTCTTGCCATAAACCTGGCTTGTAAGTCCACAGTGGAAGAATCTGTCTTTCTTAAAGACTGTGCACAGCCCTGACATAGCAGCAGCCCTTGTTGTCGATGGGCACCTCTTTGTATGAAGGTGATGGACCCTGCAACACACAAAACTCTCCAGTTTCCCTCATTCAAATACCGAACTGCATGTGCTATTGGAAGAAGCCTGCTCATACCTCCCCTGGCTCCTCTGATCCATCAGGTTTATCACGCCAAATCATGCTGTTGTTTTGCCGGCTGCAGTCCCAACAGGGCTAATATGTGGTTCTTCAGAAGGCAGCAAATACCTCCTACTGTGCCATTAGGTGATTATGCAGGGCTGTGCATGGCAAATACCTCTTTTCTATGAGACATCAGTGTTATTCAGAGACACTGAAATAGTAATAAGGCTTTTCTGTTTAAAAACAATCCTGTTGCAGATGGGTATATATGAGAGCATAGCAGAGATGTAAAATACACAATCAGGTCCTTACGGCACTGTTGCCCAGGGGGCACTGGAAACAGAAGTATGCTCCTCACATTTTGTTTTTGGTGAGGTTTATTCTTTGCAATGTTTTTGAATATTCAGCCAACACTTCCGTGCTCCCTACCTTCCTCTGGGTGTTTGGGACAGCAGCCTCACCACAAGCAGCTGTTCGCCGCGCCGCCGCCAAGGTCCTTCGCTGCACTTCAAGCACTCGAATTCAGCGCTACCAATAATTTATGGACGTGTATCTTCACAAATGTCAAAAGTAAGCCCTAAAAATCTGAACCTGCCCTCCAAAGGTTTAAATATTTCAAAATAGCATTTAAGTGGTTTTCTGTTGTCCTAAATTTCTCAGGATTTTACAGAAGTGCTTGTTGGCCACAGGAAAAAAAAAACAACAAAAAAACCAAACACATTTCCCACCGATAATGTAACCAAAACAGAAATGCTTAAATCCAAATATCAACAGTGGATTCTCAGCCACAAACATGTTACTCCAAGGGGTGATCACCATTTAAAAATGTGTTAAATTATTTCCCAACACAACCTGTGAATAGGTAGGTAGGAAGAGTTGATCATTCAAATGATTCAGTTCTGTCTTCGGATGGTGTATATTTACAGACTTGTATAGTAAGTGTTCTTGAATATGGCTACTTGTTTTTCTTCTTCATGGCAGTTTTCCATCATATTGTAAACTTGATGTAAGATATGTGAAAGCCATGGTACAATGCTTTGATTGCCCAAAATTTTCTTTCTAAAGTTTGGGAAATCTTGATTAGGTTTCATATTAAAAAAAACCACCCTATTTTTAAGTACACTATTAACAGCTGTATTTATAACACACTTCAGTGCCAGGGTCTGACAGCTCGTGTTGATGTCACAGCGATGTTGCATTGAGATTAGAAGCATCTGCAGCCCCCGAGTGTCCCTCTGTAGCCTGGCACAACTGTAGTGCTGTCCTTCATCAGTGGGGGGATCTGGTGCCATGGTCCCACTGTGCCATGGTCCCTTGGTGCTGCTCAATACTCTGGGACACAGGGTTCACTGGCTGCGCAAACCCATAAAATATCTGCCTGATTTTCCTCACTGAACACGAGCTAGAGGTTAATAATGTTGGGGATGTTTGATTCCCTGCTGTTTTAAATAATTTCATGGGAAACCTAATGTGATAGGAGACTAGTTAGAAAGGTTATTACCCTCATCAAACTACAGCAGTTCTTCCGTATTATTTTCTACCTAATTCTCAGCCTCCTCTCTCTTCATCCACTGCAGATGATTCTTCCAAAAGACAACTCATGTCTGGGTGGAGAAAAGCTCAGTCTCTGGCTAGTGTCATGCCAATGCTTGTAGTGATGTCTGTCCTGATCTGCTAGAGGAATGACACATACAGACAGCACCTCCTGCAGGGGAGGGGCTCAAGGGCTCTGGTGGGCCTGGCTGGGAAGCCCTGGCCCAGCCCCAGACCCAGGCTGTCAGAGGATGGGAGGGTGAGTCACCACATCTCCCAAAGAAGCAGTCTGCCTGCTGCAGAGAATATCCTGTGTTGGGAAGTATCCACAGGATCAGAGTGCAACTCCTGGCTCCACACAGCGCCAACCGGAATTCATGAGAGCGCTGTCCAAACACTCCTTGAACTCCAGCAGCTCGGGGCCATGCAGCTTAGCCCAGGGCAGTGGGTCCTGTGCAGCCTGTTCCATGCCCACCACCCTCTGGTGCAGACCCTGTTCCGAACCCCCAGCTGCCCCTTCCCTGACACAGATCCATGCTGTTCCCTCAGGCCCTGTTGCTGTCACTGAGAGCAGAGCTCAGCGCTGCCCTCCGCTCCCTGTGAGGAGCTGCAGTCGCCATGCCATGTCTTGCTCTTTCTCTTTGCTTTCAGTGTCACCTACTTTCTTCAGTCTAATCCAACTAAGATTCAGTACCCTTGTTGATATATATTTTTAATCTTTCCCTCCTTTCATGAAATGTCTGTCTAAGCTGATTTCTGTATGGTATTTTTTTATCCTTAAGCTTCCCCTCTGCCTTTTCTCTCCTTCGGGTTGCTTTCACTGATGTCCCATGCTTTCTCCATTTTGTTTTTAAAGGGGATGGAGTTTTGCAGCCTGCTCAGCTTTTCAATACAGACCTCAGAAATGTGTCATTGATAATGGGAGCCTGACTTTAAAACAGTATTTGTAGGAGGCTGCATTGCCTTGGCATGGTCATCTGGCCAAGGGGAAAACTGTTTTATTCTGTAAAACACAGACTGCAGTCCAGATGTCATTACTGAAGAAATTTTTCATCTTGATGTACATCTATATGTCGCTCTTCAAATTTGTATAATCTCCTTCAAGTAATTTATATGAGAAAAGAAAGATTTTTTTCCTTAGTTTAAAGACTTTTCTTGAGAGATGGATGTGTTTTAGAAATGAAATTTTAAATTTTTTTGTACTTTTCTGTGTTGTTTTTTTTTTTCAGTCACAGCAGAATTTTTAAAAGTTTTATATCTCGCTTTGTTTTTCTCTTTTTTTTGGCAGCAAAGGTAATGGGAAAAATGCTAAAGCAGAAAAATAATTTGATAATATTTCAAAAAAAACAGAGGTAATATTGTGACAATTTTTAAAATGAAACATATTATTTTTGGAAGCAGCAGAGGGAAAATTACGATGAAGTCTTTTAAAATTTGCCCTTTTCACTCTAATAACCGTGTTTTATTGTTCCAAGTTACCAATAATGCTCGAGACAATACAGTGATTTGGTCTAAAAGAAAACAACTGTCTGAATTTGAGAAGCTGGATCCAAAACCTCTTTGCTTTGTAGACTGGCCACACAGTGCACTTGGAATAAGCCCCTAAGTGCAACATTTGTGTGATGAGATGTTGCCTTCATTGTCCCAAGCAAAGATTGAAATGGAAAATCGCAAGGGTTTAGTAGTATCCCACAAACTAGATCTGAAGGGATGTATGTTTCTCAGCAATAAGATCCAGTTCCCTTTGGGCACTATGTAAAAAATCAGTTCTAAAATACCTGTGATATTATGTATTTTTCAATCTGTCACAGTTTTTTTCTAAGTTAAAGTCGATCAATCAAATTTCAGTTTTCTTATTCAGACCAGCTCAAGAAACGGATATTGGGTACAACTTATAGGATCCCAATAAAATCCAAATGCTTTTGGAAGACTTTTGGCTTTCACATCTAACTGTCCCTGCTGCCCACTTACAAAGCTGACCATGCTGCAGCTGAAGCACAACCCCGAAATCTGGTTACAATTCAATGGCCTGAAGTTATCATGAGTGTGTAGTTGGAGGGGGACTGGTAGAAAAGGGGCCAATACAAACAACTGTTCCCTAGCGACATAAGGGGTAGGAAAGTGGCAGAAACTCCCCCAGAACTTTCTGCCTTAGAGCTTTAATTTGCTGCACATAACATGCATTCATCATATCAGCTCCCGCCATCAGGTTTGAATTCACACAGGTAAAATACGTGGAGATTTGAGGTTTTGCTTGTTCTCAAGCACATTGCTACCTATGAACCATATTTTTAAAATGCATTCTGAGATTTGAGCTAATAATGTGAATGACATTCAGTGAGATTGCCAAATGCTGGTAATTTACTTTCATTTTCACATTAATGTGGACCCACCTGTGATGAATTGGAAACTAAATAAGCACATCAGTTTTAATTAGATATTTCAGAGACTGGATCTAGTTAAACAGCAGCATTCATTCTTATTTATTAAAGAGCCACAGAGACGACTGTATTCTTTGCAGAGTTCCCCCTCCTTCCCTCTCACCTCCTCCCCTCTTACTGGAATATTTCAGAGGAGATGAGCTTAACGAGGAGACTTCTATGGGGTTAATAGCACAGTCATTGCACCATTGCCTGAGCTAGATAATTTTCCAAATCGTACAGGAATTAAGACTCTAAATATTGTTTTATTCTGCAATGGAAACAAAAAAAAACTCAAGCAATTGGAATAAACTCATTGTTTTGCCTTTGCCAATTAGAAGTGACTTTCTATGGACAATTGTCAGCTCATGCCACTGCACTGGAGGGATCCATCTCCAGTGAACAGAGGCTGCTGGAAGCACTTCCACCTCTGGAGGGAAGTGACTGAAAGGAGGATGGGAATGCTTAGTGCTGTGTTGGAGGGGTAAGGCGAGCTGCCTGGCAAATGCTTTTTTCCTCCTGGGACAAGCAGTGACAGGGAAATGTGCCTCTTGCCATCCTGTACGGACTCAGTTTTCCCCCTGGTGAGTCAGCAGTGAGACTGAAAGGCAATTTTGTACTGCTGAATGCTTGGTGTTTGTGTTGGGGCTACCAGCAAGCAGTTGTTGTTGTTTTCTGTTTCAGTAGACAGTCATTCGCTGCAACAACAACAACACTGCGAGGGATTTGTGTTTTTTTGCTCTTCGAGTGTGTGCAGAGATTTTCTCTGCCCTGATTCCAATTCTCCTCCCAGTGTTTTGCAGTACCACTCTCCAAGTCAGTTTTCAATAGAAACTGAGGTTTGAGCTGCTGCTGTACTGCAGCCTTGCAAGAAGGAAAAGGCATGAGGATAATCTTAAGCTTTAAAAAAAATATCTGCAGCATCTTCATAGATTGAATATCAGCTTTAAGAGAAGTCTATGCAGTTACACATGTGAACAATGTATTTATAATGTATATGATATATGATACATAATAATATATAATAAATATATAATATATATAATATGTGATATGTTATATACGATAATATATAGCCATAAATATTTATAGAGCTATTAATTTCAGGTTAACAGCCATAGCAGAAGGAGGTGTAACATCGCAGGAGCGAATTTTGAACTGTAGCCTTTGGTACACCTCCCCCTCTCATCCTTGTTTTTCCTCTGCGTGGTGAGAAACATGGAACTGCTGTCAGGAGAGCAATTGGTGTTGGTAAAGCCGATGTTTTGACTTAAAACCAGCTTTGTGTTTTTACTACCTCCTCCTCTGTTTTCATCATTGGTATTTCAGAAGGAAGGACAAACAAGTCATAAACAGAGAGGATATAGTGCTAGTGACAAACAGTCCTATGTAGAGCCAGATAGAATGTGTGTGAACACTTTGGAAATATTTGCCCAAGTCCTGGCTTGTTGCACTGATGTTTCAGCCTACCATCCAAGAAATGTTTTTTGTGCATTTTACGAGTAAATGAGTTGCTTGGAGGCAGCGCAGGAAATAGCAGGGAGAGCCTGAAGGTGAATTCATATCTAATTTGGATTTCAAGTAGTTTGTTTTAAAAATGTGTGTGCTTTTAAGCAAAAGTAGTTAGCATATAAGTTCAAGACAAACAGTCCAGAGCTGACCCTGCTCTGTGCATAGCATATGGCATTATCTCAGCATGTATCTGTGCCAGAGTGGTCTGGGAGGGAGTACTGGGAGAAGATGCTCACAGGCTTTCCTTCCCCGAATCTGCTGTGAAGAGGGGGAAACAGTCCTCTGAATAGACACAACCTACTGAAAATAAAGTTGTGCTGACAGCTTCACAAAGCTAAACGCGTTGCTTTAAGCATATTCCAGGGCATTTAAAGACAATCATATTTTGATGAAAATGTTTCGTGTAGTAGCTTTAAAGAAACAGATGAGATGCACTAAATGAACACAGATATAACATGTAAAATAAATTTCAATCAATATCAGGTCACACCTGGTTTGGGACAGCCTCCCGGCTCCTAAATCAAGCAGAGCCTCATGAGAGAGCTGAGCTGGAGTTGAACTGTGAAGGCTGAAGACAATGGAGGAGAATGTGAGTTCCCCTCCAGTGTGTTGAGTATTGTGTTCAGTTCTGGGCCTCTCACTACAAGAAAGTAGGTCCTGGAGTATGTCCAGAGAAGGGACAATGAAGCTCGTGAGGGGTGTGGGGGACAAGTCTTGTGAGGAGCAGCTGAGGGAATTGGGATTATTTAGCTGGAAGGAGACTCAGGGGAGAACTTCTCTCTCTCTACAACTGCCTGAAAGGAGATTGCGGTGAGGTGGGGGTCAGCCTCTTCTCACAAGAGAGGGTATGGTCTCAAGTTGCACTAGAGGAGCCTCAGGTTGGATATTGGAAAAACTTCTTAGAAGGAGTTGGAATTCATTGGAACAGGCCTCCCAAGGAAGTGGTAGAGTCACCAGTTCAAGAAACATGTAGATGTGGCACTGAGGGACATGGGTTAGTGGGCATGGTGGGGATGGCTTGGGTTGGACTGGATGAGCTTAGAGGTCTTTTCCAACCTTAATGATTCTATAATTCTATGATTCTACTGCCTATTTTTTCTTTTTCTTTCTTTTTCATTTTGTTCTCTCCAGAACAAAATAGCAGCTCCTGATTCCTCAAACAAACTTCTCTGCTGCCAAATTTTTGCATTTTTCAGGTATGCTGCTACAGTTTGGAAGCAGCTGTCTTTCAATGAACTTGCACTCCTCATCTCAAACTTTGCACCATCTAAATCTGGACTTAGTAACTTTCCATCAACTGACCTAAATTGCAGGTGGTGTCTGGCCTGCCCCTTTGCAGTTTTTAAAGAAGGCAGATTTACTGCTGAATGCCCTGCTTAAACAGATTTTCTGTAACATAAATAGATTATTAAGTACTTACTGATAGAACTCTCATAAAAATGGTTAAATGAGGGAAAATGAGGCAGACTTAATTTCTTAATCCTGCAGAAGAGTACCTTGGTTTCTAGATTATCTGAATCATTCATCACATCCTCTGTGAAATGTGACTTTTCTTACAACCTGTGTAGTGTACAGAAACAGTGCAAGGAGAAATAAAGGCAGCTCCTGCAGCAACAAGGAGAGTGGTCCAAGCTTGCTATGCATGCTGGTGGCTTGACTGCATAGCCATCCAACAGAAGGCAAAGAGAAATCCCAGCGTTCTCCCTTTTCCTGAACTTGAGGGATAGGGATGAGGAATAATACTCAGCTGCCAAAAAGGGGGAAAATATTTAAAGCCAAATCTGTAATGCCCCTTAAATCTTGTGTAAGCTACTACATGGAAATGCTGGAGATCAAGGCATTAGCAAGTGCAGTGCTGTGAAAACACTAAGGAATCTATAGGTATTCTGTGATTCAGAAAAATGTTCAGAAAGGCAGACTTACAAGGATAGAGATTGTATGAAACGTGTGTGAGAAGAAGGGGTTAAATTTTCTAGGCAGACATTGACTCATCATATCATAACAAAACCTGCTAGAGCTGGTTAATGATGTGTCTGATACTTCAGCAAGTGACATAATGTTGAAATTTGGAATCAAAGCTGTCAGGAAATCGCTCCTTGCTCAAACACAAGATATTCATGATGAAAACCTGTTGTAATCTCCCTCTCCTGAGCCATTATACCGAAAGGACAAGAGGGAGTATTGCCTCGTGACATTTCTTTCTGATCCTTCTTGAAGTGCTGCAGCTTTTCAGAGAAGTTTCTAGGCATGGTTTTCTCTGCTGATTGCTAATACGATACGGCAGTCCTTCAAAGGAGCAGAACGCATAGGGCTTCAGCTCTGGGGCTTATTTATGCAATCAGCAACTAAGAATTTTTTTCCCCTGCTAAATAGCTCAACATACAAATACTGAGCTTAAGGACACAGTCCTTTCAGTGGTGTGCTCCCAGTTTGTCTCTCTCCAGGCCAGTTGCTATGCTCTGGGGTAGTGTGGAGTGTTGTCTCCAGAAGGGCAAATTGCAAGTGCTCTATATTTATCAGTGTCTGCTGATCAACTCTGTCAATGATCTGCTGAAATAAGAGTGCTAAGGGGAGGAATTTGTACCTATACCAGAGAACAACAAATTAAGGTACTAAGTGTGCCAAGTAAGTGTGCCAAATTCCCACCTGTGATGTGAAAAGAGGTAGGTCTCAGGGAGAGGAAGCCATGAGATTGACTCCTAGCCTTCTTCTGATCAGCAAAGCTCATCAGCTTTCCTTAATTTTCTTTTGTTACAAGATCAATTTAATACTTACCAATTTAATACACAGAGGGTAAATGTGCAATTTTGAGATGGAAACCACTCTCTCTAGTTTGAGGACTGAGTTAGTAGCTGTAGTACATTTATGTTGAGAAACTAAGGTGAATGAGTTTGTTTGTGTCTCTATTCCTCCACTGGGCACTGCCATAGTTAAATGGGGGATGTCTGTTGCACTCACTAATCATTTCCAGAGCTGTCACTCCTGGTTCTGGGGTGAGAGTGTAGTGTCCTGCAGGCACCGCAGCACTGTGGACTTGGGGCTCCTACTGCATATGTGAGCAATTGAGCTGTAATTACTATGATAATTAAGGATTGGTCTGACCACATTTGGACTTTGGGAATATTTTGACAGTGCTCAAGGTGAGATGACTGCTTAAGCCTGGATCACAAGTGTGATGTTCACATTCTGGTCCTTTGGATTTGATTACATTTAAGGGGCCTCTTCAGACCCTCTCATTCTGCAGTGTTTTCTGCTCGCATCCCATGGTATCTCCTTTTGGGGGCTGTTGCTTCTCATGTTCTTTCTGCACCGGTGTTTGGCTGCTCCCCCTAAGCCATTCACTATGGGATGCTATTGATAGAGACTTTGGTCTCCCTCTCCCACAATAGCAAAATGATCTGCTGGATCAACTTGCTGCACTGAATTGCCCTACAATCACAGGATGTTTACATATGACAGTTGGCTATGAGAACTTGAAAGAAAATGGAGCCAGAATAAGGTTACAAGGAGGAATTATCTTTCCAGAGGTAGCTTGCCTTTAGCTGAATTAAAGGATACTGCCAAACTGGCCAAATGATCCCTGGTGACAATTGATTTTCTTTCCTTGCAGCCTTGGGACATAGTTGGACACCTCTCAGCCCTGCTGCAGCCATCCCATCTGCTGCTTGTAGGGAGCATCAGCTGCTGAGGGAGCAGCCACCTACTGGTTAGCAGCAGTGAGGCAGTCAGGTGTGGCTGGTAAACCCTGCAGCTGACCAAAGTCCAAGCTGCTGGTGGGTGGGTGAGCCACAGCCCCTGGTATGCAGTGATGCAGTCTCCAAGGAATGCTGTCCCCATATTGTGCCGTCTGAAGCTCCAGGGCCACCACTGTCATGTGGGTGGTCAGGAGGGACTTTTGGAGTGGGAATTATGCTGGTCAGTCAGCTTGCTCCTCAACTCAGGCTTGCAGGAGTAGAGTGTTGGTGACTGAGTGCATTCCTGGAAAAAGACTGTGGTGCACTTTAATTCAACAAATACCTCTCTCAGATTCTTAGAACAGCTTTGGGTATATAAAGCTCCTTCAGCAAGTTCATATCCTGCATAAATATTGTGCAGTTAGCTTCTCCCTCATGTACAGAAGTATGACAGTGTGATGCCATGTTGACAGTTAATGTAGCACAGAAGGAGTAAGCAGATTTCAAACAAGACCAGGAAGAGCACCCCGGTTTTGTTCAAGTTGGCGTCTGGGTATTTTATGATTCCTGTGCCTGCGCGTAAAAAGTCCCCTGTGAAAGAGATGTATGTTATTTTCTGGCTATCTTAAATGTCAAAATGAATTTTAGTTTGAAGTGTTTCATATCAAAAATAAATGCCTGTTCTCTCTGCAGAAGTATATCATATTTTAGTGCCCATTGCTCTCAGGTTTTCAATTAGAACTTTGAATCACATTCCTGATTAGTAACAAGCAATCAATCATAATTAATTAGTTAAAATGTTCAACCGTTAAAATCATTACCATTAATTAAAATAATTATCTCTATTTTGGCTGCACTTCATTGCCATTTCAGGGAAATGTGTTGCTTAACTCTACCTTTTACACTCAGTGTGGGATTGTGGTGACTGAAAAGCACATTAGGGGGGGACATGATTTTCAAAAAGCTGGTTTTTGTGGTGCAGCTTTAGTTAGCTTTAAATAAACATACATACATCAAATCTTAAATGTTTAGTAAAATTACTTCTGCTAAGCTTAAGAATATGTGATAGGTGAAGAGATACAATGCCAGGAAGGTTGGTTCTGTTTTGGAGAATTTATTCTTTACAAATGTAGGCATCATAAGTCCTTAATAAATAAAACACATCATTTATGTTTTTGAGGTACCATGTTGGATATCCTCATTCTCAGATGGAGACCACTTCTGTCAGGCTAGGTAGGTTGCTCTGAAAGTAATGCCTCCTACATATTTCCATGGAAACTGCAACAGATACAAAGAGCAGTATTTGATAGAACAAATTCTCAGCTACAAACCGCCATTTTTCATATAGTCACCACCATTAGTTGTGCATTTTCACCACCAGTGAGCAAGAGCCTGAATGCCATGCCTATAAAAATCTGCACCAGTGGTCACTGCTGAAACACACCACTCACTGCCTCACCGTGCTCACATGTGATATTTGTTTTCAATATTCAGCAAGTGTTGATGAATGTCAGTGGGTGCCATTTTTTCTGCACGGAGGGGTTCAGTGATAAACCCTTGCTTCATGTGCACTTCCATGACAAACACCATTATGTCAGATTGCCCCTGTGCTGCCAGCTGTCACGTGGCAGCATCATGATATGGGTGAGAAAGTTCAACCTCTGCTGTACCATGAACATCTTTCTCTGGTGCTGTGGGCCAACATAATAAAATAGGAAGCATTACTTTTGGATCTTGTATATGCTGAGAAAAATACTTTTCATCAAACATTGAAGAATAAGATGGGGTTCTGCTTCTGCTGAAAGAATATATTTTATACAGGAAGGGAAGGGTAGGGACACACTTAAGAAAAGGAATTAAGCTTCATGAGAGAGACACAGACCCACCAGGCATGGAATCCCAAACTGTTGTCCCTTAAGCTGTCCCTTGTTGTCATCAAATATTTTCAAGCCCTGCTGTGTTACCCAGAAAGCCATTAGTTCTTGGGTTTGGTATCAGCCAAGAGACAAAAGAAAGCTGGGTGCTTAATCCAAGTGTGCACTTTTGTCAGATACACATCTTAATATGCAGGATAAACCTTTACAGTTAAAGGCAAATTAACTATAAGGTTATTTTCCCCAATTTTCTTTGACTGTCTTTTAAATGACTATTTTAAAATTAGTTGTTCTTTTCAGATGTAACGAAAAATGGCTGAATAAAGAGCTATTTCATCAGAGCTGGGTATGAGCAATACATTTATCACTGGCGGTATGGTAAATCTCTAAACTTCAGTACCTCCAAATACAAATACTCCAGTACTTCCACACCCAGCAGTGACTGCAGTGTCAGGTGTGGTGGGGGGAGACCTGGGGCAGCAGCTAGAGATAGATGGGGAGCTCACAGGTGAGCAGGGGAAGAACAATATTTACAACTTCTTGTGGTTGTAAACTGACTACAAGGGTTTTTGTTACTGTAGTGTGTGCTTAAATCCCAAGCAACCCAGGAGAGTTTTTATTCTCTTAGCTACTATTTAACCCTTTGAGCAAAAATATGAATCAACCTCCCTGCTTACACGTGGTCAGCCAGATTAGGCTGTCCAGGCCTGTGCCCAGTTGAGTTCTGAAGACCTCTAGGGATGAGGACTCTACAGCCTCACAAGCCTCTGATCCTTACAGCAAAGAAGTTTCTTATATTCAAGTAGAATTTGCTGTATTTTCATTTGTGTTCATTACCTCTCACCATGTCACTGGATATCTTTCAGAAGTATCTGGCTATGTCTTCTTTATCCTCCTACTGGAATATTATTCCTCCTGTTATTCCTTCTCTGATTTCTCCACGCTTCACTTGGTTAAGAATTCCCGTACTTATAAAGATGGCCAGCACACACTTGGGTCACTTTGGTCTGAAATGCAGCCTTAATTTCCTAGAACTGTGATTCAGATAGCTGTTCATTGCACGATCTCCCTGAGTCCACCTGGGACCTTATGCTGTGTAGCTGTTCCTTAAATTGGTGTAATATCACCTTACAGGCTTGACACACTGCTACAAAGATGACAGGCACAAATGTGCCCTTTGAAGAATTTTTTTTTATGTGGAAGGTGGGTGATGTCTACCTAAGGCACATGAATTGGAATGAGGACATTGAGTTCGGCTCTCTGTCACAGATATTTTGTATGACCTGAGATGTCTCAGTAGTACCTGACCAAAAGCCTGCTGGGAGTCTTTTCATTTGCTTTAATGGGCTTTGAATTAGGTGCTTAACTTTCTCAGACTGTCTGACCAATTTATACAAAGGAGATGGTGTTACTTGCCTATTTCATTGGACTGTCACAAAGTGAAATACACTACCACAAAGTATTTTGGAATCATTGAGTAGAGTGTGCTGTTCATGTGCAAAGTGTCATATAAACCTTTAAAAGCAGTAATAAAAGTGATAGCGTTTCCTTGAAAAACTATGATTTCTTTTCATCTTTGCATTTCCTGTCATTTCATGTTCCTCTAAGGAATATGGCATCATCTGAAGCATGCAGGGTCCAGTCTACTGTCGTCCGTCGGTAGCCTATTCCACAGGATGGTATGAAGGAAGAGACAGACTGCTTTTATTTAGTTGAATTTAAAGTTTTGTGAATTTAAGCTTTCAGGCACTAGGGTAGTAAGGGTCTCTCTCAGTTTGTCATGGGCTCATAACTTCAGTCATGCAGCTGAATGTGACTTGATGTCAGACAGTGAGGAGGGCAAAGTTTCACCATTTGATGCTATTTTATAGGAGTGATCTAATAAACAAGAGGTTCTGATCACTTAGTTAAGCAGATACGCAACTTTCGCTTTCAGGGAATCTGAAAAAAAAAAACGACTGTTGACAAATATGATATAGAAAACAAACAAGCATTAATTAAATTGCATTGAAAATAATGCTGTAAATGTAGTGGATTTCACAGCTATACATTTTTCCTTTTGCCTTGTATGTTTATAACAGATAACTTTTAAAAAAAAGTCATAATCATCTTCTTGTGAAAATTTTCTTCCCTTTTTGTCTGAACTAGAAGGCAGTTATAAAATGGAATAGCATCTTTTTTTTTGATACATAACATCTGACTAAAACCAAGTGTACCTCCTTTAGGCACCAATCCGACATAATTTCTAATCACCAAACAAAAGCTATATAATATTCAGGTTGTCATGGTTTTATGATTTTTGGTTATCAGTATTCCACGCCATAACATCATGTAATGCACTGGGGATTTGACTTCTGATGCTCAAGTTCTGGGTGCCTGTCCGACGGAGAAGAACTACATTTCCCCAGGGGGCTTTGCGGTCAGCAAGGAGATACAACTCCTGGCAAGGTCACCTGATGCTCTCTTCTTCGCCTGCTCTTCTTCGCCTGTGCTTCTCTGTCTGCTCTTCACTGTCTGCTTTTCTTCATCAGCTCAACTGGACTGCAGTTCTCCCCTCAGCGTTGCAGTGAAGCTTATCCACCTTTCAGACACACTCTATCTCTCTCATTATATTTTGCTGATACTGTATTTAGTAAATTAGTTTGTTCCACCTCAGATCGTTGCCGCCGTTTTCAGTTATTTTGGGGTCCCCTGTTTCCCTTTTTGGAGGCGCGGGTCTGCGGATCCCTCCACCCCACTGGTCATGGATCCAGGCCGAACCAGCCCGTAAACCGTTGACACAGCTATTTATACTTGTTAAAACATCAATTAAATCTGAAGCAAAGGTTTAAATTGTGCCAAGTTCAGCCAGTACTGGGTGATCTCCATTTGGTCTGACTTTCCTGATCCCAGGTTGCAAACTTCAGGCAGGAAAAAAGGGACGAAGAAGATAGTGGCATTCACTTATTTTGGAGCAGTCATCAGTTAAACTTTCAGTTCAGTGCAGGATGCAAACTTGCACCAGAGCCTAGAACACCCAGGCATTTTGTAAAACCAGATGTTTCTTGCTTTTTTTTAATTTCATAAAGATTTCACAACTTGAGCAGAAGTGGCAAAACTAAAAACCTCATCACTACTTACAGCTTTCAAATGAAAAATGTAATTTCTTTAGTTTTTAATGAAATATCTCTCAATATCTTTGTGGTTCTTAATATCCTTCTGAAGTTCATTATTTACTTCCCCTGCTGACCTTTATGCATTCAGTGTTTTGAATGCTATCATTATAAATCATGGCGTTGCCAAAAAGCATTATAATTTTATAATCCTGCTTGAAGGACCTGATATGTTGGCAGTAATGAAGAAAGGTACTTGAAGAAAGGAAGAACTTGCTAATCAGATTGTTAATTGAGTACGTGAGCTTCACATAATACAAAGGCAAACTGTGAAGGTGACAATGATTGCCAGACTTCATCTGTTGAGTTGGAATTAACGATGAACAAAATCAAGATCCCTTTGTGGTTGATTCTTGTCCAGCTGCAGCCAACTATAAAAGACCCATCAAAGAAATCAACTCATTAGTTGGTAATTCTGTACAACTTCAAAAAGAAATTCTTAACCCCTCATCAGTCTTTCTCTGACAAGCCCTTAAAAGCTGTGTTAAAACAAAACAAAAAACATTAGTTGCTTCATCAACTCAAAGAAATGGCCTGCAGAAACGTGGTACAAACAGGCTTTTAAAAACAAATCTATCCATAGGTGGAACAGTCAAACAGCAAATATATTGTGACATGCACGGTCTCCCCCAGTCACCCATGTCACACAGTGTCAATAGCCTGTCTGTTTCACAGAAAAAAATACCCTCACTATTAAATAATTTTGATATTCTAACAAAAACTGACAAAAACCAGTGAATTCAGAAACAAGGCTGCCACTGCATCCTTACTGTGCTGTCATTTCATCTGTAACTCTCCCTACTAGGAGAAGTTGCTAAACCAAGGGTGAATTAAAGATTATGGCTGTACTAAATTGGAAAATAATGTGTTTCTAGGGCAAGGCTTTGTAGGACTTGAACAGTTGATTCAGTCATCTTGTTGTCAGTGTATGTGTATACAATGCAAGTAAGGAAAACACTCCTTCTAATATCATTCTCTGTGGAATGTGAGAAGATGTGAATTTATCACTTGAAGAACCCTATTTTCCTCCCTATCTGCTAGCTGCTAAGATGTACCTGTGCCTCTACATGCTGGAGTCTTCATGACTGCTATTGCAGAGGCAACACTGCTAGGAACTTCTGCTCACTCAAGTAAGAGTAATTGTTTGATAAAAATCTGCTTTGTGTGGCACTTTAAATCCTGTTTTTATACTGCTTTTAAATCCTGCTTTTCATGAACTTTGCACAAGTCCTCTGAAACATGGTTTCACTACTTGCAAGTTTGTATGGGATGAAGAAAGGCTCTTATGTCTTCCCATCCTGGGCATAAATCTGACTTTTAGTTTAAAGTTCAGAAATCTCTATCACAGTGGTTGGAGCCTTCTTTGTAAGAGAATAATGTTATTCCTGTTCTGTGACTATTTACAGCTTATGTGAATATACTGGCTGAAAAGAGTGGACAACTGTGGGTAAGTTTGAAACTTTTGAAATAAAATATCTGGTTTATCCTTGGAGATCAGCCTTAAGACTAAACACCAGGGAACTCTGGAGCTTCACAAAGGTTTTCAGACCTACCTGTCTATCTCTCAGTGCTCCAACACCTTGTGGAGAGGTAGGCCAATGCTTTTGTCTCCATTTGGCCAATTCTGACTCTTGGTGAGCCAGGCCAGTGTGTTTATCTCCAGAATCCATGTTAGCATTCAGTTAGTTCTGACTCCTTTCCTTAGGAGGCCTGTGCCAAACAAGGGAAAAAGTGGTAATACTGAGAGACAACTGGAATGCAATTTGAATGGGAAGAAAATAGGTGGGTGGGCACACACTGGGGCAAGCAGAACATTTTGTGCCGCAATGTGTTCCTTGCTGCTGAATTCACAATCCATGAGCACATCCTATAATTAACGTGTTGCCATCAAATCAAGACCAGGGAGGATTGGCAAAGTTGTGACTCATGTGAGGGCTGTCCCAATCAAACCCTTCAGACTCCTACAATGCTGTGCAGCTGATGGAAGCCAAAGAAAACACACCAGAAGTTGGCATTCTGGGTGTGAGCCTTTCTCTCCTGCAGCCCCGCAGTTTTGTCTGACTTTCATTCAAGCTGTGTTGGTATGTGCTGTCTCTTAGCAACTGTGAGCTGGCTGCTCCGAGAAGTCCGGTGGTGACATGCAGCATGGCCACCTAGCCTGGGTGGTGGTGGTGGTGGCAGTGGCCAACATGGTGGAGTCCCTCCTTGTCTCAGATCATCACTGAGCTACCTCCCCACTGCCTTCATCCAGTGCTACGGAAAGCCAGGATCAGAGCAGCTAAAAACTGGCATTAGTATGTCTGTTTGAGGCCACCACCTCTATAGGAATGGAGATGTAAACTGTTCAAACGTGTTGGGAGATGTCCTCAGCACAGCCGTTCCATTCCTCTGTTAGAGGCTGTCCTCATGCTACTGCTTGTCAAGGTGGGCTCTGCTCTGTGGCAGTAAGCGCATAAGCATATTTTCCCCACTGTGAAATACACATGGGGCTCTTGGGAAACTGCGTGCCTTAGTTTATATTCTGCTTTTGTGAACATGACTTGCGATTCAAAATGAAAATAATCCCAATGTAAGTTTAATTGGATGTTGGAAATGACCCTCTGTTGTTCAGGGGAACAGGCTTTGTCGTCAGAGCAGATAGCCCCTCTTAATGGTTGGAAAGGTGCAGATCAGAAAATGAAACAACATCATCATTGCTGAGCTGGCTGCTCCTGCCTAATGATGATTCTCACCTAAATCTTTTGGTAGCTTGGTATGTTAGCTAACACAAATAACTTCTTCCTTTCTACCTCCTGAACAAGTGCGTTTGCAAATGTCATTTGCAATAAGAAAAATATATTTTAAAAAGCATTTTGCTTTTTCTTTTGGTTACATGTTTGAGCTTTTGGTTTGGTTTTCATTTTCAGGATAACTTTGGTCCCTCCTGTATCAGCAGAATTTTCCATTCTTACAAATACTGATCCTTTATGGGTTCTATTGTCACTATTATTATTATTTGCCTCTAATCTTTTCCCTGAAAATTTAATTTTCAATATATTAAATTTTGTTTCATAGCTTCCTGTGAGAGGTTTGAAACCACATCTCAGAGCAGTGGATTTAAAAAGAATGGTTAGGTCTTTGTTTTTCCTAGCCTTTATCTTCACCATGTTGCAACAAAAATGAATGTAGTCAGGTTTATGTATATGTATTCTTTTAGTTTTACTTCCCAACCTTGAAGACTTTTTTATAACTGCTATGTTGGAGCAATTTAGATACATTCTGCAGAGCAGTATCTCGTAGATTGAGTGGTTTTGCACATAGAGTACTAAATGTCATTTCAGTAGTGAAACTAATGATTAAAAAAATCCTTTTTTTATTTTTTTTTTTTTTTTTCTAGAAAGTGCAGATCCTCAGGGAAATAAACGTCTTTGCATTCTGCTGTGACTCACTGCTAACAAGATCTAGGAAGCCTGCAGTGCCTAGATAATGCCCCTAAGCATCTGTTTTGCCCGACCATGTTCTCCATCATTTCACATTCCTCAACAGGGAAAGATTAGCATTGAGATCCTTGCAATGATCTAGACTTGACTCCTTGGTCTACAGTTTGCCATTAGTTATGAATATTATTGTACTTTCTTTCTGAAAGCTCAAAGAATATTTTCTGGCATCAGTCAACAAGATCTCATTTGTGCTCCCATTAGAGCTCTTTACATTTTCATGAGGAATCTGAAAGGCTCCCAAAAGCTTTTATGCTTGTTTCTGCCCATTGGTGGAAGCTAAATCATTTAACTCACTGTTAATGATTTTGAAAATAGATTAGAGAATTTTTTATTATTTTCTCTGTCAAAGGTAGCAAGTGATTAATAGCATGTGCAATGGAAGGCAGTCAAGATAGGTGCGAGATGAACATATGAAACAGGGCTGAAGATCTGTTTATATCAGTGAGGGGAAAAATAAACTGCTAATTCATAAAAGCCCTAAGTGAGTCACAAAGGTTTTCCTTTATGGGCAGGATAAAACTAACAGCTGTTCTACAGTATTCCATTTGCCTCAGTCAACAGGCTCATTCTAATAGTTTGTTGATTGTCTTACATTTTGTCAATATTGTGGTATGATTTCCATATTTGTTTATTATTACTCAGATTGACAACATTTTATTTTCTGAGCTATGATGAGGTACTGTTTAGGGTACTATGATAAGAATGATTTATTGTGGATTGCCAGTTTTAGCAGATTATTTTGTAGTAGCTACTACCCTACTCTAATCATTTAATGATTTTTGCTTTCTTTCCCCAATCATAATGATTTTTTTTAATCTGAAGTTGTTTAAACCATTGATCCTGTCACACCTGGGTGCCTTTTATTTATAAGGGATAAGCCAATTTGTTTGTTTCCTCTTGATGATTAGATCCTTCCTGTGCCCTAGGGACCATACTTGAAGTATTCTGACATGGAAGCAGTGGACTGAGTCTCTAGGCTACCATTGCTGCTGTCCTAGTGCCCTGCGTGGTGTATTTTGGAAACGAATGGAGAGCTGATGTCAAAACATAGGTGATCACCATCTTGCCAGGATCTGTGCTGGAGACCTGGGGAAGAGAAGTGCCCATCCTTGCATCCTTGTTTCCAATGGACACAAGCTAGCTACTTGTGTAGTTCTGATCTAATTCAGTTGTCTTCTGTGTTGTATGTCAGTTATCAGTACATCTACCTATGGGACTGCAAAGTGCTTAACATGTTCTGGAAGATCACATATTAGGAACCTTGGGAAATGTAATTGAACATACCAGATAATTGTATAGTATGAACCGTATGTGACAGGACAGGGGACAATAGTATTAAAATGAAAGAGAGTGAATGTAGATTGAATCTAAAGAAGAAATTCATCATGGTGAGAGTAGTGGAACACAGGAAAAAATTGCTGAGAAAGCTTGTGGGCAGTTCAACACTGGAAGTGCTCAAAGTTGAACTGAACAGGTATTTGGTCAACCTGATCTACTAAAAGATGTCCCTGACCACATCAGGGGGTTAAATGAGGCCAACCAGCCCACACTGTTCTGTGGTGCTTTGAACGTTGAATGGAGCGTGCAATGTGGCTTGCAGATAACCTCACAATAGCTGAATTTGTGTTTTTATTGCTATCAGTGCAAATCCAAAACAGAGCGCAGAGGTATAGTGATCTCAAACAAATAATTAATAAGATTCTGGATCTGAATGTTTCTATATTATATATTCATCCCTAAATTGCTTCATTCCAACTTCTCCCTGTAGACATATGCTACTGGAAACATATGAAAAAGTTCCAAACATAAATGGCATGTCCCTAATAAATAAATGATTATGCTGGGAACAACAAGAATAGTTTTCTGTTTTCTTTCATTTACTGCTTTGCAAATGTTAGCAATTTTCTCAACTGTTCAGAATTCCCAAATTCATCTGTGATGATTTCCCTTAAACGCCCATAAATCCACTGTCTGAAATTCCTTATGTATTTTTAACTGTTCTGGAAGAAATATTCAATTCCTCTGAAGTGCATAAAGCATACTACTTTGTCAAACCATTTCTAAACTTCAGCACAGAGTGCAGTAGCATTAATTGTAGTCATGTACCTTGCTCTGTCATTTCAAACTGCCTACTTTATTTATCTAGGATGTTTCAGTATCTTCTATCACTCTAATCATTAGAAAATTTATGTTACTCTTTTACCTTTTCATGCTTGCCAGGACAAAATATGTAATAATAGTCTGTAATTAAATCTTCTTCAACTTACTTTATCACTGTACATCTTCCTTATACATTTTCTTCTTTCCATCGTCCATCAGATGATGGAACTGACAGAAAGGAAAGATGCTGCTTGAACTGCACAAATGCTTATATGCAAATTAGTCTGAAATTAATCTGAAGAAAACCTGTACACATTAAATTAATCTAATATTTAATGAAGCTCTCAAGTTTTAGGATATTAAGCCTAGTTTGGCTAAGATTTGAATAGAGCTATTGCTATTCAGGTTCTGCAGTGATAGAAAGTTTAATTATGAAATTAAAATGTTTATATCTTAAAGTAACATAGCAAAAGAATTGTATGCTGTAGTAAGGCAGGAGTTGGAACCAATGGTCCTTGTGGGTCCCTCCAACTTGGGATCTTCTATGATTCTATGCTTAGTGATATAACGATTGCTGTATTACCAAAGTTTTCACCTTAGCTGTGGTGCATAATGTATCAAAAGCAGGCACTGATACCCTTTTCTTGTCTATTTTCTTTAAGCCAAATGGAAAACAATTTTCTTCATTACAGTCCTGATCTTGTATTAACCTTGGGTAGTGACCAGAAATGCTATTTTGACCAGAAATTACTAGAGCAATTTTCTAAAGGAATGAACTATGTGACTGATAAGAGGAATATGTGATTAGAGACCAAGTACAGCCTCTTGCTTTGGATGACCACCTGTCTCCTGGTGAAGGGGAGCTGTGGCTGACTGTGCAAACAAAGAAGCAGCCCCAATGGATGTGGTTTGGGTGCATGATTTCTTTTTCTTTTTCTTTTTCTTTTTCTTTTTCTTTTTCTTTTTCTTTTTTTTCGTGTGCGTGTGTATGTGATATCCAATGAATTCTATCAGATACGACTTATTATAACAAAAATCACAAATCTGCCATTCAAATTCAATAATTCATACCAATTACTTATTTCCTCATTAATTGGAGAGACAATGTGGGGGCTGATATCTTTGTGGACACTTCCTACAATGAAATTATAGAGCTCTAGTATTCCTTGTCTTATTTGTAGAGTCAAACTTGTGTAAATATATCTCTACTTTGAATTAATGTCCCGTGCTATTCATTTGAACAGTACAGATGAATCACTGACAGTGACAGGTATAAAAATGGAATAAACTTCCCATTTGAGCCAGAGGAAACTGGACAGGAAAGCTGGAAACTCAACATGCAGAAAAGTAGCCTCAACGTCTAGAAGCATGTTATAGCTATGAGGAAGTAAGTTCACTTGAGTAGAGTGAGTGGTGGCATTAGAAAATGAGATAATCCATTTCCTTAATACACTGATGTCAAATCTGTCTCTAGCATTCATTCCACAGATGCTTTCCTGTTTAAAATTTCATCAAACAAAATTAAATACATAGATATAAGTGACACAGGATGCTGGGCAACAGAAAGGTCACTCTGGTGACTGTATCTGCTGATTCACTGGCCAGATACCTGCAGAACATTAGGTAAAGGCTTTTCTTCCCCTGGTGATAGCTTGACATTCCTACTGCACAGATTTTTTACAGGTGATGCCGAAGAAGAATAATTGTCACACGCATCCTATGTTCCACTATTATAAATACTTTCAAAATCTCTATCTGCATACACAAAGATAATCCTTGAACATTACTACTGCTTATACATGCAAGATTTCAGGGGTGTAAAAAATAAGACATCGATTCTCTTTGGCACTGCAGAAAGATGAAGGAACAACATCATGTTGAACAGCCAGTGTGATGCCTGGTCCTGTCGTATAATGTCTGTGGGCTTTGTTTACACAGGTTTGTCTCTACAGAGCAGCATTTTAGGAAGGTTGTGAAAGAAGAGAAATCTTGGTCCATTTCCTCTGGCATAGCAGAGAAGCACAGGGGAAAAAAGATTGTTAAAAAGGTGAAATAATGATAACAGTGAACCAAAGTATGATAAGGAAGATATAGTTTGCTCGGAGAGGTTGTGGTTGAGCTGTCCCTAGAGGTGTTCAAGGCCAGGTTGGATGGGCCCTGGGCAGTCTGGTCTGGTATTAAATGTGGAGGTTGGAGGCCATGCCTGTGGCAGGGGGGTTGGAGCTTGAAGATCTTTGAGGTCCCTTTCAACCCAAGCCATTCTATGATTCCATGATTCTATGATTCTATGATTCTATGATTCTGTGATTCTATGATTCAATGATTCCACAATTCTATGATTCTAAGATAGTTAGCAAGATACTTAATGAAATCGTATTTGTTGTTTTGTTTCTTTAACAGTCTTCCGCTAGAAAGCATGAACATATTTTTCTTTCATTTTTTTCCAAATGGAGTGGGATTTGTTTGTGAAGGGTTAAGTTACATACATGTCTACTCATTTAAGTTAGATACTTGTTTATGCTATGTACCTGTTTAAGTTACATACATACAAACATCTCCAGTTGCTGACAGACCCATCCCACCCATGTTTAGTGATCAGGTGCTGATTTTCCTCCTGAATATTGTATATTCTGAATACTGGGGAATGATTAGTATAGCGCTGCAGATACAAGAGATGAGGAGCAGACCTGATTATGAACAATGCCGTTACAAATAAAAAAATAAAAATAAAAACTGAATTCCTAACTCAGATAAGAACAAAAATGGCAAAATATAAGGAAATATACAGAGTTTTAAGGCAGCCAGAATCTCCTAGTTGTCTTCTTGCAGAACAGCACTAGATGGAAGTGTTAGTTTGAGGACCATTGAACACTGTTCTTCTCCCCAATGAATCACAATTACAGTAACACCTGGATTAATAAATTTGTGCTGATTCACCTGGGAAATTCACCTTGTTTAATAGCCCTCAAATTTCTAAATAAAGTTGTTTATCTGTGACAGGATGAACTACTTTGTCCCAATCTGGGCTGCAGTGACTGAAGAAAGACTTCTTCAAGACCATTTGAAGGACTTTTCTAGTCAAACCATGAAGTGTAGCGCTGTCCTTTTTCAGGCTGCTCATGCTTCTGTCATTCTGCATTTTCAGTAACTGCAAGTAAGTTTGCTAGGTTTCCAAGCATAATTCTGACAGAGCAAGATTGAGAATCCGAGCAGGTTTTCAGCTTGGAAAATACATGGCATGTAGAAATGTGAGAATTGCAGCAGCTAGAGCATCTCTGAGATTACCAGATATCTAATTTGTGTCTCATGCATGGCAGTGACTGAGTCCAGTGCTTAGGAATGTTTTGGTGATGCAAATGTGTTATTTCAATATTATTCCCTCTTTTGCCATTTTGTGCCTAATGGCTCACCCTTTCTAGAATCAAATATTCCCTGATACCAGAAAGGTTGATTTCAGTCTCACACCTAAAACTGGCTGCAGCTAAATTTACCTGATTTATGCCACTTTGCCAAGGCCTCACAGTTCTCCCTCATCACTTTTCAATATTCAGACAGGTGCTGTTATCTCTTGGATTTTTTCTGCCTGAACACAATCTTAAATCCTTAGGAGAAAGATGCTTGGAGTTAGAATTCCACTGGTTCTACTAGTTTGCTGACCACAACCTAATCACTGTTGCAGATCAAGCAAGATAGCATCCCACAGGACACGTGAGAACCTGCACCTGCCATGTTCTGTGACGGAGCAGGGTGAGAGGTGGGCAGTGGCCTCGCTCTCCTGTCAGTCACCCACCTGCCGCATGGCACCCGCATCACTGCCCCAACACCACCTCTGATATCAAGGGACAGCAAAACTGTGAAAGGAGTAAAAATGTCTTCATCAGCTCAGGCAAGAATGCACAAAGGATGGTGCATAAAATACCCGCTGTAAAAGCTGGGGGTGACTGTTTCTGAGAATCTTCTAAACTGCAGCTGAGACAGTCTAAATCTGAAATGTGATGAACTGCAGTTCAACAAGTAGCAGGATTCATTCTAAATAGTTAACCAGTACATGCAAGTTTCCTCTCAAAAGTTATAAATAAATTAAATACATTTTTACAATTACTACTGAAGTTCCAATTTCCCACATTTTCTATCCCTTTTAGACCAATGTGGTTCCAAATAGATTAAAATCTCTACAAGGTTCCTTTGTATTTGGGTATAAATAATACCCACCTAGCATTATTTATGCAGTAAATTCCGTGCTTATTCTGCACAAATAAGACATGTCAAGAACAAATAGGCTCTGCATCAGTGATAAATGGCACTCTGCAGGACCTACGAACATGTATCATTGCGGTATGTTGATTATTCAGGTGACATAAGGTAGAGAGAGTGATTAACGCTGTACTGCTCAAATTCATCAGTGAATAAAAGCATTACATTACTGTGTTTCAGGCTGAAACAAGCTACTAAATCAGAGTCTTGCAAGACAGCAAACATTCACTGTTCCCATGTACTAAATAAACCTTGCATCTTTAGTTTAGAGGAAATTGGACAGATGAAGAAACCGTGGCCAATATTATCCCTGTAACTTCGAAAAGTGTTAGATTTTTAAAGAAGACTCGTGGAACTCAATGAGTACTGTGGCTTATTGTTAGCCTGAAGGCAGTGAAGCTATGTATAATTTTGACAAAAGATTGTGAAAATGATACTTGCTGAGAAAATTCATTAACTGAATTAAAAAAAAATAAATTAGAAAGTTGGTAGAGAAGAAGGGTAGAAAGGTGTAGAAAATCAATGCCTGTCATTTTTCAAGTACTTGTGTGGAAAGAGGCAATCAAATATTATGGAGCACTGGAAATATGAAACCAGAAAAGTTGTAAATGAAGGGAATAGCCTACTCTATCACAGAGCATTTTCCACATCTATACTGGTGAAAAATCAACAGCAGCATAGCTGGCTGAGCTGGAATGATGGAGTCGCACTCCAAAGGCTACACCTGCAAATAGTTAAATGACAATTAACTCACTTGTTTCATCTGAAGTTTCAGCACTTTTCATTAATGCAAATATATGAATGAATATACATAAGATTTATTAATTTTTAACCAGTCTTATCAGCGGGTCTTGAATGCTTGGAGTTGCTAATTATGGAGGATACATGTTACAAAAATACATGTTACAAAGACATTTTTTCATACACTCATAAAAGCTTTTATGTGCATAATAGTGATGTGATCCATACAGATAAGACATCACTATTATCATTTATTAACCCAAATTCCGGTTACTTCAGCAGTCAATTTGAAAGTGTTTTCAGAGAATTGTTTTTTCTTGCAGTTGACTGTATAGCTTAGGACAGGAAAGAATCATGGATTTTTCTGATGGATTTAAAACCTGTTATCCTGTGAATAGTCCAATGCAAAAAAAACCAGTCATGCTATGTGTTGCAGAAAGGCAGGAAATCTACTTTCCAGGCTTAAAGGCTTGTGCTTAAGTGGCTCTGGGAGAACTCGGGAGAGTGACTGTCACTTTCCTGACATTTTAAAGAAGTCATCTTAGACCATTCTGGAAATTTCTGAAATATATATGTTTTCCTCTCCCAAAGAAATGCGAGAATCTGACATATTTAACAGACATGCATGTATACACTGCTAATGAAAAACTTCAGAACTAATAAAAATCTTTCTGAACTAGCTTTTCTGTGGCATGTGTGACATCTACTGAATACAAGACAATGATGTTATGAAAGTTTCATTGGCACACATTTGGGCTGACCTACATATAATCATTGTGCCTTCCTCATAGACAAACTAGCATCCTAAACAATTGGCAACAAATCCTTCAGTCCACATCAGTTTCCCAGTTGATAGAGAGCATGAACCATGGCAGAAAATTGGTGAGCATATCTCATCTGTTTTGCAGAAGGTGAAGAAGTAAGCTGCTTACCAAAATTTTTGTTGATTTATGGACTTTTTTTTTTAAACTCAGAATGATTAACTATTTAAAAAATACTCAGCTTATGATTCCCCTTTCTCAGTCTTATTTAAGCCAAAAGCTAGGAAAATAAAGGGCGTCTTTGCCTTAGACTAAGGGGAAATACAACAGCAGTCTTCCAGGTGTTTCACTGAGATTCATGCTGCAGAGAAAATAAATCCTTCTAATGAGAAGAATGGATGAGAATGGAATGACTGACATATGGGAAACATTGTGGGTCCATCTCTGAAGGCTCTTGAGATGGGACTAGCCACACTAGCCACTCTTGGGAGCAATTTTAGATACAGCTGACTTTACTTCTACACATTAAGTTGGGCATAGGCTAGAAATACCTGACCTTGGTTGTCTTCACGTGGACATGGCTGTCTCCATGTTTGTCCAGTGTGATTTGTGATCATCACTTCCAATGCTGAGCCAGTGCAGCAGGTCTTGCAACTTCAGATCCAACCCTGAGAAGGCTTATAGTGCTGAGGGGTCTACTAGCAGTACTTGAAATGTAAACATGGTTTATTAGGCACAGGGGAGGCCTGAACACAGGTTTCCCATATCCCACGTAATTAGTCTAATCACTGGAATAGACAAATAGCTGCCTTCTCTATGATAGTTACTCACACAAAACCACTCAATTAAGGACTCCATTATAACCAAGCAGATTGGACGCTAACTCGGGCAGATGAATTTCTTAAGCATTGGCTATTCTAGTTGTGATTTATGCTGAACAGAAATCCCACCTACAGCATAAGTAAGCCATCCTGATAAAGGTTATTTTCATGCAAAAGTTGAGAAAAGCACTGGCATCAATGACTTGAAAATTTCTCACAATCTTATTATTTTGAAAAAGCCTGTGCCCATTCCATACATCTAGTTTCACTCTTGATTGTCTCCTGCACATTTGCTTCTGCTACATTGCCAACTCTCCAGAAGGCAAGCTGGAAGGTTCTCCCCTTTGGTAAACACTGGTCATTTCCCAATCTTTGTGACATACATTCTAACTATATAATTGGGATAGAAAAAACCCTGCTTCCCAAAATGATGGCTACTTGCTACAGGGTCATAGAGTTTCAAATGAAGTCTTTGCACTTAGCTTTCATATCTATTCAGTGAAAGAAACGTCCCTATGAAACAAGTGCTCAAAAAGAACATAAGCTTCAGGGGCCATTACTAGACTTCCTGGTATTTTTTCAGGCTTGCAATTTGTTTAGCTATCTGTTGAAGACTGTTTGGCTTGATTTACAGGTACTGCTGCTCTTGTGGTTGCTTCTTTTTCTGCTCTCCTTGGTAGGTTACAGAGATACTCTTTAGCTGACCTTTGGAAAGATAATGGCATTGTAGGTTTCTTTTCCAAAGTGAGAATATTGGACCCATCCAATGCTGGCATGACTCTGACTTTAAAAAAAAAAAAAAAAAAAAAAGCAAAAAACACCAAAACTTGCTTCTGACACTTTTTCTTAACCGGACATTATCCAAATTTCATCATGCTCCTAGTTTTACCCAAATTAAACCTGTCTGGCCCTGCCACTAGTAATCTGATTTGCATCATCCTGTAATTTTGTCCACCTATGACTATTGAAAGAGACTAGTAGGATCTGGCTTTGGCTCTGTTCCACTGAAAATTTCCATTCAGTTGAATAGTAGCTGGATGAGATCATTAGTTTCAAATCAAAGGAAGTACTTTAAAGAGTGAAATCTCTTCCTAAATACCTTGGAGATATTTGGGAAATAACTCTGCTGATTATTTTTGTGCTAGGATGGATGGAATTCAAGCTAGATTAAGAGCAGTCCAGTTAGCATTTAGAAAAGCCAAAAAATTGCCATCCAAGCACCAAAAATGATACAGAGATGCAAAGATACAACTCTAGCCCACTATTAATTAATATACAAATGAGTTATGACATAGGATGTTACCACTATAAATAGCCTGTTCAAAAAAAAAAGAAAAAAAAGAGCGTGAAAGCATAATGGTTGCAAACTGATGTTTGGGTGGTTCAGGCAGCCTCTCTCATCTGAAGAAGCACTGGTCAGGTAGCAGAGAGCAGTTCCAAGGGGAGCTGGATGTGCAGCCAGAGTGGGGCTCCCTGCCCTTATGAGAGGTAAGCGAGATACTGAAGTAGTGCCTGTCTTTTAACTGCTGTCTGATGTGGGTAGGAGCAAATTACTTTCTCTTTCTGATCCTAAAAAGTTTTCAAGGCACTTTTTTTCTTCTTTTTTTTTTTCTCTCCATGACAGACTGAAGAACTCATTGGTGCTGTAATGAAAGGCAGACTGCGTTCCCTGTCATGTCAAGAACGCTGCATCGGGAAAGTCGACATGATTTCATGGCTAATGATTCACTCGCTAATATCAGTGTGGGCTGCAGTGAGGATAACCAAGTTGAGCTGTCTTAGATCAAATGATTCAATTAGGCCAGCTGTCCCTATTTGTCATGGCTCAACTCGCTTTCAAATTACCTTTCCAAAGTGTGTACGTGCCTTAGCATAGAACTTAACAGCTCAACTGTTTTACAAAATGGGGATATTTAGGCATGATGATAAGGGGAAAGGAAGACATCCCATTTCATCTGCACCAAATGTTTTTCCATAGCAGTTACAGTATGTATTTGCTGGGCTAAACTTTAACCATCACCATCAAGTGTGAATCACTTGGCTCTTCTGGCAGCAGTGCTCTTTTGGATTTCTAGACTATCTCTGGGGAGATTGATGAAAAAGAAAAGAACATTTACTGATGTGTATGTGTGCACAGGGGCAATTGGCACAAAAGAAGCAAAGAGTCCAAAAAACCCACACCAATAAAAAAGTGCATAGTCTCTCAAGTGGATCCTATGAAATAGAGATGTAGTCAATAATGACCGTTAATCAATCACATGATGACAAGCACAGAGCTGTTCCATGGAGCACTGATTATCAGTTAACCCGCTCACTTGCTGATACACTCTCTTCATGAGCAGCAACTGCTGTCCCTTGGTAGCAGCCCTCAGCCCTCACTGCAGCAGCAAGTGAGCCCTTTGCAGGGACAAACCAAGGCTGGTGGCTGGCAACATCAGCCTGCAGAGCCAGCCTGAATAGGCGTAGAAATTCAATTACCCTTGGTCGTGGTCCCTGCAGTGCAGGATGGGGATGTCTTTCCTGCAGAGGATGCTGCAGGAATGAAGCAGTGGCTGCGCTTGCAGAACTGTCACCCTCGGGCATCGATTCCCTCTTTAGCATTTCCAAGGGATAAATAGATGGAAGAACCACCTGGTTGTACCTGAAACAGATGAATGTTATTACAAACACGCAATCACAGCTGTTAATGAAGTCTCACATGTTTCCTGTAGTTGGATTTAGCTGATAATTTGGGCTTTCTCACTTTAAATATTTTAATAAGATTCCAGTGGTGTCTGAAAAATTCTCTCCTGCTGTTTCTATAGCGTATTTTGCACTACACATTTTTTTTTGCCTAAGCTCTTTCTGGCAATCCTACCAAGCTGGAAAATAACAGTAGTGTTCGCAGTAGTATTTACAGTAGAAAAATAAGACATTTTTCCCCTATTTTGCACTATCTTGTAATTTGTGATCATGCTATTGAGCAAAATACATTATTGTTTTGGAAAAATGCTGTACTAGGAAAGTATTTGTCATTATCCAAGAGGAACACTTAAAACTGGGGCAGGCTGAACTTTGGTTCTGAAAATTTGGTGAAGTCCCATCTTTTCCTCACCCACATCTGTAACTGAAAATGAAAATGCCAGTTTAGAACGTGTGATTGAAATACTAAACATCAGAAAATTCTGAGCAGTTCTATTTAGAATTTGTTTATCTTCAGATGGGTAATGCTAATAAACAGGGCTCTATAGAGTCCTTTGAACTGATTGGTGGGAGACACCAGGCATGTAAAGAATATGCTAATTGGATGCTAATAAGCAGAGATACAATAAATCCTCATTTGGGTTGTTCAGCCCAGAACAGCTCTCCGTTATTATCTGTTATATATCTGTTTGTTCTCCAAATAAAAGATTTGGAGCCACAGTTAGCTTTACAGACTACTGAGGTTACCAACTTGGTACACTGAGTTAGGAGTCTGTGAAGTATCCAACACTGGATACTTGTGCATTAAGAAATAACTGTCTAAAACCTTCTTATACAGAGTTGTGGTTTTATTTATTGTTTGTTTGTTTGTTTGTTCACTTGCTTCTTAGTTTTATTTTCCCCCACAGCCAGAGTAAATTTGTCAGTTTTAAACCAGCTGACACAGCAGCATTAGGAGGGATGAGATGGAGCAGCACTCTCTCTGGCCTATCCTAGCAAATATATGCTGCAAACTTTTTACTCAAGTCCAATTAATTCCCTGGTGCATTCTTGCCATTTTTCTCTTCCTCAATTACATTGTTTCTTTTCAGTGGGAAGGAGACTATCACCACAGATTTTCCTCTAGATTTAAGATAGTTTTAGACTTTCTGGATCACAATCGACAACATTTTTCAATGGCCTTCTGGTCCTGTGAGAATCTAATATACAATGGTGCTATATTAGATGTTGTACTCAGGGACGTGGTTTAGTGGGGAAATACTGGTAGTAAGTGGATGGTTGGACTAAATGATCTTGGAGGTCTTTTCCAACCTTGGTGATTCTATGATTAATTGAATGCAAAATATTAACTCCCAAGAAGTAGAATGTAGCTTGCCTGCTGTCTAAATTAATAAACACAGGTAAACAGATTTACCAGCCTTATGTCTAATATTTGTATTTGTTAATTATTTCAGTTAATCAAAAACACAATGCATTTTGCAGTCTCTGGCACTGACTGCAAGGGACATAGTTAAGGTGGGAAGGCTATGGAGCTAAAGAAAAGAGGAAAGTTGCAGGTGGGTTTCAGTGGATTACCTTCTAAAAGGGGAGCTGCAGAAGAACCTGCCTGATCATAGTCAAAACGTGAGGATTTTCATTCACTTCTGTCTGCTGGCTTTCTGTTTTCTTTTCCTGATATTCTGATTTTGGCAATGAAGTAAGATCTAAAAAAATATGACTCTTTCCTTCCTGAAATTTCAAGATTCAAAGTGACTGCAAAATAGATTTCTGTCCATATTAAAATTTCCCTTGGGCTTTGCCTTGAAAAATACACCTTAGTGCTTACATTTCAGCCTCCCTCCATTTTCTCTTCATTTGGCTATCATTCGGAGGGGGAGGGTGAAATTTCTAGACTACGGGATCTGTTCACTTGGAATAATGTTTGTTTGCATGAGTAAACCAGCTAAAGTGGCTATCACTGAAGTCATAACTGGGAGATGAAACCAGTTGGGAATATTCCCACGTGAAGTGAGTCAGGTTGCTGAATAAGACCCGTGCGTAAATATTTCTGTGTCCCAAAGGTGTTGTTTTTCTTACATCATTATAGAAAAACTGTTCTTTTAGAATACAAGACAACAAAAGCCTGGGAATTTGAAGTTCAGTGGGACATAATGTCCTTTTGGCCTTCCCCTCTCGCCTTTCCCTCATTTGGCCTTCTTGCACTGTGACTAAAAAGGAAATGCTGTAGTGAATTTTTTAATTCTAAGCTTTTATCGGTTTGCTATTTTCATTCTATTTTTGCCAGATATATGTTACTTGTTTTGAAATGAAGGCATCACTCTTATACCTCATTTTATCCTGATGATAATAAAGAACTACAGGTGTTAATGGTACCCATTCACTGTGCAGTATGCACCTTATTTTCCTCCTCTACAACAAAGCAAAAGACAAGCTGGAGAGTGTAGAAAAAATGAAAATATGAAAACTGTAAAGACATTAAATGCATAAAGAGGACCAACTAATGTGTGTCAGCTCAGCCAGATGCCCTAGGCTAAATCTCTTGATGTGAGATGGTGATTCAGCTGTCAAGGTGCCTGAGTGGACTTGTGGTCATCATAATGATTGGCTATGGATTTTTTTATTTTTTTTATTTAGAAAGGCAATAAACAGAAAAGGTCAAAGTTATTCAAATGAACCAACAGCCCATTTTTGTGAAAATATAGCAGGGCTCGTTAACTCAATTCACATCTTCTGTGTCAGTTTTCTAACATACCATACATCTGGAAAAATGCACTGATTTGTAAAAGACATAATGTGCCTCTTTTCTCCAAAGGTTTTGTTTACAGTATGTAATAAAATATGATGCAGTTTTCCAAGGAGATGGGATCTGATAATTTGTTTAGATATAATGTGAAAGTATCAGTCTGTGAAATGAACAACATAAAAAAGTTAACAAATGCTTGAGATGTGTCAGCTAACAAAACAGCAAGTTTCAAAATGTGCGTTCAAGTGAAAATAAAAGGCTTCAGCAACATTTTTTTCCCCTTAAAATCAGTTTCTCCAGACAGTGCCTAATATTTTGATGTTGATTGCCATTAGTGAGGCTGTATTCTACTGTGACAGAGAACTTCCTACTCTAGGCAAAACTTACCTCCAGCCAGCTAAGAATCCAAGTGAGGAAGAAATAACTCAGAATTTCAGGTACGACAAGTTGTAAACTTTTCATAAGAGCATACACACCAAGTCAGACCAAAGGTTCGCATCTGGCTTGATTTGCTGTTGACACTGTTAGCTAATACCGAGTGTCTGGAGAAAGCATCTAGAACTGTCTTAATATGAAACAGTGGTTATGTCATATTTAACTCTTGGTTTTAGTCTCTATAGGCTTTTCTTCATAGTTCTTTGTTGCACTTCTGATTAGCAGTCTTGAAGTTAGCCTTTAGTTGTGGAATCTACAGCACGTGTGCCACAAGTTTGCAATTCAACACCCACTATTTCCCTTTAGCTTGTGCAGGTGCTCTCAGTCATTAAAAGCAACTGTTTGTTGGAGTACGCTTTTGCAAACTGTCAGGAAACAAATGACATTTGTGAAAAGCAGGTTTTTCTTCTATCTTCACAAATTGGAGGCAAATGTGTTTAAGAAGTGGTCAGAGCTAAAGATGTATAATTTATGCTTTATATGCTTAAAAACTTTACACTCACTCAGATTGCAATTGGCTTCCTTGCTATACCTTTGCTTCTATACCCAATTTACTTTAAGCCAAACAAATTAGCTTCTTTATTCTTTGTACTTAATTAGAACAAGTAGTTTAACCTGACAGCAAGCTTCTCTGCTTTGCAGTTCTGCAAACCCATTTCAAAGTCCTCCAAGTGGTACCCTAACCGGAACTACTGTGTTTCTGATTGGAACCATCCGTGGCAGAATAGATTCACTCAGCTCAGTCTTAGGATCTTTGTGTAATTAGGGACTGGTTTCTCTGGGTTCTGTACACACTCATCCCTCCCCTTGTCAAACCAAAGTGAATCTAGTTTGTGTTCACAAGTGTTATGAGCAGAGCTTCCGTATTTTGTCATCTGCATGTCTTGACAAGAGCTGAAAACTGGCGTGAGCAAATTAAATGAGCTTTGGTGGAAAAGTTAGGAGAGCGCATGAGATTTCTCCCAGACATAGGACTCTTTTGCAGGCTCTTCAGGAAAGGTCACAGAGATGGCTCTTGCATTGCTGTCTATCTGCCAAGAGTGGTGAGAATTTGCTATGAGTATGGCTGTAATAACTGTATATAATATAATATAATATATAATATATAATATAATATATAATAACTAACTGTAACTGTAATAACTAACTGAAGTATTTTTCAGTAAAGTTGAATTGTTAAATTAACATCAGAGCACATGGGTTACTTCAGTGTAAATACTTTAGCATAAGTGTCTTGGCTTACAGAACCGGAAAACACCTAATGAAAGCAGTAAGATAACTATCAATTTACAATGTAAGAAAGCTTTAATATAGGTAGGCTGTTTCTATTTTTTAAAAAGTTTGTATACTGTAAAAGGCAACAAAGAGCAGATTTTTCTTGCTGAAGATGCAGGCAGGCTAGATTGTCTGCTGAAGGTCTTGGACATTCCTTGAGTGTTCAGCTGCAATTTACCTCCATCTCTGGAGAGTTGAAGGCAACCTAAGTAGTGAGTGTTGTGACTGCAAGGGGTTAACAGACAATTTATGTAAAGTCTTAGTATTCTGCAAAACGAAATGTGCATGTGAAATGGAAAAAAAAGGAAAAGATTATATTTGTCAGCTGTGCTACCATATGTTGCTCTGGCGGAAGCGCAGCAAAATGGTGACAATTTCTATTTTATTGAATGAGGATCTGTGTTGATTTCCATTATTTGAGAGCTTCTCTGGACAAACAGAGGTATCTTCATTATCACATAAAACTGTGCTCACCAGTAGCCTAGCATATCCATGGCTACAGGGTGACCTCGGATCGCATTCTCCTTGAAAATAAAATATCAGAGATTCAGCTCAATCCATCTGCATATTTTAATGGATTTAGCCCTTGGAGGGCATGGGGGAATAGTCTTGTGAAAAGATAAGTGGCAGATACAGAAAATATAGACAAATTTGAAGCTCTTTAAAATCTGAGGAGAACTTATCTCATCAGCGTGATTAAAACAAGTGTGTGTAAAGGCTTTGGTGGTTGCAGACTACTCTCAGCCATCTGGTCATGCTGGGAGGCAGGGCTTCGAGGTTTGGGCACAGAGCTGCACAAACATAACTAAATTTCTCTTGGACATGGGCTGATACATTTGCTGGCTCCACTGTGTCATGCAGTCTTACTTGTGAGGGTTTTGCAGAGTAAGGGCTGTCTGTGCCATGCCTTTTTTCATGGTACAGAGGTGTCCTCTGTAGAAGAAGAATCTGCTTTCGTTATTCTAGGATCACAGCTTTCTCAAAAGACTTTTCTCAGCTTACTGAGACCTCAATGTGTGAGCTGCAGTGTGCTGGGTGCTTTCTAAGTGTCGCTGAGCGTCAGGGGCTCTCCCTGACTCCATGTGCACCACGGATGCACAACATCTCTTTGGGCCATATGTCAAGTGCAAGGTACAAGAAAACAGTTCTGAGGTGCACAAGACATCATGCTCATTTACCTTCAGTACAGCAAGGTTAAGCTTATGTTGCTTTTGTTTCTCTCTGGGGAGACCTCATTGCGGCCTTCCAGTACTTGAAGGGAGCATATAAACAGGAGGGGCAACGGCTGTTTACGAGGATAGTGATAGGACAAGAGGGAATGGTTTTAAACTGAGATGGGGAGGTTTAGCTTAGGAGGAAGTTTTTCGCCCAGAGACAGTGGTGACGCACTGGAACAGGTTGCCCAAGGAGGTTGTGGATGCCCCATCCCCAGAGGCATCCAAGGCCAGGCTGGATGTGGCTCTGGGCATCCTGGTCTGGTGGTTGGCAACTGTGGCAGAGGGCTTGAAACTAGATGATCTTTGAGATCCTTTTCAACCCAGGCCATTTTATGATTCTATGATCCCTGCTTAATGTTACTTGGCACCCCCAAGTGTCTTTCTTCCCTGTGACCATGAAACTCTCTGTGTCAACCCTGCCTTCAGAGTGGGCCAAACAAGAACTGAGCCCTGAGCATCCCATCCCCACATTTTTGTCCTCTGTTACATAACCCAGCCTCCAGATGTCCCAGTGGGAATCAGTGGGATATGTCCTCCGGGTGCTGAAGTACAACATCCTTTGAGAGAAGTGTGTGTTTTTTCACATGGAGTGTTTAGCAGCACATGATTCTTGGTCAGGCTGCAAAGTGCAGTGATCATGAATAGACGACAGCGTTTCTTATCTCAAACATCACCTGAGGTAGTAAAAGAGTTCAAATCACCTTGATTTTCCTGCATGCCTAAACAGAAAAGGGATTTGACTGCACAGTGTGAGTATTCACTGCCATGATATTCATCATCGTAATGGATGGGTAGGTATGTAGGACAATTATTTCCTAAATAATGAAAGTTACTTACTAACAGTTATATCATAGATCATTTGGTAGGCAGAAGTAAAATTCTGTTTCTATTTCAGGCTATTCCAGTTCTTGAAGGGAAATAAAATCCACTGATTTGCTACTCTTTGCCTTTCATTTTGCAATAGGCAGATTTTGGACTGCAGAATCACTTGCACTTCCATTGCTGTAATTCCAGGCACCAAATCAGCACAGCTGCATGACACCAGGATGAGCTGTAAAGTCACTGAAGAATCATGTTTTGGAAGAAGGAGAAAAGTAAAGTCTTGTTTACTTACAGTCCCTGGAATGGAGGTGTGTTTGCCTGAGTGTTGATGCATATAATCTGAGTAAGACCATTTAAACTGCTTTGCATTTTGATTGCTGTAACATGTTTTCTTTTAACCTATGTACTAGCATGTTGGTTGCTGTTTCCACGGCCATTTTGCCTGATGCAGATATGGCATTTTTAGTGGCTGAAATTTCTTTTTAATATTTGGAGTTTGGAAGAGAGGAAACGAGGATGCTACTTTGTCTTAGTATCACTATCACTTGCTGTTTAATAGATACATATTACATAATATGACATATGACATATTACATATTATAGATATATATATTCTGTCTTAGTTTTTTTTCCATCTTGGCTTTGCTTTCTGAGGGCTGTTGTACATCAAAGAAGAGTTCAAAGTAAGAATTCCATATTATGTTTAAGTTTTGGAAGAAGTAACTAAAAAAAGTAGTCTCTAAATGGAAACATAAAACCATAAAATTTAGTAGTTGACACTATTTGTAACTATTTTAAAATAGTTACCAGGATCTCATGAAGAGCTAGAAAGTGTTTAATCATTCTCTGAGATCTTAAAAGTGAAACTTGCACAAATATATTATCTTTTACCAAACTAACTGAGCTGATCTGTAAACAGGGCAGCCTCTTAACTTGTGTATGTTGGCTAGTGTCTAGAATTGCATGAGGAAAGGTGATACATGACCGAGGCCATCCTACAAAATGTGTCTTGTGACAAAGTCTCTCAATACATCACTGAGCATGCACTGTTGATTGCAAGTCTATGTCATAACTGTTGTCCATGAAGTAAAATCATTTATTTAAGACATATGTTTTACTGCAATTTGGCTGCCATTTGCATACAGTTCTTCTTTTCATTGTAAACGTAGTAAAACTTAAACTTGAAACTATGACAGCATATATTTAGATGTACCTTCCAATAATTTAATTAACTTGCTATGAGTAGAACTTGAACTTTTATTCATTTTTTACATGAAATAAAAAATAGGCCTGACTTTAAGATCTATCAACTCTCTTTTCTGGAAGACTTTCTCACTACAGATCATCAATCTTTTTTATAATAAATCAGTCATTTTGAAATGGAAATTATCATTGATATTTTTATACAGCTTATTTAATATAAATTGCTTTATCTATTATAAATCTGCATTGTTAATTGAATTTTGAAATCCACCCAAAAACACTCTGGCACAAATGTGAGAAAAGACACTTTCTAGTAAATAGGAAAGGTGGCTAAACGTCTTACTTCAAAATAAAATAAAAACAAGGGCAATAAATACATGTTAAAAAATATAACTGCCTTCAACATGTATAGCATTTTGTTCTAAAAAGAAAGTCCAAATTTATTGCGAAAGTCACTTTAGAGCGTATTTATTGTAACTAATGGTTGCCAACTGGTGAGTCAACATTTTCTAAAAAAGTAAAAAAAACCCTGAAAGATGCACATCTCATTTGTTTCCTTATTTTATTTGGAGAAAATTTCCGGAGTGTCACCACGTTTGTATTATGAGAAAAAACCTGTGAAACTTGTGGGAGAAGTATCTCATCCCATCAGAATGTCATCCCTGTGTTTGTGTTCTTGAGAGAAAATTGTGTTATAGACTCATAGAGTCATTTGAGTTAGAAGGGACCCATAAAGGTCGTCCAGTCCTGCTCCCCTGAAATGTACAGGGACACCTACAGCTTGATCAGACTGCTCAGAGCCCTGTCCAGTCTGACATTGAGTATCTCCAAGGATAGGGCATCCACAACTGTTGATCTCGTGTCTGATTTTAGCTGGTGGTACAGAGTTTTTTACGCTGGTACGGAGACTGAAACACGTATTAGGATCCATTTGGCTGCCAATCTGACAGCTCATCAGAGCTCATGTGCTGTAGATTTTTTGTAGGGGGGTGTTTGCCTGGGAGAATTAAAAAAAAAAAAAAATCCTCCTGGGTTAAAAGAATTTTATTAATGTTGCAAAATAGAATTCTGAATAGCAAAATTAAAAATATATATATTATTAAAAAAAAAAAAAATTCTGGGAGGCCATGACACCTTCAAATGTGGGCCTTAATAAGACATCTTTCTTTTATTATACGAATCACTTTCTCCCTTTCCTCTCACTCCTCAGATCTACTTCCTCTTCTGCGACAAGATTTGAGGAGAAAGTGGAATGGTTTGCAAGTAGTGTGATAGTGTTTGGATTAATCAAGTGAAGAGAAATCCCGAGAACAGTTATGAGAAAAACTGATTTTAAGCTGATAGCATTAAGTGTTGATAAATGTAAACTCCAGCATACTGCAAGGAACAGTAAAAACAACGTATTTGCTTATTTAGACGCAAATTGTAATAGAATAATGAAAATTTCTCTTTGATATCTGATATTACTATACTGTCACAGCAGAAGTAAATGGTGGTACTTATAAGAATTGTAAGAGGAAATAAAAGGAAAAACATCACAAAACAACACATATCACTTGATGCACCTTATCCACAAGGTAGTGGGTGAACTTTATTACCAGAAAGATCGAAGAGGTGAATAAAAGGTCTTGAGAGAAATGAGGAAAGTGATAAGGTGCATATCAAACTTCTTTCTAACAAGAGGAGGCATATCTGGTTTTACTTAGAGGGGGTGAATGGAAGAAAATACGTGAGTCATGAATGGTTCAGAGAAGGTGATCCACACATTCACATTTTCCTTCCTCCACAATAGCAAAAGAAATATTTAGCAAGTTTGAAAATGACGCAGTTAAAGGTGACATAAGGGAATTTTCTGCGTCATTCACAGCTGATTTACTTCCAGCATAGTATGAAGGTGCAGATATATAAGACATATAAATAAGAATTTAGGATTTTAGATGAATCATGTTTATAGAAATGAAGAGTCATAGTTATATTAAGCACATAAGCGCTTTTTTTGAGAGAGAGAGAAAACTCTCATGCTTTAAGGCATAAAGCAGATCTAGCCCCAAATCTGATGCAGTTTAAAAATAAATTGTCTTGAAATGCTGTTATTCCTAACCTGTTCACTGCTAAGTGCTGTGCTCCATTTTCTGAAAGTTTTAGAGACATTTTTAGGAAGTCCTAATCAGGTAAGATATTGGAAGTGTCTTATCCAGACCTGGACATTATTCCAATCTTTTTGAAGCATCACATGTGGAAGGAAGTGTAGGAACAAGGTCCGGATATCATAGCAAAAGCTACTTAAGCCTGGGGAATCATTAACTATTTAAGCACTTATCCATATTTTTATTTTGTGAGTTAAAGATGGTTTTTAACAAGCTTAAGAATTCATGTAAAATGAAACTATCTGATTTCTAAATAGTTTTTGAGCTGTGCACCTGGTTAACCATTTATTATTTTGTATTGTAGTCAAATCACTGCGAGAATCTTGAACAAAAGAAAGCAGATATTAAATGAGCCTTCCAGCCTTGCTTTGTATGTATAGAAAAGTATTCAGTTCAGTTTTCATTCTGTGATGTGAATGTAGCTCTAGCTGGGGACCAATGAACCTGAGGAGATGCCCATATGGCATCTCTATGGAAACTGAAGATGGCAGATTCGATGCATCATTGTATCTGATAGTCCAAGTCTTGTAACATTTATTTAGTATCAGGAATCCAACCTAAGAGGTTGGTTGATTGCTGTGACTCACTGAGTTGAAATGAGCACAGATAATCTTCTACAAGGGACTACAGAATAACTTAAAAAAAGGCTGAAAGATGCCTGAAGAGACCAATTAGTACAGCTGGCTGCTGTGACATGGGACCCAATACAGCTTAGCAAGATCATATATATTGCCTGCATATCTACAGATGAGACAGCTTCACCTGTAATACTGCATTTGGCTCCCGCTCTCACCAAAATGATGGCAGTGTACTGTAGGGCTGCTAAGAGGACTGAGAGGAGAGATTAGAACACAAGCTTGCTGGAAAGCCACTAGAGCTTGAAAAGACAAAAAAATAATACTGTTAGGAAGATGCTGATCTCCAAAGAAAGCTATGGCTGAAGTCTCTCAAATCATAAGTTTAGATAAGGATAACCAAGCATTTTTGCTGAAGTTATTTCGGGAAGATTTTCCTTGTATGTATGAAATGTCTTTCCTTCTGTTATAACATGTGTATATAGTTCAACACTTGTTTGTACAATTCTCTGTACATATTTAGCCTGTAGTGTTTTATGTTAGACTTAAGAACAAACTTGTTTTGTCATTTTCCGCTCACCTTCTGTCTGCTATTTATAACTATATGGAACAGTAATTAAGGAGGGAGCGAAACAGCCTAATGTGATTGTCCTTGGAACAGTGTATTATAATGTAAGGAGGAAGAAGAGAACCCAGTCTGCAAACAAAAATAAAAACTTGCTGATGTATTTTAAGTCTCCTTTAGTGAAATAATCAAATTCTTAGATTACTCTTTCAAAAATAAAGTGATGAAACCTGATGTGTTGGGCAAGTACCATTTGAAGCTTTCTAAAAAAAAAAAAAACAAAACAAAAAAACAATATACAAACAATCTAAGGGAAAATGCAGTAAGATTTTATTGTGAGAATGTGAGAAAAGTATTGCAGGTTTCAGAAATGTGAAAATGACAGAATTGTACCTGATAACATGCTTTTGACATCTTCATAATGGATCGTGTCAAGTCCCAGGAAAGAGAGTGTAATAAGGATATTTACATTTCTATTTTAGTAAAACAATCAGATTCCTACTGGGCATCGTTCATCCTTTGTTGGTTTAGGTGTTTTTTTGTGTGGCTGATTGATTTTTTTTTTAATTTTATTTTTTAATTTTTGTAAAGCTCACATTCACAGAGTGTTTAAGATATGCTATGAGCCGCTATGGCCAAAAGATCTATCATTACAGATTATGCTAGTAGCCATTAGAATGTCTTTCAAAGCTGTTCTGTTCTATTCTGTTTGGGTTCTTTACCACACCCAGTGCTGCGGTATCTGAGTTTTCCCCTAGAGCATTAAATAACATGAGTAGAATCTGTCACATGCTGTTTGTTCTAGTATGAATTCAAGGTTAGGTCAAAATGTTCTTCAACTTTCATAGTTAGACATGCTCTGCAAATATGAGCTAATATACATGTGTCACTTCTGGGACTGTGCTTGAACTTTCTGTATTAAGTCACTCCTCTTTAAGATGATTTTTCTGGTTTGATACATACTACACTGGTGCCTGGTATTCAAGAAGTTGTTTTTAATCATGATCTTGGATCAAATAGGTAAGTATGTTGAACAGTCAAAACTTCACAATACATGACAAATGAATAATTTCTTTTCTAAATTAAAACATTGCAAGCATCACCTTACTGAGCTATTAAAATTTAACTTACAAAATTTTGGAGAAATGGGCACTTTGGTGGAGAGATTATGTATATGAAGAATTGTCTCTGCTTGCTCAGTTACCACATAGCTGAAAAACAAGGAATTTAAACTTAAGAAAAAATAGGACTTAATGTACCGCTGTATGACTGTGACCTTCTAGACTGGTACAAGGCTGAAAATAAGCCATTTGTGTAGGCAGATACCATGAGGACATGGGAAGTTGCTCAGCTTGGTGACTTTTTATCAGTATGTACTACTTATGGCTTGCATTTGGAAATCACAGTATTTTGAATGTCAGGGTCTACTCTGTATCAGCTGTCATTATTGGCTAATGGTAATATTTGATAATCATGTTGAAATCTTATAGATTTTGACAAACTTTAACTGTTGGCTTTGTTATGGCAACATAACTCTTACTCTAGCCAACTGATGTGTGAATTTGCCCAGTAACTTCTCACTTTATTATTCAGTCAAGTTCAGACTCTATCTCCCAGTACTAACAGAGCAAGCATTTTGATGGCACACAGAAATCTCTGCAACTGTGATGCATTATATTCTTAGAGCCTCCCAGATTGCTAACTGCCTCATCAAATGTTTTAGAATAGCTTTTGAACACTAGACAGTTATACCACTTCCTTCATCTTATATCTTTAGACAGAAATCTTGTGCCAGTAAGAGTTTCTACGCCTGGCACTTTCTATGCCCTTTGGTGATCTCTTTATGAGAAGATAAGGTTTTGCTTCTAGTACCGGGAGGTCAATCTTAATTTTGCATGTGCTTAGAATAATGATAATGTGTTCAGCTCCAGTATCTATTTTGAAATTTACTTTGACTGGTTATTTCCATTTTCACAAAACCAATCTGTTATAGAATCTTGCTTTGATCAACAGACCCAACAAAGACCTCTGTTTTGGTATCAACATCATCCGAGCTTTGCCTTGTTGTGGTGCACTCATGAATATGTTTCCTTTTTATGTGTCTTTGCAACTTGTGCTGAGATTGACACACTTTGGCAAAATCTTATTGGAGATATGAGACAGCCCCCCCCTTACTCTGCATGCTTTTGTGTCTTGTTATGATTGCCTCCATATGGTGAACAAAGAACTTGAAACTCAGCCCAGTAATGTATAGTACTGGCTACCTAAATGTGTTCAGCCTAGTTAGATCAAAACTTATGGAGACTCGGTGGTACTGTAACACTGGAGGTTATTTTAGTCATGCTAAGAGGTAGCATGCAAGATAGAGCTGCTGAGATCTCAGGCAGTGGTTTGACAGTACAGTCATCAGGTTCTTTTCATTTACTGCTGTTGAATGATTTCTCTTTAGTACCTTGGAGAACATGATGTTTCCAGAGGATTAAACGAGTGGGAGAAGAGCAGAGATTCAAGCAGTTAAGTGGAGCGAATAGGAGTTGGCGTGGAAAAGCAGTAAGAGACTTTCAGTTGGGTGTTCATCTTTGTTTATGACTTCATTTGCAAAAAAAGATAAGTCTGACAACACCAGTTTTTACTTCTTGACGCTGAATGAATTAATGCTCTTCACTAGTGTGCTGTGGGGCTGAGCATAAGAAAGATGTTGTAGCTTCTCCTCCTCTTGTCTCCTTTTACATTCTTGTGAACATTGAGCCCTTTTCTATTGATAAAACTGAACTTCTGTGTTTGAATTAACTCATGACAGTTCAAAAAACAAATATATTTTACAAAACTCAAATTTAGTGAAAACTTTCAGAACTATATGACTAATTATTTTTGACGGAAGAGACAAACACAAATTACAGTGTTTTTGGATTACAAATGTTACAGCAGTTTGCTGGGGCCAGAGGACACAGTCACAAAATTAACAAGAAAATAGCTGTAAAAGCAAGTGAAATTGCTTAATTAGACTTCATTATATACCATAAGTTATAACTTCTAACATAAATTAAAGGATATCTCTGACCTGTTGAGTGGGATGAGATACCAAGCCAAATGAAAACTTCTGACATTTTCTGTTATGGTAAAAACTGTAGGAGTGAGTACTCATATTATAGGCAGCATGTGTAATGATGAACAACAGGTACGTACTTACTGAAAGGGAAAAAGCAATTCATTTATTTTAAATTTTGACATTGTAAATTTCCCTATTTACTGAGTTCAGTTAAACAGTAATTAGAGAACTTTTTCCTGTATCAGTGTACCCTTTTAGCTTGTGCAGAAGTTATGTTTAACATGTGACAAAACTGAATTGCCCTGTTGTTTGTGTTGTTGCTGTATGGCCTTTTCTTTCCCATTCTTCTTCATGTGCTTCATATTTCATTAATACATCCTTAAGGTCCATATACTTGTACCGGCCCATTTTACAGCATTTCTCTAGAGAGTTAACATAATGCAGGTACAAAAATGTTCTATAGATGTTTTTTAATTTCTTTTTTCCTCATTGTAAGGCCCCTCAGATCCTCTACATGAGCTTACACTCCATTCATCCTCAGTAAAAATTCTACACTGAAAGAGAAGCTGCATCTTCTTCAAGAGAACCGATCTGAACACTTTCTGTAAACTGTGTCTCAGTAAAGCCCATCTGTTCAGCATGTCAAATAAATGAAAAAAACAATTTAGTATTTATCTAACATAATGGTCTCTTTATTCATATAGTTTAATATATTTCAAATAAATACTAGAGACACTGATACAATATTTTTTTTCTCAGTAGCTTAGTTCTCTGGAGAATTTCTTTCTCTGTTTGGGGCTTTTTAGTAGTGGGTTTCACTTCAACTTTTGATGGCATCCAATGATAGGCAAAATGTCCTCTTATCAGATGTTAGAAAATCCAACATTATTGTTAACTTTTCCGCAGTGATTTCTATTGGTAGGAGAGCTGCTTTATACTTGATAGCGTGCAAGTATTGCTGGAAGTTTTCAGGGATTATAGATGGCTTTGATGAATTTTCCCACTGTAGTATTCTAAACCAGGAGCAGATAAGTAAAGATTTCACTTAAATACACTTGTTAGCCATCAACAATTTGATTAAGTTACTAAAACATGGTGTCTAAATGCTTTATACTTTCATTATAAATATCTGTTCCAGACTCTCTATGTCCCAGATATTGAAACTAATATTCATGATGTGTATGATAGATATTTGGCTAAACGCGTGCTAAAAACATATCATACCTACTTTAAACAAAAAAGGGCAGTGATTTTGCTAGAGAGAAACAGCAAACTGTGCTGTACACATGCCCATGAGTATGGGCATTAAATCTGCTCTCCATATTTTGTGTTTCTCACATACAAAAGTGAAATGGATTTCTTTTCATGTGACCAATGCATAAACTGCAGGGAGATGTTTTTAATAGGATTCATTGTGATTAGGAGCTGTGGAATAGCCCCATAGTCATAGCAATGTTAGAATGCCACAACTATTTGATAGGAGACATTTCAATCTGTCATCATCTTGTGTGCCCTGACCCCGATAATACACCCCATTCAACCTGAGGCACAAACAGAAATGGTGAGGTAGGGCTGCTTTTCTTTTCTTTTTTTGCTTTTTTTTTTTTTCCTTAGCGCAACACCAGTCACAGCTTTTATGGGTTCCTGAGAGAAGAAAAAGCATTTTTATTTCTCATGCTGTTCATCTCTTATCTAACCATTTTAGAAGATATTTTGTTTCCTGAAACACAATAAACAAGTGCAAGAGGGAAAAAATCCTTCCTTAGGTAACCTCAGAACAGAAGAACTTTGTGCATTATGCAGCTCAGGCCATGCCAAAATGCAATTTGGAGGGTGTCCAGCACTTCATTGGAAAGTAATGGTTTTCACTGAACTGAGTTATGACCAGCTGTTTACAGACAGTCTGTGACATACTGATAGAGCAGAACACCGTATGTTGCTTTCCAAATCAAATGATACAAGAAGTGTGACAGAGTGGAGAAACATCTGTCATTAGCAATTTTCAGCACGCTTCACTAATTCTGGACAAAATACGAGTAATGAACTTACCGCAGGAAACTTCAAATACTACCACTGCTGAAACAAGGATATAAACAGCTAGTGCTCCTAATGGCGTCTAATTTAATTCATTTGCAGTAAGAAACAAACAAAGTGGGTTATTTGTTTTTGATCATGGGGTAGTAAATAGTAATGCTGATCACAAACATTCATTTTAATCAAAGAAAAGGGATCGTGGAACTCAACTTTCCTCAAGTTCAGACAGAAGGTAATTATCAGATGCTTCTCTTCTCTCTCTCTCTTTTTTTTTTAGTATCTATTTATCTACTTACCTGCCTATCTGTTTATCTAAAATCTGTAATCTATCTACTTATTTACTTATTTTAATGCAAGATTTTCTCAGAATGGATTAAGAAGAACTTGTTACACAGATACCCATCTCTGCCTTGGTCTTCTCATTCACCTCTTCCCCAGTCACACCCTTCTCCTGAGTCTGCAGAGATTAATATTGCAAATTTTCTATGCAGTATCATTCACTAGTGGGCATGAAGCTAATGGTGAAAGCAGCCTAACATTGATTTTTAGTCCACTTTCCTATACTGTGGCACTGTGGCTCCTATTTGGATTCTAATGACTCCAGATGTATTGAAAAATATGTATGTCAAATGTATGTGGCCCCTATATACAAAATAGTATTTTCTGGTTGATTTCTCTATTTTAAACATATCTAGAGCCCAACTGCTGTTGTTTTGTGATGATTTTCATTTTATGTCTTTGAAATCAGCTGAATTGCTATGCCATTTGCGTTCAAGTCCTTTGGTTTCCCCTTTCTGATAATAACATAGCAAGATCCCAAAACTGTTAGGATTAAGTGGCAGTCCACAAGGGAAAAAGGGGGAAAATGAAAGGACAGGTTGTTACTCTTTATATGAACTTTCAACTAATGTTCACACAAAGCTATAATATGAAATGCAGAGGATAGATTTAGTCCAATCCATTGGTGTCCCACCTATGGGATTTTCCTTGGAATGGATCCCAGACCAAGAGAGTGAAAGCCATTCCGAACTGATGACTGTAAAATGAGTGTAGGAGGTCTTTGAGTAGCTGCGTAATTGCAAAATTATTCATGATAAAAAAGCACTAATCTAGAATTCCCAGTTTCTTGTAGATTTTCCTGAGGTGCTGCATTAAATCTATGTCCTAACACCCTGGATAAACCAAAGATGTCCAAGCACAATACATTGAAGAAGATAAAATGAATGGAAATATTTTATTGCGGTGGAAGATAATGATAGGAATGTTTTCTCTCTTTAATGCAGAGAAGAAAAGCTACTTAATAGAAAACATTTCAAGAATAGCAAATGTGAAATTCCTCTAGTTCCTATAGAAATCTATGGAGGAGAGCAAAGCAAAGGGAAAATATAGGTACCATTGACACCCGTCATTATGTTTGTGATCTAGATAATAAAGTAAGCAGACCCAAGCAATTCGCTAACACTAACGCTATTCTTTACATAAACAGTAAATGTTTAGATTTTCCTGTTCACTGACTAACAGCACACATATCATAAACACTAAGCTGTTATAGTACGTTTCGTGTGTTGATTCACTTTAACAGTTGTTAGTGTGAAGACAGGAAAAGAAAAGTGGGTGTAATGAGACCATGTGCAGTATGCTGTGAAAACAGAGGCCCTTATTTGGCATAATGGGTTGCACCATAAGGGCCATAAAATTGTGCATGTGTTAGTATCATTTTAATTATTACGGGTGCCACATGTTAAGCAGAATAGCGGAACTACTAAAACAGCTTCAAAATCCTTACTGCTGATCGCTGCATTTAATTACAAATAGGAACATTTGGAGATAGGTCACCATAAAACCCTTCTGTTGTCAAATGAGCTCAAATCTGATTTTTGTAATTATGTTTTTATACAGCAGATCCTGTTGAATAACTATAGGGAATAAAATTTTAATAAGTACTGATTAAATGCAGGTACATCTTGCTTCCTAAGAATATTTATGAATGTTCTTCGATACTTACATCAAGGTACTATCACTGCTTCTGTTTTGGTCAGTGGTGATCATTCAACCTTAATGCAAATAAGCTGAATAACTTTATGTGCCATGAAATATTGTTTTTTTTCAGTGAAGCATAAAAGCTCTGGATTTCAATTATTCATTTTGTTTGCTAGAGCTGTGTACAGTACTCTAATCTTAATCTTCTAGTACCAAGGCACTTTCATTCTAACACTACATGTCACATGCAGTACAATATGATAATTAACCTTCCTAAGGCAGAGTTTTGGTGTTCATAATGACAACTTTTATTAGTCTACCCCACTTTCTATTGTAATTACATGTTTCTGATTTCATGTTAGTAAAATGTTTGTATCAGAATGAAAATTGTAAATATAGCAAATTTGCAGTAATGTGGGTTAAAATCACTAGGATGTTAAAAGGTGCTAAAAATGGTAATTTTGGATTGAGATAAGTAAACTTTCATTTCATGTAAAAATTGACTATGTAGTTCACTAAACAGAGATTTATCTAGAGAGGAATGACAAAGTTAAAGAGGTATTCACTGATGTAAAAAGGATGTAGAAATTACATTTTTAAATTAATCCACTGTAGGCTTGAGTTTTACTACATACAACACTGTTTATTTGGCTATGTTGTTCAAAGATGTACAGAGTGTAGTTGCCTCTATGTATCTAATTGGCCATACTTCCTGTTTCCTTTTTGGAGAAACAAGAGAACACCAAACAGGCCTGACTCTTTTTCGATTTTTAAATGTTTTCATGAAATAGAATGTGAATAAAAATTACACATTGTATGCCTAAAAGATGAAATGCATTTATGAGAAATTGCCATTGGACATGTGGGCTAACACCCAGCACAGAACATGCTTTTGTGCTGAAGGTAAGGATATATGTAGTGCCTCCTGGAAACGAAATGAGGTAATTGGTGAAATGATCAGTAGAATTGGCCTTCTGGTTCTGATGCAGACTGCTCTGCATCACTTATACCTGCATGATAAAAAGTCTCCTTTACCTCATGTAGATGCTCAGCAACCTACACCCCGGAATACAAAAAAGTAGCAAATCGCTTGTTGACTTTTGTAACCTTTCCTGAAATCTGAATGAATGTGAGTTAATAAAGATGACGAGACATACTGACTGCTAACAGGATGACCCAGAAGTCTGGGGAATGACAGAAGACAAGAACCACCAGAGAATAATGAACTCCTCTACATTAGAATATTTGCAGGTTAAGTGCTAATGTGAACTGTTAGAAATATTGGTACCCAATTGGGTAAAAATAAAAATAAAAAAAAAAACAAACAAAAGGTAGTGGTGAATGCCCGGCTCTGTTCCAATTTCAAAACAATTTGCACACCATTATGATTCCACTGGAGCTCATATTATTTGTATTCACTTTTGTGTAGTCAGAATGAGCCTCTTGCTCAGGAATAATGTTCTGTCTGCGTCTAATGAAATTGTCTTTCACTAACGTGAAACATTCATTCAAACAAACATGACAACAACATTCTCCTTCTAAACACAGGCAGCTAAAATCAAATGTTTGACTTTGTACTTCCATTGTAGTTCTGAACCCCATGTAGCTCAAATTGTGATCCTATTTCACGCCATAAGGCATGCTTAGTATTGGACAGAATTATGTCCTTGCAGTGGAAAATAATAGCAAAGAAGTGTGAAGAATACTCAGCTGATTAACTGTCTGGTAGAGAAGATGAATAAATAAAATAAGCATTTTATCTGTCTGGTTTTTTACAAGTTAATTCTGTGAATTGATCTTGCACTGCAAGTACAAGCATGAAAATCTCTTTGAAATAAGAGAATGAAGAAGGGGATATTGACGTAAGTGGTGGGTGTGTTTGGCCTTAGCGTTTGGCTTCTTCATCAAGCAAGAATCACAGAATTGAAGGGGCTAGAAGGAATCTCTGGAGATCACTGAGTCCATCCCCCTGATAAAGCAGGTTCCCGACAGTAGGTTGCACAAGAATGTATCCATGCAAGTTTTGAGTATCTCTGGGGAAGGAGGCTCCACAACTGCTCAGTGCAGCCTGTTCCAGTGGTCTGTCACCCTCACAGTAAAGAAGTTCTTCCTCGTGTTTGTATTGAACTTTCTATATCCCACTTTGTGCCCATTGCACCTTGTCCTGTTGCTGGGTACCACTGAAAAGAACCTGGCCCCATGCACTTGACTCCCATTCTTTAGACATTTATAAGCATTGACAAGATCCCCCTCTCAGTCTTCTCCAGGCTGACCAGTTCCAGCTCTCTCAGCCTTTCCTCATACAGGAGACGTTCCAGGCCCCTCATCATCTTTGTGGCCCTCCGCTGGACTCTCTTTGGAAGTTCCCTGTCTTGCTTGAACTGGGGAGCCCAGAACTGGACAAGGTACTCCAGATATGGCCTCACCAGGGCAGAGTAGATGGGGAGGACCACCTCCCTCGACCTGCTGGCCACGTTTTTTTTAAATCACCCCAGGATACCATTGACCTTCCTGGCCACAAGGGCACACTGTCAGCTCTTGACCACCAGGACTCCCAGGTTCTTTTCTGCAGATCTCCTTTCCAGAAGGTCATTGGACTGTACTGATGCAAGGGGTTATTCCTCCCCAGGTGCAGGACTGTACACTTGTCCTTGTTGGTTCCTCTCTAAGTCTCCATCAGTCACATCTTCTCTTACCTAATTTGTACAGTTCTCAGGGAATAAAGACCACTAACTGGTCTTTGGTTACATTTAAAATCTGAGAGTATTACTAATATTTTAGTAAAGAAATTCTTTGATCCAGGAAATATGTCCTAAAGAGTATGTTGCTAAACTATATATTAAAAAGTCTCATTGCTGAAAACTAATAATTCAATGACTATATTGGATATGTTCTCTGTTCTCCATTTTCAATCACTATTCTCTTATAGGCAGTTGAAATTTTTGCTGCTAAAGTAATTACATTTACCGGAATTCACAATTACTAAAATACAAACATTTGTGGCAACTTCATTGTCATGTCTAATCTGTGATGACCCTGAGAGTAAAGTGTACATAAATGAAAGCAATTTTGCTACACAGATGTTATTTCATTGTAATGATAGCTAAAAAATTAGACCAACACTGCTTCTCACTGGTTTCTTTTTGCCTGAGTGGTTGCTGCCAAAAACACTTGTGGTGCTGAGATCCTATCTCCTACAGAGCCATGTGATGATGACAAGAAAGGAAACAAACTGTGTATCCTGAGAAAGCATGAAGGACAGTTCTTGCAGGTCTCAGTGTTTTCCGAACTTTAATACCCCACAGAAAAAAACAAACAGGGTACATGTGACATGTAAAAAATGACAGCAGTGTATCAGTTGTCCAACTGTGTCAGAAAATGTGAATATAAATGTTGCTTTTTCTTGCTGCATAATAAGAAGAATTCTTGATAAGACATTCCCGTTGGGTCACTCTTTTGGCAGAGGTATTGATTAGGACTGTTGCCCAAGAGTTGGGAATTGTGGTAACATCACCAGCTTTAACAGCAGTGACTGCAGTAACAGACACAGAGAACAACTCTGTATTCTTGTGACTCAGTTGATGAGCTCCAGAAAAGGATTCTGCCCTGGCAAAAACTTAATTTATGCCGAAGTTGAAAGTCTCTAGTCCCCTCTGCCTAAGTATTATCTTCCTATTTTGAAATATCTGAAGAATTATAAAGTACCTTTTTGATACTACGCAAACGGTGCTTTTCCTAACTGCTCTGGTTGCTGTTCAACCAGTTCCGGGGGACAGCTTGACATGTCAGTGCCCTTTATGAAACACACTACAATGTGCTAAGAGTACAAGCTTTCAATTTTGAACACTGTCAACAAGAACACTTCAGCCTCCAGATCTGATCTGGCTCTCTCAGGTGTTTCCCCTGTTCCATTAGCTTATGTTGGTATTTTGTGAATGTTACAGAACTGCTAATAGAAATTTGGTAGAATCTTTGGGCTTATAAGACCTACAGAGCCCACCCTTCTCTGCACCAGTGATCTTAATTCATTTTCTCAGATCGGGATAAAGATGTCAACACTTTGTACACTGTGTGTTTTTTTATATGGTAATTCAAAGGAATCTCTCTTGATTTTTTTTCATCTGTATCATGCACTGATGCTCCATCCACATGAGCCAAATCATACCCTAAGAAAAACTATCAGTCTAATTCCTTGAAATTTTACCTTTTAGTATGCGAAAGTACTGACTGTAATTTTATATGAAATCTTTCTGTTCCTCTCAATTTTATTATGATAGGTTTGGCTGAGCTGTCTGCAAATATCAGATTCTCTACTTGTCTTAGCCAAGTTATTCTTATCCAGTTCTGTGTTCTTGTTTCACAGTGAAAGTCTATCAATCACTTTATTAAAGAAATTTAAGACTTTCCCTTCATCTAATATTCCAGCTTATGTGAATTTTAATACCTTCCCAGTTATTTTACTGGTGATGGTAATGAAGAAAAAAATCTTTATTTTCTGTAAGAGGCAGCACAATTCCTAGATGCATAACAAAATAAGAACTCTTTAAAAGACAGTAAGTAGGAAGAAGTGCTAGCATTGGAGCAGGATGTGACAGAACAGAAGTATTATTATTCATCATGTGGTAAAACCAAAAAGCCACTACGGAACTAAAATTTTAATCTCTGGAAGACTGTTCAAAAGGGTTTAGAGATGCAGTCTTTGCTCAGAAATGTTACTATTCAGTTTAAAGAAAGAAGTCCGCAGTTGGGTGGCAGGCAGTTGGGAGGGTAATCTGTTCATTACTACTGCAATAATTATTAATCAAATGGTCATACAATTTCAAACATTCAAAAAATATAAGTACTAACTGCTTAAAACATTTTACAAGATTTCATGTCAGCTCATAGCTCTCTATGATCCCCTTTTACATATTATTCATCCTGGAAAAAGTCATTCATGTTTCTCTGGCTGTTCTTTTCTATACTATTTATTCATTTACATACGTATACTGCTGAAAAGATGGATAAAATGTTGGAATAGGTAAATTATGAGATGGCATCAGTGCTGAGGCAGCTGAAAATGGGATAACCCAGGAGGATAATTCATGTACTGAAACAGGAGCAGATGTCAAAAGAGACAGCTTGTCTGGTTTGTTGGGATGATGATTCTCTAGCATGTATTGACGGAACAAGATTGTCAGACAGTCTGTTTGTGAAGTTCAGTGTTGCCTGTCTTAATCGTTCTTTATGGGAGGTGACATTTTGTTGCAGGCAACTGTAGCATGAAAATCTTGTGAACTGTTTAAAGTAAATCAAAACCGTCCCACCAAGTGGAGTCCTTCGCAAATATCCAAAGACCAGTCAGATCAACTATCATTCTAATTTTTTTAATTAAATTGAATGGGCTGCCCCATCCATACACTGGGCATAGGGCTTTTCTTTTCATTTTCTCTCATACCCAGACAAAGAGAATTCAAGTGAACCAGTGGCAGGGAAGGTGAGATTCATTTAAGACATAAGGTTGGATAAACTGATTACTTCACAGTCACTCTCTTCCCCTGCTCCACATGAGGTCCCTCCCATAGGATGCTGTCCTTCCTCAGCTGATCCCACATGGGCTCTCCCAGCACTGCTTCAATATGGGTTTGTATCACAGAGCCTACCTTTCAGGAGCTGCTCCTCCGTGGGCTCCTCTTCGCTGCAGGGGCTCTCCATGGGCTGCAGCCTCCTTCAGGTCCCACCCATTGCTGCACCATGGGCTCTGCCATGCATGGAGCTGCACATGAAAATCTGCTCATTTCTCCAGTCTACTCTCTCAGAGCATACTCAGCATTGCTCATACCTCTGGCAGCGGCAGGTCTCTTTTGGGGCAGTTGGAGTAGGCTCTGATCTGACATGGGGCAGTACTGGGCTCTGCTCACAGAAACAACCCTGCAGACCCTCCACTGCTAAAACCTTGCCATGCAAACCCAGTACAATCATATTTTCAACTCTCTGCTGTTTTCTGTAAGTAAACTCAAAGAAGCAAAATATTCAGCTGAAAATTGGTGTTACATCATTAAAGGGAATGAAGTGATCAGTTTTTGTGAATACCACTTTAAGGATCAGGGATGTAATTAGTTACTTGTATCAAAATAAGGAATAGAGAACACCCTCTCCCATAAGAAAAAAAGGTTTGTAAAATCCTGTCTTCATAGACGGAAACTAAGATGTTAAACAAATTTGACATGGTCACAGACATCCACCCACCTCCCACAGTTTTTTGTTTTTTTTTTCTTGAAATTAAATCTGTTTCCTTAGCTGCAAAACTAATTAAATTCTTCAGTATTTCCTTCATTTAAACAATTTGTGTCTTTTTTTTTTTTTTTTTTTTTTTAATTTTTTTTGTGGTTTTTTTTTTTTTTTTTTTTTCTCTTGATGCTGTGGTCATTTTTTTATTGATACGCACAATATGCTGCTCCCCATCTTTGTTCCACCTTCTCCCAGTTTCCTGAATGCCATGAAACACTGCGGATAACTTTAAGTTTCTTCCTTCTCATTTGAAATCTTTTTTTTTACAAGCCTAGGATTGTGTAGATTCAAATTGTTGGTTTTTGTTCTCTCTTTCTGTTTCTGGTTTACTATTATGTTTGTGCTTTCTACTTGGTTTCTCTGTCCCTCACTTCTGTCATCTTTTGTGTAAGATTTTCCATGTCCATGAAAAACCTCCTGTATTTTCTGTGCCAGCCATAAGGCCCCTCTTCTTTCAAATCCACCCTTAACTCACACTGTTGCCTTTGACCTGCCAATGACGACTTCTCCAGTACAACAAGTCCTCACCAAGCAAGTAAAAAAATGAGAAAAATAAATAAATTTCCGGAGTGCATGATTTGTATCTGTACATGCATATTTGTCAATAAATCAAATAAATCAAGACACAGGATTCGCACATTACTGTTTGTTTTCCTTAGAACTAACTCTACTCAGCATGATCTGCCATTTCATTCTGTGTCTTCCATTTCTGAAAGGAAAGGCATATAGGCATTGTCTCTATCCTCTGATTCTGTTCTCTAAAAATGATCAATTTAAGTCAATATTTAGATTTAGACTAACACCATATCAAAGCCTTCATCTGAAAGGTTGTGAGGTCAAGATCTGTGCTTTACTATATCTTTGCTGAGATATATTTCTTTGAAAATACAAATACTACTAGGAGGAATGAAAAGGCCTTTGGAGGTTAAACTTAACATTAGTAAGAAACTTGTGAAAACACAGGTGTTTTAACCACTGGTGTTTTTGTGCCAGCCATGACATATGGAGCAGACACTGAGGAGATGGAGCTGAAGACAATTGTTAGAATTCATTAGTATCATCTTGCATTTTAAGCACTGCAATCTAATTTACTAATCAAATTTGTATCAGTATACATGTGCTTATGCTTAAATATATGGTGAAACAGCCTCTTATTTTTTAAAAGATGACATATTTTTATTTACACTTAATTTTGCACTTCCCAGAATTTTTCTGTCTTTTCATATTGCCTTGTGGTGTGTTGCTTGACTCCTGTTCTCTGTAAGTGTGAAAAGTCAGGAAGAGAGTTCACAGCAGGTTGATGGCCTGGAGATTAAAAGTCTGTCTAAGGACATTTCAAAGTTGTAAAGGTATTATTCTCACATGTACTTATTTCTTGGTGGGTGTGAACAACAGCTACTCACCAAGCTGGTCTGGTGTGAAACAGTTTCCTGTGAAATGATGTGAAGACATATGCAGAGAGCCACATGTACAGCACATGCACAGACTCCATCCTTGACTTATGGTTAGTGGGATTCTTGCTGATAACTGAGTTAAGAATGACCAGTGGGATACCTGATGTTTTAATTACTCACACAACTATGTGGATTTTCCAGAATAAAACCGTGATTTTGTCCTGATGCTTTGAGACTAACACATTAGAAATGACCTTGAATTCTCATCAGTAATTCAATAGACCATTTGCAGACTGAAAATTTCCAGAGTGCATGATTTGTATCTGTACATGCGTATTTGTCAATGCCTGGGATAAATTTTTCCCATGTTCCATAAAAGTAACTTTTGTTCTACTAGATGCTAACTGCTACTCTTAGTTACATAAGTATGTTGACTATATTCTGTAAAATTAAGTAAATCTTTTGAAAAAAATGTAATACCTAGTAATAATATAGCGTTAGTTGTTATGGAGGTGAATATAAAATATAGTACAAACACTATTGAAAATAATTTGCTTTCACATTTTAAGACAATGAATAGGAAACAACAGGGAACAAGTGGATCCAAGTCTTTTGACAAAGATCAATTGCAGAAGCTCAGTGTGACTTGTATCAGAATGACAGGTCTTTTCAGTGCACTAAAGCGAGCTCTTCCTGCCCTACTGTTGTACACTGACAAAACCACAGCTTTCTAGTGAGCCACAAACTAGTGTGACACATACAAGAAATGACAAGAGGAGCAACAGGTGGGAACAGGGACAGGAGACATGTTGGAGCAGGCCTCCAACCCACTGGGAAATGAGAAAGTAATGCAAAAACTGACGTAATCTCTGGCAAAATCTAAATTATTTCCCTTTTGTTGTTGTTGTTGTTGTTACTTTGCTCAGCTGAAATGTTATGCTATGACCCATGTTAAGGATATGCTGAGTTTAGTTTTGGAAACAGAATTTAGATTTGCTATCCCTGCCAGAACAAAATTTTCTTGGAATAGCTGTCGGTGGATATTTACTAAAATATACAGATATTTCAATCATATTAAAGTCAGGCATTTAATCTGAAATAGTTGTATAGATTCCCTCTGATGTCACTGAAAAGAGCTAGATGACTCTAGGAGTAAATAACAACCATCCTGACAGGAGAAGTTGGGGGCTTGTCACATCCTAAAGTACTTGTCCCATTGACAAGATGAAATCTGCCCTGGAAAAAACTGAGTTCTCTGCATTGTATAGAGTGACTACCTAGATGTGGATAACAGATGAGACTCATGATAAATACTCCTTGATCAGGAGCAGAGTGAGAGGTACTAGAATTCAGAGCTTTCTCAGACAATTCCTGTAATTTGTATATAGGATAAGTTCAGAAATGCAATGTAGGAAATATTGAACTTGAATTGAAAAAAATATAGTGCATTATGAATTTATGAATTATGAATTTATATATTGAATTCAAGGTACTCACTGAACTATACCATAGCTTTGTTACTTTGATAATAGAACTTTATTTTACACTGAGAAACCAAACAGTCTTTAGTTTTGGTTGCTAGTATTCATCTCTGGTACTACTTTGCTGTTGTATTGCCAGATTTCTTTAATCTTTAGGGCCAGCGGCTTAATTAACCCTTCTCCTCTTAAGAATTATTTTTGGTGAATTTTTCAGCTCTTTTTTTCACAGCTATGATCCTAAAAGGAAAGTATTCATTTTCATTCACTGTTAAATTAATTAAGTCAAAGATAGAAGAAGAAAGCTTTCAGATGACATTCAACAGTCTCCAGATGAATAAGCCCATCCATGCTGGCCATTAGCACATTTTTAGACAAAGAAACCAGGTCCCCAAACTAGGCAAGCATATTTCAGAATGGGGCCTACTCTGGAGATCAGATTCAGGAGGAATAGTTATTTGTCTGATTCAAACAAAACAACTGCACATAATAGAAATTGTTCTTTGCATTTAAAGGGTGTATTAGGTATTAAAATTTCTTAAAAGTTTATTGACCAATGAAAAAGAGAGCACCTATGTAGTCTTGTATCAGTTTATATTTTTTGCATGCTTGCTTGATGATGAGAGGAATCTCCCCAAAGGAAAATAGAAAGAAGGTAAAACCAGCCCATTTAGTGAAATTATCATTAAAAATGAATGTCATTATATGTGATCAGACGCCGTTCTCATAAAAAAAATGAATCCCAGAAGTGTTCATCATGAGACGTGTACGCTCGTAATCGTCTCACTATGGGTCTGTGTCCAGAGTGTGATAGAGCTTCTTCTCTGGAAAAAAAACACAGTGAGTTTTTTGTTTTGATTTGCTGCAACTTGCCTGTTGCCCTTGTGCTGTCCCTCTGAACTGCTAATTTCTATTCTCCAGACCAGGCAACAAAGTGCTATATGTGGTTGACTTTTGCTGTTGGATGGGTGCACTGATGACTCATGCTCAGCTGTTTGTGCACTTGTATTATCTCTCAAGACACCCAGAAATTTATTACATCTGCAGAAGGAGGGGGACACATTCATCTCCCATCTACTACTTCTCACTTTTCCTGTTCACTTCTTGAAAAATCAAGCAGATGAAAGGTATTCATCCAGGTACTCATAGAAATTTTGTATTCATGTTATAGATCTGACAGTAAATCTTTTGTTTGAAATCTTGAAAATTTTTCTTCCAAGGAACCATTTATTTTCCTGTTTAATGAGATTATTTCAGATGGTTACAATAAAATGTTGTATTACTGTGTGTCAAATATGCCGAAGTATCAGATAGGCATTAGCTTTTATGTTTTGACACAGTTTTTACTTGTTGGAACTGGGAATAAAGAGCATGTGGATTATCTTCCTGTTCCTGCTACAAATCACCATTAACTTTTGAATAAATAATGTAGAAAGAACTGTCTTAAGAGGTCTTTCTGATGCTTCCTACATAATGACTAAAAGTTATTCTCCAAAGTAGTCTTCTTAATTGGAAAGTCCAGTGGAATACCTCACACTGTGGACATGTCTGCAGCAATTTTTCTGAGTCTGATTCCTGAACAGAAAAAAAAAAAGTAGAGAAAGTGGAAAAAGGAAGAGAGAGACTGAAATGCAGTAGTAATTATCTGTCCTCAAAAAAGAACACTAAAATTATGTGTGGCAGATTCTATTCAGGCAAAAAGAGCGCTGTTTTTATTTTAATGACTGGCAATTTATATTTCTTTAATGGATTTCTAATTAATCAATTTCTATTGATTAATTTATGTCTGATTGTATGTAAACAGTTGCACCAAAAAGTATAGAGACCTTTTATCTGTACAGAGCAGAATATTAGGCCCAGAAAAAAATCAACTCATCATTGCAGAATAAAATTAAGTCTATTGATTAAACCTTTGCATTGTGGCAGGGCTTTTTAAAGACCTCAAGTAGTCTTACTGAGTTACATTGCAGTAGTGAGAAATAGTACATTTAAGGGAAAGGAAATTGTACTCCAGAACAATTGTGGAATACATATTTTAGTAATAAATGACAAATGAAAAAAAATGTCAAGCAATTATAAACTGGGGGGATTATTTTTCCAAGAGTTTTTTGGTGGCAACTCTTTCAAAATAAAAGTTTGAATGATTTCTCAGATTTCTACCAGATATCTTGTCCCAGTCCTATATATCTGGCACTGTAGCCATTAGACAGATGTGAAGATCTGCCATTCAGAGGTCTTTCATGGATCGCATACATTATTTACAGTGTGCTTAGCTTTTGTGTGTGATTCCAAATGGACTCCTCTTAGGATCTCTTTCTTCTCTCCCCATATCGCTTCCTCCTTCCCTATTTTCAGCTGCACGTTGAATATTTACTGCTTTGCTGAGCAAGAGGAAGAAAGTGGCTTGAGAGCAACTCTGAGGAGAAGAAGGGGAAATGGTTTTAAACTGGAAGATTTAAACTAGATATTAGGAAGAAATTCTTTACTGTGAGGGTGGTGAGACACTGGAACAGGTTGCCCAGGGAGGTTGTGGGATGCCCTCACCCTGGAGGCGTTCAAGGCCAGGCTGGATGGGGCTTTGAGCAACCTGATCTAGAGGGAGGTGTCCCTGCCTATAGCAGGGGGTTGAAACTAGGTGATCTTAAAGGTCCCTTACAGACCAAACCATTCTATAATTCTATGATTCTATGAAAGTAAAGCTTCCTTTCTCACTTGAAGGAAAGCATGCACTTTACCTGAATATCTCTTTCTAACAGTCCCTCTAACCCTTAAGGTCAAAAGTTTCTCTTTTTGTGGATAGTTTCTGCCTACGATAGAGGTAAAATGTAAAATTTTGTTAGAAAGAGGTCTTACGAAAGCTAAAACCTTGCAGTACAGACAAGCATTTTTCTTGTGCATGTGCTGCTGTTGCTGACTTAGAAATAACTTCGGTGTTACATTCCTGGATCTTGAGTGAAGAACACTAACTGACCTAATCTTCCTGATAAGAGAGATTCCACAAGAGATTAGGACGAACTGAAAAGTCTCACGATCATTTGTGACCAATGGAAAATTTAAACCCAGGTCTTTCAGAAGTGCAAGGATACTTTTCAACAACAATAGCGATTAGTACCTTTGTTACATCATTTAATTTTTTATCTCTGTGTTGGTTTGTGTCAACACAGATTGACATAGTCATAGAATTTTACTGGACAATGTGAAAACTCATTTTCAAATTTTATTGCAGTCTATCATTGCCTGCATTCACAGTCCAGAGGCCTTCCATTGTTGTGAATAACAATCGGGAGCAATTTCTGGCTGTGGTCAATGTAGAGGTTGCAGTCTTGCACCGACAGGTGTTCTTTCCTAATTGCTTCCATTAGTTTCTCTTTATTGCAGGGCTTCATTGCCCGATGAATGTAGTGCTTCAACAAATACCAGACCAGATCCATCAGCTCCAGTGTGTGGCATGACAATCAATGTACACTCATCAAGCCCATCCTTAGTAAAATACTCTACTCGAATGTACAGTACTTATTTCCCAATAAAATATTTATTATACCAAAAACAGATTTAAACAGAAGATGCTATTGGTACAAAATCTGTGGCAAATACAAGTACCTGACAACACTTGTAAATACACTGACAAGTCATGATGCCTCTGGGAAGTAGACTTCTGACTCAACAACATCATTACGCCATAAAGTTTGATTTCATTCTGGATTATGAACCACAATTTTAATTAAATCTTTGCCTACTTTGGATTTAGAATCACAGGTATTTTAGGAAAAAGAAGAGTGCATTTTGATTCCTGTTTCTTTTCATACTCAATGGAATGTTAACACAGGTATTAGTACCAAGTGATTTCTTGCCTGAATCTTGTATTCTGGATTATCTCAATTTCACGAGATTGCACAAAGGTAAATGATTGTGCCTTTCAGACTTTTGGCTGTTTGTGGTAATCCAGAAAGAATACTGCCTGATTTTTTTATTATTATCATTATTTTATTATTATTATTATTATTTTTAGGAGGAGGCCAACTCCCACCTCACCACAATCTCCTTTCAAATAGTTGTAGAGAACAATAAGGTCTCCCCTGAGTCTCCTGTTCTCCAGACTAAACAACTCCAATTCCCTCAGTCACTCCTCATAAGGCTTGTGCTCCAGACCCTTCACAGCTCTGTTGCTCTTCTCTGGACACGCTGCAGGGCTTCAATGTCTTTCTTGTAGTGAGGGGCCCAAAACTGAACACAGTACTTATTTTTAAAATAACAGTAAATTCTTGTGTCTTCTTACTGAGGAACTGAAGAGGTTTGTTTATGTTTCTTGTAGGCAAAAGTTCCAGAGGAATATTGTATGCTTTTGTAGAGTCTTTCTCCAGAACAGAAACGTGGTTTAGCCAAAGCGACAATTATATGAATCCATAGCTGTTGTGAATTTCTTCAGAAATGTCTTTCTCCCAATGTGAAAATATTTTTTCTACCACTTTGAAAATATTCTTCAGTGCCAATTATCCACTAAAAATAAAGTCTTCTTTTTTCTTCCTCTTTGTTGTTGTTGTACCTACGCAGGTAGATTCTGTCTTTTCCTATAACCAGTGATTTTTGTTTCTCTTCTGTATTATTGTTTTTTCACATTTGTTCTTTCACTGTGTCTCCTTTTCTCCATGGTAACACAGGAGTTGATAATAATATATACTTACCAGCAGAAGGATTCAGAAGGCAGAAGTGTAAAGTACAAGAAGCATACAAAAGTCTGCCTGGAGCTGAACACTGGATCTCTAACTACTATGGGCTTTAACCTTTTCTTCTACTCTGTTCATATTTGGGTAATATTCCAAAATGATGGTCAAATTGATTTTTGTCTTTTTTTTTTTTTTTTTTTTCTTTATCCTTCTTTTATTTTCTGTTGCTTCCTCAAGTGAAAAGTACTTCCTCATGCTTTCTTGTTTGTTGAATGTTTCAGGACTATGAAAGGAGAGAGTAATATGGTGCACTCAAATGCAAAAAAAAATACAGTTGATACCAGTGGAAGCTTGCAAGTGAAAGCAGAATAGACGAGCAGCACAATGATGAAAACAATAGCCAGTCTGTGTTTCACAAACATATTTTAGAACAAAACAGAATTTCTCTGGATGATGTTCATCTGGGCCTTCTAATGTTTTTTGGGCAAACTCCCCAGCAGAGCATTCACTGGCATATTTGTGATTGTTGTTGTGCTTGGACCAGACTTTCTGGGAGAACTCTTTGCATCAAGAAAACCAGAAATCGGCTTTTCCATTCAGTGCCATTTTCTTTGCTCTAGTTGCCAAATTACAGGATGAAGGAGCCCATCCTCATTTTGGTCAGTGAGATTACTTGGGGTGCCCAGCAGTCCCCACTGACTAATGATCTTCTCTGTTACCTGATGTAAACAGGAGGTGTCATTCGTTGTGGCATTATTTCACTTGTACATTTCTGACCAATGTTGCTTGCTCTTCAACATCTCACAATTGTGTTGGCCAAATTGCTTAGCCAAGTGGATGGCCAAATTCATCCAGAGGACTTGTAAAACACAGAAAGAATGTAAATATTAACATAATTAGATGAATTTGCAACATTTTTTTAAACACACACACACACAAACTCTTTGCTTTTAGGCGTGCAGCCGAAAGAACAGGATGTGTCACTGAAGTTTAAAGCCATTTGCTTAATCTCACCTTCTGGAACACTTACCTATGAGCCACAGTCACAGCTGCCTATGGGATAGATAGAGCCTGCACAGTGCAAACCCCTGCTTCAGACTTGCTCTTGAACTAGCTGGTAGAGTCAAGAATTTTCTGGCCATTAAAAAAAAAAAAAAAAAAAAACACTGAAGTACTCACTGTTGGAAACCAGGGAGTATAGTGATTTTGGTAAAATGTGTTAACTATCACATTTTTAGACTACGGTATTTCTATTTTTGGTACCAAAAACAGCTTTTCAAAAAACCAATCTTCATTTCAGCTACTGAAATTAATTATTCATGGATTTTTATTGCGCAGTGAAGTTCTCTGGCTGTGTTTGGGCCCAGTGCTTATAAGCTCAACTGCTTTAGCTCTCACATTGTAATTTTGCTCTCACTTCCCCAGCTCTGCAATTCTTAGAAGCAATATAACTTAGGAATAAAGAGTCCTTTACCTTAAATTGTAAAAGCAGCAAAACCAGCCCAGGACTTAACATATCACACTGTTCTTCCCAGTACAAAAGAAAGGAAGATTTGTCTGACAGAGCATCCCTCTGTGGTGTAAAGCAGAAAGGAGCTAATACCATCTTGAAGTCAATGGTCCACCTGTTGGGACAGGGTGGATGACACCTCCTCCCATCAGTGGCAGCCTTATTGGCATGGATTTTATTTATTTATTTATTTATTTATTGCCAGAAGCCACAATCTCATATTTGTCAGGTATTGGAAGCAGACAAAGTCAAAAACACTCCTACAGTTTTGAGGACGCAAGGATATTATTCTGCGGCTACGCTACAGCTAGTTATGCTGTGCTGCTCTCACTTACTACCTCCTGTGCTGCCACCTGCCAGACCCAGCCCGCCTCATCCAAGCGCCGTCTGGCATTGCTGGAGCATGAGGGGCACGGCCTCCCCGTGAAGGTGGAGTATGTTGGCACTGCAGGCCAACAACCCTTCATTCTTCAATATGGCTGGCGCCCAGGGTCAGCGCAGGAGAAGTTTTTTTCTGGTCCAAGTAGCTCAAACAAAAGCCAATTACTGCGTGCATGATGAGGCTAACAGTGCACCCTGATAGCAATGCTGGGTTTATATGGTAGAGATGTGCAAGTTCTCAGCACACTGCTGGGTAGGGAAATGGAGCGTTGGCATAGCAGCTTACAAATTTAGATGCTCTCTTATGATATGGTATGAATTAAATATTGCATTATAGATACTATGGAGCAGCTTCTACAATGACTGCATTTGACCGCTTTTTTTCAGTCCTTAGAGCTCACAACAAACAGTCCAACAGGTCTGAAGATTTTTGTCCTTTTCTAGGACAAATCCAGCCAGCACTGTATGATCAGGGTAAAGCTCCAGAGCAGAGGCATGGCAGGGCTCAGGCACGCGTTTCCATGGAAGAGCAGTGAAGGTGATGATGTGGCAGCTTGTGGTGTTATGGTATGGAGCCCATACAACTGCGGAGAGGCAGATTGGTTGGCCCGAGCGGAGCCTTTCTGCCAAGATGCCTTACCATGAGCTCACTCGAGTGGGGACCTTAGGCTGCACCCACTCCTCCATTAAGGCCTGTCACTCACCGCTGTGGCCGCCGTCCAGATGGACACGAAGTTACACAGGCTGGAGATGAGGCTTTGTTCCCGCTGTCATACTGAGGAGCCCATTTTTCTAAGGAAGCAGCTTTCAGATATTTGGGTTTGTGCCAGGTCCTGATAATCCAGAAAATCCTGAAGTATGTTCTTTAAAAATAGTTTTCTCTTCACCTTCTTCTGCAGGACTGCAAACACTGCAGTAGGAATAAGGGCTTCTTGTTTGACAGCGATTTTTATAGGATCATGTGGGGCTTTTGTTTTAAAATATATTAATTCATTATAATGTAAAGTCATCTGCCTGGGGGATGTGGGATGTTGTTGGAATACAACCAAATATTGGCTTGTAGCCTTCTAAACCAGGGTGCTAAGAAATAAATCCTAAATAGAGATAGATGAACTGTTTATATTGAAAATATATTCAACTTCACCTTTCTTTTCTTAAGGGTCTTGCTCTGAACAGTTGTTGTTTTCAGAATTTGTTCAGCACATGAAATGCTGCTTGCTGATACATTGTAAAGCAAAAGTTATTTGTGTAAATGCAAATTATTGGAAATACTTTCTCCCTCTTTGGGGGTGCCACGGTCTTCTAATTACATTGCATTATTCCTTCTCCCTAATTAGGTAAGTAAAAAATTCATGGGCAAAAAGAAGAGGCTAATTATAAGTTGTATTTTTTATATGTTAGCTTAATAGCAGTATTGTATCTAAAGCAAAAAACAAAGAATATGGATGAGGAAAACATATTAAAAAGCTACCGTAGAATGAATAAATAGAGTAATGCAAACATCACCTTCTTTTCCTTCTAAATAATTTTAAAATGTGCTTTTCTCCCTTTGCATCCACATCTTTGCATTTGATCCTCAATCTAGTGAATTCTTGATTTTCTGAGGTCTTACAGAAAATTATCTTAAAAGTCCTCCAGAAGATGAGGGCTAAAGCTTCCGAGTTTTCTTTCCACTGATATTTCAGCAGAACAATGCACTGCTCTGCAGAATCAGTGATATTTGCTGTGATATTTATTATTTCTCAGGTGTTCATTTGAAGAATTTGTCAGAATCTTTAGCATGTTCAGTGAACTCTAATGACTTTTGGTTCAGTTAGTGCCAAATGAAATGTAGGTTTGTAGAATGTTACTGATTATTAATTTGCAGGTTTTTTAACATGTGAAGATCAATGAGGACAGTGTTGCATGTTGCTACTCCCTTTACAAGCACAAAAACTAGATGAGCATTAATTCTTAACTTTACCAGCTAATAGTGCTGTGGTGTTTCTGATGTTAGTATTTAATGCAGCTTGCTATGTCCACTGGCATCACATTGACCTTAAAGGAGCTCCACATGGGAATGACAGTGTTCTCATATTCTGCCAGTTATATGGCTGGAGGAAAAGACAGAGGGAGGAGACATAATGGGCAAGCAAGATTAATGGGCACAAATCAACCCAAGCCAGCCCTGTGCAATATGATGTATTCAAATCTGTATTTGATGAATTTCACGTCCATTGTTCCCAGTGCAAAATGAAACTGGAATAGAATGTTGTGCAGACATAGTTCAAAGAGTTAAATTTGACCTTAATTGAATTGTAGAATAATCAAAATTATAATTACAAGATCAGATTTAAGATCTGATATCTTAAATGTAAGATATCAGAAGGAATTTACAGTTCGGAATTCGGAAAGATAATCAGAATGTTTGTTTGAAACAATGCATCTCAAATACATCATAGATTTTAACAAAGAACATCATTACTGCCTTATTGACACTCACTATGCTTAGGAAAATGCTTCTGCCTAAATCTTGGAATCTGCTGTTCTACTCCTGTATGTTCATATTTACAATTAGTTTTCAATGGTGTCAGCAGAAGGATGACAGTTGACAAGGACTAAGCAGAGGGAGAGTAGCCTATTTTTTACAGGGCAAAACATTTTTATTTTTTCCATTCCCTCCTGCTTTATCCTTCACTTATGCAGACCTATTTATCTCACTTCATCATTTGTTTCATCACATCAGAAGTCCAGGCTGTGAGCTGTCTGATGTAGGCAGATGTTTTTCATTATTCAGTGCAGGTAGTTATTGCAATGTGAATTAATATAAAGTAGTCTTTGTCACTTCTCAGAGAATAAGATAGTTTAAGTAGTGAGACTGCTTGTGTGTTATCATGTTACACTGAGGTAACAGCTACAGATTATTTGGGTAGATCTAGAATTTCCATTAAGAGACTGACTTTGTATACGCTGAGTTGAAAATAATGCCAATAAAGCCCTCTGTTGAAGATTGGGGGAAAAAATAAGCTAGCAAATGAACAAGAAAAGAGAATTTAGGACTGTCATCTGGTAAGATAACCTATATAACTCTAAGAGCAGTGTTATCTGCATATTTGAATGCCTTAGGAGGAATTCATAACTTTTTGCTTAACTTCCCAAAGATCTTGAAATTTGGATTGGTAATAAAACTTTTTTTTTTCTTGCAAGATACAAGCAGGCATTAAATCGATACAATTGACAAAGTAAATATAGAAATATAAAAAACCTTAGTTAAAACAGACTTCAGAGGGATTTGACAGATTACAGGCTGTTAACACTGTCATAATCACTGTTAAAATTTGTAATCTCATTAACATTGGAGAACAGAAACCAAACTGAACAAAGCTGAAAAAATGATTAAAGAAACCTTCTTATTATAGCCACCAGAAATGTTGTGAAATATAAGAAAGAATGAAGGGGAGTGAGAACATCTCAGAAAGGGCTGATGAAACGAAAGCTGTGATGAAATATCTCCTGCCTTTCGATACAGCACTTAAAATTGAAGATCCCACATTTAGTCCAAACTGATGTTTGTTAAGCACTGTTTGTCACGAGGGGTGGAAGGCTGTATCACAATGATGCATAACAGTAATTATAAAATCAAAGGAGACAGAATCGCAGAGCTCACAATTTTCTCCATTGTTAAAAGTCCTGCCTATCTGTCTGACCATTCTGACATCAATCAACTGTTTTCATGTTGTTCATGTCAAAATTTCTGAACAGGATAGAAGCACAAATTCAGCAATTATGTACTCATATTTTTATCTAGGGTAGAAGGAGCTAGTGAGCTTAGCTCGGCTGTATACCTTGAGTATTGTTGCTTTTGCAGACAGACCTGCAAGGTGCAGGAGGGGAATCAACTCTTTGAAAGGGTTGATAACTGCAGAACAAGGGGAAATGGTTTTAAGTTGCGGGAGGGGAGATTTAGGTTGGATGTCAGGGAGAAATTCTTTACAGAGAGAGTGGTGAGGTGCTGGAACAGGCTGCCCAGAGAGGTTGTGGATGCTGCATCCCTGGAGGTGTTCAAGGCCAGGTTGGATGGGGCCCTGGGCAGCCTGGTCTGGTATTGAATGTGGAGATTGGTGGCCCTGCATGTGGCAGCGGGTTTGGAGCTTCATGGTCCTTGAGGTCCCTTCTGACTCTGGCCATTCTGTGATTCTGTGATGAAAATAATATTATCAGATGGCCTTAAGACTTCTTTTTTTTTGCAAGATTTTGAAGTTTCACTGTTTATATAGATTAATTAAAACAGTAGATCTTTCTACTTGATGCAAGCAGATTTAATGCACAGATTCCTGAGAAACACAAAATGTGACAGTTGAGCATAAAACATAGTTATTCTTTTTACATTGCATCACTGTATACATTACCAACATCATCTCATCAAAAAACAATGTGAGAAGGTGAGCAGGTTCTCCTACATCAATGCTGCACAAGAAATAACCTCAAAAGAAATCATAAATTACAGATAAATATGTAAATTCGTTCTGCTCACAGCAAGTGATACAACTCAGAGTTCTCTCTGAGCAGAGGGATTTCAGTCTTTTAGTGTGATGAAGTTGATATCGTCAAGTCCATGGTCAGTGTGTTCAAGCCATGGCACAATGCTAAAGCTATGCTAAAAACTGGAAGTCAAGCAAAAAGACTCACTAACTCCATTTTCTGTTATTATTTTAATGTGTACTCCAGTTGACAGTACGCTACGGAAATATAATGTTGAACATCTTGATGATAGTCTCTGACAGGTACAATTAGTATTTATACTTGTAAATGAAAAAGATACAAAATTCAAAAACCAGCAACTGACCTGTTAACAGCAGCCCACTGAGTTTCAAGAAATTTAACTAATTAATTTAGGTAACTAGATTGCAAATCCAATCTAATATTCTACTCAGTAGTTAAATCAAAATATTACATGAGACATTGTTGAAGAAAATGGAGTCTAGGTCTGCAATCCTCCAACATTTGCTAAAGCTGGTTAATGATTGTGGAAAAGAAAAGAATGAATAAAATGCAGAATGGAGGTCAAATAACTTTTCAGATACATTGCATGTTTCAGATTAAGGTTGAGATGATATCCGTTCTTAACTAAGAAATACACATTTTATATTGACAGCAGATATACAACAACAAAGTTATTACAACCAAGACGCAAGCATATTCATATGATGACTTACAACTTCTGTTGCAGAGGTGTTAGCTTTCTAGTCCCTCAGCTATTTGAATTACTGAAGATGGAGGTTATGTCAAGGTTAAGCAGATGGGGAGATCAGGGTTTCATGGGACAAACTCAGCAGCAACCTTTGAGCAATCATTCCAGAGAATCTTCTGGGATCTGGAGTAGGAACCATAAGAAAACGGAAAAGATAATAATATAATAAGCAAGCAGGATAACAGGACCTCATGGGAAGGGTTATTAAAATCTGCTTTCATATTAAAGAGGATTAGGATGGACACCTGATTCTTTGGTAGCCAAAATGAGTAAGCAATCCAGTGTACACAATCCCCCTGGCTTAAAAGCAGACTGAATATAGTCCAAACTATTTGCCTCCCTGAATTGGCTATCAGAAATGTGAGAATTGCAGGTGCTGCCAAAACTGCCTTTTTGCTGCCTTTTCAATAAAATTTCTCTTTATAGCTATGTGCAGAATATATGACCTTATGTATGGGGATCTAATTTAGCAGAACAAAAAATGGGACATAACCAGAGTGATCCTTCACTAGGTGCAAAAGGGAAACCTCATTGTCAGTACTAGGAGGTTTGGTCCAATGAACACACTGTAGGAACAGTAAGTTCTTCTGATCCAAAAACAATCTGTTGCTTGGGACTACTAGGCATGCCTTTACACCAGATCAGGGAGATTGTAACTACTACCTTCACTGATGTCACCAAGGACCCTGTGTAGCCTCAGTTGCACTCTGACCCATAGGAAAACCAGTGTTATCCTGCCTTTCTCTATTTTATCTAGGCCACGTATTTGCTTCTGGATCATTTAGAATATCTGAAGTTATGAGTGCTGTTATTTTGCACAAGTAGGGGAAGGCTTATGTTTAGTCATCCAGCACTGCTGGGTTTGGCCCTGTAGCTGAGATGCTACAGTGTCTTCAGTAGGACAGATGGACAATATCAACAAAGGTACTTTGAAAACAATTAAGAAGCATTATTGAGTAGCAGCCACTCTGCCTACCATCATGATGAAGTAGTCAGTCTATCCTGGGTAACTGTTCCTGTTAGACTGATACAAAGCAAATGAGAAAGAAAGAAGAAAAACATTCATGAAAAAATGGGCCCCATATTTGGATGCATTAAAAACAAAGCATGCATTTTTAAAAATGGATCAGGACATTACTAAGGCAGAGCCCTATCATTTTGGCACGTCGTGTACTCTAGTGTGGGAAAAAAAAAAAAGAAAAAAAAAGAAAAAAAGAAATAATAATGCATATGTGTGGTAATAATCTGCACATGACTGGTTGCTGTAATATGCACTGCTGTACTGCCAGCAGGGAAGTGAGTGATTGCATCTCTCCTACACAATGGACGCTGGCTGTGCCTCACATGGTTTTTCAGCTGGAGAACAAGTAAGGGAAGGGACAGAAAGGAATGAAAACCTCTGCCTGACCCAACTTCCCCAATCTCAAGTAGTCAGAAGTTTTTTGGCATTTTCTTCGTTATGCTTACTACTACGCTCTAGGAATTTGCAGAGTGAGAGGTGAAAGACTGCTACGCACCTTTGACTTTGACCTCTGTGTCCTATAGCACTGGCAGCAAGACAAGTCTCAGGAGCCACGCTCATCAGGAAAGTTTTGCTTGTTTTTTTAGTCTGATGGCTTATCCAGTTTGATATTCAAATATATCTGTCAGGAATAAGAGTGTGGTGCTTCAGTTCTTGCTCGGGCCTGATGACATTGATTTGTGAGCATACTGCTTGACTACGGGATGTGTGACAGATAAATTTTATCAAAATTAAGGCACAATTAAACATTTCATCTTCCTAATTACTGGCTGTAGATTCAGCCTGATGACCATGTGCTGTAAGAAATCAGCGACCATTACACATTTTAATGGAGCACAGCTGTCTTACAGCTTGGTAATATTTGCACAGTGCCACAGAACTGTAATTTATGATAAAAAGAAAAAATGTGTATTGGCTCTTTTTTGCCAAAATAGATTAAGGATTCATATACTTTAATGAGATTTGGACCTAGCCTTGGATTATCGTTATAAATGATTTATGTGCATGTTGGTGGACTCCTGTAGTTTTGAATTGATTTGTGTTTTGGTCGACCAATATGTAATTCACTGTTTCCTTGTGTGCCAGTATTTGCATTCTTTCCCCTTTCTCCATTTCAGCTCTAGTTTTCTACCATAACTTAGTGAGAAGGGCAACCAGGAAGGTTAAGGAAGATCTGAGGCATAGATTCCAGGAGGCTCCCTCACAGCAAAAGCTGCCCCCTAAATCCCTTCCCTGCTCCCCCCTCTCCACACCCCAGGCTCAGAGAGGATGATGCAGAAGGAGCTGAGGGGAGATGGGTGACACCAGCCTGGAGCAGGGTCAATCCTGCAGCTTGGAACCAGGGCACAGGGGAACAGATGCTCCCTGAACCGCTGCTCAGGGAAAGACCTGCTCAAACACTGCCACATTTCAAGGCAGAGTCCCAGAATCCTTCCTCCTGCTTGTTCAAAGCATGACCTACAAAGGGATGGTTGCTCCTCCACTTGATATTTTCCAGTTCCAGATGGTATTTCTAGAAAAGGTTCCCCTTCTCTAAAAATAAAAAGGAAAAAACAAAATATTATTTAAAAAAAAAAAACATCCGGCAACAACAACAAAATCAACATATGTATCCAAGTTATTATTCTTGGATTTAGTATTATTATTATATATTCTATACTTTTCTTATCCATTCTTTTCATTAGTAGGTTTCTTTCACAGATTATTCAGAGAACGTATTGAGCAAGAGGAACTATAAGGATAAAATCAGGTGCTTCACAGATACATGTGTACGTATATATACAGTGATTGCATTTGTGCATGCTTTATTTTTGCATTATGTAGTGAACTAAATCCATACTAAGTTTAACTACCTCTATTTCTGAGGAGTTACGCTTTAGTCAAGAATTTGCCTCATATGTTGCAAAACCCAGAGATCCGTATGTTCAAAAGAAAAGAAAAACTAAGTTCTAATTTTCATAATAATAATGAAAAAACCTGTCCAGGCTTGATTTACTTCAATGTTCATATGCTGGAATGTTTCATACTGTACCAGGTTGCATATGCTTGCACACTAATTCTCAATTGCCGTATGCAGTTTGTGACAACCATCTGCTAAGACCTCCCTTAGAGTTCTTTCTCCCACTCAGCCCAGCTGAAATAAAAATATGGACAGAAGCAACTTCTGCGGGGAGATGAAAAAGTTAATAGGGGACTTGGAGTTAGGCTGTGTATCTGATTTGAATTCCATTGCTCCCACAACTTATGCCCTACTTATAAAGCATTCCTGAAGTGTAAAACATTAAATATAACAGAAAACTGCAAAATAAAGCCATACTTCCTTTGACAGACCCGAATGTGCTAGAAAGGTAATAATAAAATATGTATACACAGCACACATGTGTTAGCTCGCTCTCACTAACCAGTCTAAAACAGCAGCTTCGGCTGACTGTATCTAGCACCTCATCACATTAAAGCACCCTAAAGCAGGAGGGGGATGAGTGGTGAGAAAAAGAGGGTGTGAGAGAGAAGGGGCTGAAAAATCTGCTCTCGGTTTCATCGCCAGAGAAGTGACTCCATTTAAGCCAATCTCGTCACAAACTCTGAGTGCTGGATGTCAGCTGCTCCAGATCAAGCTGGAGGTGCAAGCCAGCGAGCAGAGCATCTGAAAATGAGAGACTGCGGGTGAAAGAAGCGGGAAGGTGAATAAGAGGTGAGCAATGATAGAGGGGGGAGCCATGGGGTAGGAAAGTGCTGATGGACTGTTACCTTCGAGCATCTGATCATCTCCAGTTTTCCATTTCACCTTATCTTCCAGTCTTGGGTTAAATTCCCCATCACATTTGAATCATAGAAAACAGGAGTGACAGAAAGTTCAAACGGGTGAGCAGTCAGTGCCCTGCCCTCCAGCATGACCATCTACATCAAAGCCATGGAGCGCATCAGTGTTAGCAAGTCAGTGTTTAGCTAGTTCATTCTTTAAAACCTCCCAACACAATAATATTGATTCCATTGTGGTTTGTTGTCTTTGTGCTGTTGTTTTTTTCCTCCTAAGATCAAATCTTTTTCCTTTCCTACCATTTGAAGCCTCTTGTTTCTTGTTGGAGTACCAGCTATCATGGAAAAGTAGTGGTAATAGTGGTTTCCTCTGCACATACATTTGAGGTCCTGGCTGTGTGGAGAAGAGGTAAAGATGGCTCCAGGTGTCTTAAAGACAACAAAGCTATATATTCATAGCAGCATGATTATCATCCAGTTCTTAATATGATTTTTTGTCCCATGTTTGTTTTGTGAAAAGAGATGAATGCCCTGAGAGAAGAATGATGACAGAATTAAGTATTTGGAGCCAGAAATCATGGATCTTGGGCTGCATTTCTGTGATGATGACTTCAGCAGGTTTTCATTGCAACTGTGAGTGAAAAACTGAGCACAGCAATGAAGCCTATGTGATGTGACTTAAAAAGAGGAGAAAGGAAAAGGGGAAGAAGGAATAATTTTTGTGCTGCTGAAAAAAATTGTATCTAGAATTCAGGTGTTGTGAGATTTTTAAAAGCAACATATCAAGGTATTTTGCAAACACAGTATTCCTCGTTTAGATTGTCTTAGGTGATATCTTGGGCTTCAGAAGCTCAGTGAGTGATTCCTAAGAGATTCACTTTAGAAATGGTAAGGCTACGACTATGTAAATCTTGAAACTGTAATAGAATTGAACTACTTAAAGAGCTTTTGGAAGACTGGCATATTAAGTTACGTATCAATTTGTCCCCCACTGATTATTAACTTGACAGCTGCTCTAAGTGTAGCCTACCAGTTTTAAATATAGGAGCAGCAGTAAATAGTTCATTGTGATATTCCAGATGGAACACTTAAAGCAAATTAAAGTATCTGCATATTTGAGTTTTCTGTAGCACAACTGTTATGTCATTCTTTTATGTAGGTAGTGTAACAATCACTTATCCCTACAGGATTAAAAATTTTGAGGGTATGGATGAGAAGAAAACTGATAACCAAATATTCAGCAAGTCCTTCTGCTGCAGAAAGAGTTCCAGAGGCTGAATCAGGAGCATGGAGAGCTTCTCTGGAACTGGGATCTGGTTTCTGTTCTTCTGGATTCTTTCTGCTCATGCCAACTACTGGTGATTTCTATGAGGCGCCATGAACTATCTGTTGCTAACTTCTAGCAGGCGGTAACTTGAGGCGTGACTGTTCTAGAAGGTAAATAATTAAAACAAATGAAATTAGGAAGAAGGGCAGTTATAGTAACTTGAATTGCTTACAGAGTTGAAGTATAGGGCAGTGACTGCCTCTTGTAATGTGCCAGTCCCACAGCAGACATTGAGTTAGCTGCTGGCTTGTCTGCAGTGCCTCTGGAGACACTAGTGTTAGAAACTAATAGCTAATCAGTGTTAGAAACATAGCTAGAATTTATGGTTTCTCCTTGAGCACCTGTGCTTGATCCCCAGGACATAGAAAAAGGTCAACATGTTCTTGTAAAATAGTGACAGAAAGCTGCTTAAAAATGTATCTTGAAGTATACAAGAAGATAAAAAAGATGCCAGAAGGTAATGATGGTGTAAAATTATGAAAGGAGCCCCACTATCACTGCTGGTCTTGTTTTCAGCTGCACTTGTTTTAGACCACCAGATTCATTGGACGATGCTTAGGAAAGAATATTCAGCACGCCCTAGAAAATGTTGCTTTTATTGTATGCAGGTACACTTTACTTGCTTTTTATTTCAGTTTGCCTCATCTCTTTGAAAACTTCTTCCTACTCTGGGAAGTTGTGTTCATTTTTCACTTAAGATACATGCAGCACCTTTAAAATGCAATGCACAACACCATATGAACGAGGAGTATTCGTTACTGTTGTCAATGCTTTTAAACTCCCTAATTTTGCACTCCAGGAGGTGCTACAGCTGGATGGCAATAAAAGACCAGTTTCTGGTATTCCTTCTGCTTCACTGAGTTGATATCACTCTGATACTCAGCAGCTATCTGTGATGTTATTAAACATAAAGTGGACAAATGGTTTCATCTTTAGAACTGATAAGGCTGATAGTTCTTCTGATCTGTATACCTATAGCATTTCTGAAGTATTTTTCAGTGCATTGAATGCTCTGTATTTAAACTGCTGGAATTAATTAAAATAATAATTAGACTGTAAAGCACTGTGACGCTGTGACCACGCTGGCCCCTATCTCCTGTTACCCTCATATAGAAAACTGTTTCTGCTATTTCCTTCCAGAGCTGGTGGGGATACCAAAACGGGCAGTACTCATGCAGGCAATATGTAAAGGAAATGGGTCAGCTCACATCGCTGCCGAGAAAACAGGGTATCATGCAGATGGCACACACAGAACAACAGAAATCTTACTGCCTCCTTCATGGTGCTGCTGATTAGTGCCAGGTACCTGTTCTGCTGCTGCTTCTCCTCCAGGGCAAGGACCTCCAGCTCACCAGTGGGAGGCTCTTTCACCAGGAGTATGTGCACTCACCTGATGATACAAAGAGAGATGTATAATGTCATTCTCAGGTCACAGTTCAGCTCAAAGCCACTTCCCTGGGTAAAAGTCATTTATAAAATTTGCTTCCTTTTGTAAATGGGAGAAAAAACTCTATGTGCTCTGTCTCTCTGTTGTTCCAGAATTGTAGCTGTCAAACGATTGGTCTGTTTTTTCCATGTATTGGGCTATGCTATATCTCAGCCTTATTTGTGAATAACATGGTATTTATTTATGCAAGATCAGGCTTAAGCAATCACAACAAAAATGATGCTGGTATTGCTAATAGGTCTTACTTGATACCCAGTTTGTGGAGTCTCGATCCCTAATTTTGCATGCAACAAAGCAGTCCTGCAGTTTTCAATAAAAATGCCTCTTACTGACTCCAGTGTGAGCTGGTGGAGGCAATTAC